>NC_079566.1:2163437-2472500 GCF_015846415.1 Triplophysa dalaica | reverse complement strand
TCAAATTAAAGGATATTGTCAGAGACGAGATTACTGTCAACACTTTCCCCCACACAGCCAACTTCAGTCTCTCCTGACTCAGCCATCCACAATATTTTACAGTGATGTAACAAAATCTTTTTTGCAGATTGCAGCTCAACATATTAAGTTTTAGAAATAGTTTAGCCCAACCCCATTTAAAATACTTCATTAAAACCTTTAATGACAGCTTAAAATCCTTGTTGACTTTAATAATCAGTGACATTATTTTAATAGCCACTAGTATCCTCTCCTACTGTCTGTACACTACGATTTGATCACAGTCAACACTAAACCGCACCACTTTGCATGGAAACGTGTATGTATGCGATGCAAGCATTTCTATTTCTTTCTGAAAATGGAAATCTAGTTGCCTACGTTTGTAACCTTGTTAGATTGACTTGATGTCATCTCAGGTGTACACTTCTGTTCAGTTTGTTTCAATACATATATTGTAGTTTAACGCATGTATATGTTTGCCTTTGTTTGTGTGTTTGGTCTCAGATTATCGGCTCAACGGCAGGGATTTCCAGAGCTCCACGCTGTCTGTACCTGAGCAGGTTATGTCGTCAAATCACTGTTCACGATCGGACATGAATCGCACACGTTCACGGTCACCCAGCGTTCCTCCCCCACAAAGGTAACCTCCAAAAACACTTGGTTAAGCACACAAGCCAAACATTTTGCCAGTAAATTAGACCCATCTCTTCAAACACGTGCTATCTCTCTTATACATAAACAGTTCTTTTCATCATTTGTAAATGAGGATTTAATATAATAGTAGTGCCTCTCTAGCACATTCGGTCACAAGCGTCTTGTTCGCCTCTCCTCCAGTCGAAGTTTAGATCATGGTGTTAGAGGAGGACCCTCGTTGTATGGCCCCCGTCATCGGCTATCCGAAGACCGCTACTCACCAGACAGGTATGTGTTCATGCCACATACTTAAGGCTGCTCAGATTTTCTCGCAGTTCGGTACTGATGCTTACATTTATTGTGGCCTCAAAAACTCTCCCTTGAAACTCTTCAGTGTTTTAAGATTTCCCTTTTTTGTTACAAAGAACAAAAATAGGAATGTTGACATAATTTTCATCTTTTCAGTTAACGTGATTTCAGAAATTCGATGAGATGAATATGATGTGCCAAGAATTTCAGTGCACAGAGATTCTTCATTTCCCGTTTCATTTCTTTTACAGTTGGCACTGTACTGTATATATCTATACTTTTGTATTACTTGCCTCTCCTTTTATCCACCTTTCATTACTGTTTTTATTTTATGCATTTGGCTGATGGTTCCATCCAAAGTGGCTCACGGTACATTTGGTCAATGTCTGTGTATTCTGGGTATGGAACCCATGACCTGAGCATATAGTGACATTCTCAAGCCTAAGCTTCGATAGCTTATCATTTTCTCCACGTTCCATTTAATCATGTTTCTGTTCCTTGCTCCCTGTGGTTGCAGCCAATATCTTACCCTCCCTCCTCGAACCAGACACAGACAGCCAACCATCGACCCCGCTATCCAGGACCCCAGGTATTCTGATACCTTAGAGTGCCATTGTGTTCAACCCAACCTACCTTCCCAAATGCCTCCCCCTTCTGTCCAATCCCCTTCACCTGTCTCACTTTGACCTGCCCACTTTGCTGCTGCTAGTTGATTGACAGATTGCCCACTCAGAGCACATGATTGGGAGGGTGCTTATCTCACTTATCTCACAAAGGAAAATGAACAGTAGTAACTACACTCAAACTTAGGCTGCGTCCAAATACCTCCACTTGCAGTCTTGGCCACTTGAGAGCGCGTGCAGGCGACGGGAAGTGAGAGCACAAGTCTGTCCAATGTCTTAAAAACAAGTGCAGTGCCCTTAACTAAACCCACACTATCTTGATTCAGGGCTAAGTGCATCCCATCATGCATCACATTCCGGATATATCATGTGACTTTTTGTCCGGTTCTCGCGAGATGTTGCCGAATGCTTTCCAGTGCATGTTATACAACTACTTTTTTTATTCAATTTTTGGCGAAGATGTGTTTTTCTTTAGTTTTTTCTTTTTTTGGGTACACCTGCTTTGATACAAATTAAGCACTATAAAATAAATCTGACTTGACTTTATGATTAGATATTACATTTCATTTTGTAGCAAAACATAGTGTTGGACAATTCATTTGTGAGTTCAGAGTTCTTCAGAGTTATGTATTTTGTAAAACTATTTTTTATCTCATAATTAGAAACACCACATTAATTAACCTTACATGTGCACTCGCTAAGTGTGTCCCAACGGGTTAGAAATACTACTTGCCCACTTGGGATCTTCAAGCCCACTTGAACACTAAAAACAGGAAATACATCCTGAAAGTAGTCAAGTGGTCAAGTGTAAAGAACGCAAGTGCGGGTATTTGGACGCAGCCATAGAAACAAGGGATTGTGCTTTCACCAGGCAAAGACACCTTTTGTAGAAGCATTTGAAAAGAACGTTTCAGGTGCAAGTTAAGCTCTATGGATAGCATCTGTGACATGCTGTTTTTATCACAGACCTTGTCAAAGAAAGCAAAAATTGTGTTTACAATATTGCATTACAAAACTGTGTTACAAATGTAAACAGGTTCCATCATGTAAACAGTACTTTTTAAATAATTAATATATTATTAGTATACATTAACATTCATGGTGTTACTATTCGTAACATTTCATTGAAAATTTCAATCTGAGCTCATTTGATTTCACACCAAGAACAGTATGGAAAGCGACATGCCGTTTTATGTATCAAACCGAGATATTGAGGCGAACGTTCTGGAGTCAAGGTTAAAGTATCATGTTATACTGTTTAAACAGTGTGCAATGCATTACCTTATATTGTTGACTGTAAACACAATTTTTAGCATATTGCTTGACAAGCTTTAGTTGTATTTAACTTGAAATACCATTGACATAGAAGCATGATGTAAGGTAATGACTCTCTTGCTTACAGCCACAGTTTTTGGTATCTGTTTGCTATTGCGGGTAATAATATCAACATTTATTCATCCTAGCACATTTTTCATAGTTAAGTCAAGAGCAGCACTTCATCTCTGGGATAAATGAGAGGAATTCAGCCATCTTTGTTGGTTCTGGTGAATGCTCGGGTCTCAATGATAGTTTTGATAGCTCTGCATATTTGCCCGTTCTCTTGACTCAGGGTTGTTTTATTTCTTCTCCTTCGCTTTGGGTGATTATATCCTTCCATCAGCCTGCTCTCGAGGATGAAGCGACTATAAAAAACGTATAAGATGCACTAGCCACGTGTCCCCCAGACATCGCCAATATTGTCTCATCCACCTTTTCTCCTGATCTCTCACTTTCTGTTTCTTTTCTGAATTGTAGTATATACCCTCTGTATCGAGAAGACGCGGTCAGATTACTGCGCTCCACTAAGATGGCTCGTGCATACTCAGAAGGCGCTTACAATAGCGTGGAAAGGTAGTAAACTAGTGTCACTCTTGTGTCGTGGGTAGTAGTTCTGACTAGAATAGCTAGTGATGCCAGTTTATGTTTCCAGATTTGATGAAGTCTACATTGGGATGTCGATGGTGTCTTATAAAATGGATCATTTTCTCTTCAAAATGTGCGAACGGCAAACGCTTAATTATTGGCTGGTGATATAATGAAATATGCAGACTTACACAGAGTGCTGCTGTACCACCTTTTGAGAAAGCTTTGTGCAATCATGGTAATGCTATGAAGCCATTATGAGTCCTCTCAAGAGGATAACGTTCCAAATTATGAGTTTGCACACTACGCCTTTAAGTACGGCAGTAATCTTAAAGCTCCATTTCCCAAAGGTAGTATGTGCTGTAAGTGTGCGTGTCCTCAGCTGCCTTCCCCACTGCAGCGTAATGAATTGTGTCCTGCTGGATGACTGATGGTGGGCTTGTGTTGTTTTGATGACTGGGCACAAGCTCCTTCACCCACCAGCTTTATTTTCGGACAAAAGTGCCTGTCAAAAACCAACAAGCTACAGCGGAGGTTCACTGTAAAAGCATACATAGATATATATATATATATATATATATATAAACTGTATATGCACTG
This sequence comes from Triplophysa dalaica, assembly GCF_015846415.1. NCBI lineage: Eukaryota > Metazoa > Chordata > Actinopteri > Cypriniformes > Nemacheilidae > Triplophysa > Triplophysa dalaica. The sequence continues at coordinate 2,468,415 of NC_079566.1, read as the reverse complement.
GACAAATATGTGTGAGTTCATCTATTCAGATTTGGAGGGTTACTGTAGTGGATCTAACAAGATTTGCTGTATGGAAGCCCTAAGGTGTCCTGGATCCAGAAATAGACCTTCAGAGAAGTTTTTAATGAGGTGTTATATGACTAATGGCCAAATAAATTCTATACACTTGCATTGAAAAACAGACCAGAGGAATATCTAGGGACAAGAAATCACACTTGAGATTGCGTTTTTCAATACTGATACCATCTGGCAACAACTTAACACCTACCCAGAGCAACTGCATGGCAACACCCTGGCAACCATCCACCCCACCCTAGGACTGTAATGAAGAAATGGCAAGCACCGCTCACAATTTAACTTAAAAGTGTTTGTAAATATGCCGGTGTAAAACTCAGGTTGTTCTGGGTGATTGCTAGGGTGTTGCTAAGTGATTTCTTACTGGCTAAAGTAATACTGGCTAAAGTAATGCTTTGCATGATCCGGAAAACGTTGTATGCAAATTCCTCGTCATTATCACATTTAGACGGAGCAAAAGAACGTGAACAAATCTTTATGGCTTCCATATGTTTTAAGATTTTTGTGGAATGAGAATGTTAGCGAGTGGAATTCTGATTGTGTGTTATTTTATGTTCAGGAGATTGAGGAGGGATAGACAGATTTCTGCCTTCAATGACTCATTTGATTCTCCCGAGAGGTAAAACGAGTTTATGTTAGATTTGACTGTGTCTACAAAGCAGTCAAACCAGACGTTTCTGTAGTCACAGACGTAGCAGTGGTCATTTTCTGTTGGTGAGCTTCTATTCATCCTCTCATTTTCTTTTATTTCAATGCATCAATCCTTGTGTTCTGCTTAAAGATATTACAACGGGCCCAATCATGTTATGAACGGAACCTGTGGGGACTTCAGGTAAGGCTCTCCAGAGACTCCCACAGCTTCTCACAATTACAAAGTTCCCTGTATTCATTGGTTATCACGTGGCCAGAATAGAAGCTCCACGTCCTGCATCTTTTGAAGCAAATGAATACTGAATAACATGTGCTAAGGTACTGAGCACACTAAAGATTTAATAACCTTAACATTGAAGCTGGTTTTATTTACTAGGACATGTCCCAGGATAGAAATCGAGCCTTCTACAGATACAGAAAGGTATCGTTTGACTAAATGCCAGTAGCTTCAGTGCAGAATCTAGTTTGAATTAGTTGTGGTTTACCTGGTTGTTACCTTTAACAGCTCTCACCACTAGAACATTTGCGTCAGGTCTCATGTACGTCTTTATATACTGGTGCATTTGCATGAGCCTGTGAAGATATAATCCATGGGATTAGTCGAAGAATGTCATACTATTTCTACTCTGATGCACTTAATAGGATACAAATATAGTTTGATTTTAAAAGAAGCACCCCATCCATATCTAGCTATATGTGTACTTTGGCAAGTAAACCACCCAGAGGACCCTAGAAACTACCTAGCACCCTGTCATCATAGAGGAACGTTTAACAAAAATCATAACAGTCTAGATTATCATAGCCATTGTTTTTCTTTCATGCACCTCCATAGAGAGGACCATATCCCAGAGTTCCTAGCTAACCATGAGCACTTTGAAGAAGATCTCAGGTAACGTGTTAGATTGTGAGTGGAAACTTACGTTGTCATAGAAACACGTCAAATAGGAGTAGATCATAGTAATAGGGGCTCCTAATTTAACCGGATTACATTTATCCTTTGCATGTTTGTATTAACTTTTGTTTCCCTCGACAAACTGTTTTGTTTGATAAATTGGTCACCCAATGACAAGTCGTATTGGATTGGCATATATACTGTAACATTTTTTTTTACAGTAAGCTAACATTGTTTCACAGGAACCCCGAGGATGCTTTTACAGAGGATTACAGTGTTTTATGCCCTTACATCCCATAATGCACTGGAGCCGTGCTGAGCATCCATTGTTTGACTAACACTCTGCAGGTACAGCCGCAGCATGGTGGTCAGGCATGACCATTACAGGTCCAGGTCAGCTGATCAGAGGCCCATGATGGATCATCCGGTCTACACCCGTTCCCGCTCGTCTGAGCGGCCCGACTCCGGCTACATGAGATCCATGCCATCCTTACCGTCAGGGAGATCTGCCCCTCCCTCTCCCGCCTTATCGAGGTGACCCAGACCAATCACAACTAAGCACTGATCCGCTAAACCAAACCATGCCTTCTGCTTCCTGTCACCTGGAATGCCCCTCTCCACTTCCTCTTTCATTTAACCCTGTCGTAACGATGCTGTTTTTGATTTCTCTTCATTTCTATTTAGCGATGACGGTTACTAACGTCTTTTCATTTCGATTATAAACACACCTGTTATATTCTCTTGGGATATAATGGTGTGCACCTGGCATCGTACAGTTTACTTTCTTACCTTTTTGTTTTTGACTAACATTATTATTATTTGTTTGTAGTTGAACAGTATCTGCTTTAAGTTGTGGGCTGTTTGAGTGCGTGTGCTGTTGGCCTTCTCACCTTTCTTGCAGCTTTAGCAGTCAAACGCACCTGTCCTGATGCTGACCACATCACTCCTTCTGAGAGGCCATTAAACCTTTTGACTCATGATTTGCCGGGCACATCATAAGTCACAAGGAACATAAATTTGTGCATGACGTTTCACTGATGCAAGAGGCACAGTTGCTCTTGAATGTGCCACAGTTTATTATATAATGCTATACGATATACAAATGCGACTTTCAGCTCAAAAGGTGCTTGAAAGATCATTGTGTTTACTGTGGCGTCAATGTGCATTTTATATTCCGTAATGTGAATAAAATGCACTTGACTTTGACATATTTATCCATTTAAATGCATGCTTTAATACTACGTAGAATTAGACTGGTGATTTTTTTGTGCTTTCAAACTATCCAAGGGTGAATCTCACAAAACTGTGTGGGTTATGTTTTACCCCAAAAGTAATTATTTCATTTTCGACAAGTAAAATGAAGTATATGTTTGGGACTATCAAGATAATGCAAAGTTTCATAAGTAAGCCAATTTTGCACCCAAATGCTCATTACTGTCGTTGAACAGTTTGTAAAAGAACTATTTTGTTAGTAAAATCAATAATGACAATAATAATATGATATATTACTCTACCGTTTGAATATATGTAACTATAGCTGTGTCCGAAATCACATACTGTGACAGTATGTACTGAATTTAAATCGACCGTTTAAACAGTTTATACCATGGTCTGTTTGAACACTGGATTCTGATTGGCTGGATGGTGTCCATTAAAAGCCTTTAACGCACGGGTAGCTCCAGTCAGTTCGATTACATTTAAAATGAACTGACAAAATAACCGTTATTTTCACAGTTTGATCTATAACGACACTGTTAACATCAATAAAAGCTTTAACTTGGCAAATATCCATTATATAAGTGGGATTACCCACGGCTAGCCATGTATTAAAGGAAGTGAATCACGTGGTTCTTCGCCACGTCCTGCGTTAAAATCTTTAAATGCACGGCTAGCCGTAGATTATCCCTTACTCGTTCTATATAGTATGTGCGGGAGTAGTATGAATACATTTCGGACGTAATGCATCCGCCATGTTTATTGTCATGTGACCCCACTGCTCTTTGACACATGACGTATTAACAACAACCTGTATGTTGACGTTAATAAAAACTTAATTTAATCACGAGAGATTCATTTATTAGCACTAACTTTTGAAATCGGACACCTGCTTTAAAGTTTTCGCCTATTTTTATGTGATTTACGTTTGAAATAGGACCGTTGCTCAACTTCCATTGCATGATAGGGTTGTATCCATCCAATGATCACTCAAAAATCTCGGCGGAAGCAGTAGGCCATCTGCTGTTTTTAGCGTACTGGGGTTTCGGACATACTTCGCATGACTCGTAGGACGATTTCGGATGCAGGGTATATTTATGCATTACAGCAGTAGGAACTAATAAAAATGTGATCAAAAAAAGAAATACTGGTACACAAAAAGTAATTTAATCTGAAGTTGTTTTTGAATGGTTGCGTGAGATTCAAACTTTTGTAGGTTGTTTTACAAACTTTGCCTACAGAACATAACTTTCACCAAATATTTTTGCTTCTTTTTCATTTTTACTAACCCCTGAGAAAGCTGTGCCAAACATTGACTTATTTTCTGTGTCAGTCCAAAATATGACAACTTAACGTGAACTTTGTTTTATGACACAGATATAATTGTAGTTTCCTAGTCTTTTCTCATCAGCATGACCAGCTGTGGTCTTTGTGCAGTTTTATGACTCAACCACCAAACAATCTTCAGACGCTTTATCATCAATACTGACGCACCGTGTATCCCGCAGGGCAAACCCACGCAGCGGATCGGTTCAAACAAGTCCCACCAGCACACCGGTATCAAGTCGGAGAGGTCGGCAGCTACCCCAGGTCCCACCGAAGGTTACCATGGACAGAAGTGAGTAAATAAACTAGCTTACTTAAAGGTTTTGGGGAGCTTTTGTGAAAACGTTCATGATTCTAGATCCTAAGATATAAAGCCAAAAAAACAAAACAAACAAATCATTAACAAAGAAGTTGTTTGGGCGACTAGCGGAAGGTCCTGACCCAATCAGATCAAATGCTCACCTGCAACTACAGTTCAAGTATATGCTGTACTTTGGCCAATGGTATAGTGTATAGTGTAAACTAGCTTCTGCAAAATTGGATAATGTAACATATTCTTAAAGTAAGCTTCTTTCCATAACACAACACGGCTTGGTTCTTTTGTCACCCTTTTTCCCAGAAGATGGCGAGGGCATGACTGAGCCTCTTGAAGGTCTGTAAACACTGGCTTCTGTGTGTGTAGCCTCAGTCTGTTTTATTACAGCTTTATCATCTTCTCTAAACCTGTTAGCGTTGGTCTGTGAAGTTAACATGTCACCGGATTTGTTTTTGCCATTTGTTTAGTGCGGTTAAAGGAACCATTCGTTTGTGCTTTGGCAATACCTGTTAAAATATTATTATGAATGTAAGATGTGTGTGTGTTTTATGCGTCTGTTAGTGTGTGTGTGTCCGGATGAATCGCTAAAAGTGCTATAAATCTTAATCCAAATTATATTTTAAATAAAAGCTCACTACCTTAAGTCAAACAAATTAAGTTAAAAACATTATTGGCCTTACTTATCAACCCATGCTGCCAACTTCCTCAGACTGTGACTGGTAGATTTATTTAATAGGATACATGAACCATATGCTCATCATCATTCAAGCGCACATATGATTTTGATGATTCCATGAGGACAGGCATTCAACTCAGATTTATATTTATCATTGACTTGTTATTATTGATATATTAAATATACAGCTTGTTTCTAAATGTTGCACTTGTCATTTCACTATTGACTATCAATGATCATTTCATAAATATGTGCAAATGTTCCCAAAATGCCGTTGGTAGGGCGTGCTCGACTAAATTTGCATTTGGAGTGACTCATGTTGAGTGACTTGGAAAGGAAGACTTTGCACTTTCTACTTTTGGACTTGATTTGTAGAGCAGATTAGTTTAGCTTTACCCAGATTTCTGTTCTGTTTCCTTCGTTCTTCTGTTCTCGTTCTCACATCTTATGGTATACTTTTCTTTTTCTGTACTTGCTCTCGTTTCTGTATGAATGTGTGAATCAGTGGGAGGGACTTCACAATCCCCAGCCCCGCCCCCTGCGCCTCCGCAGATTTCACAAACAGTGGCTGGTAATGCTGTTTAGACTATCAAAGTCATATCATTTGATCTGATAAAAATGAGAACTTCTATTTCAATATTAATAATTATTTTTAGCGACTCTATTAAACAGCAAATTACAAGATCATCAGAAATAATAGTTAGTGATGCTTTTCATTGCCTCCAACCCCATCCCTCAAACCATGTTGTCTTCTTTTACCATCAAAGCTTACATGGGAATGGAGCCTCCTGTTCCTGGTCCTACCATTGCACATCCCACTGCTCATAGCCCTGTTCCACCTTCTCCTCATCATCCTCCTGCCACACCCCCTCAAACACACACTCCTCCTGTCTCGCATGCCACTCCCCCTCCTGCCCCTCCTCCTCCCCCTGGGCCGGCCCCTCCTGCTCCTTCACCATCAACAGCCCCACCTCCTGTCCAACAGGCGTCTGCGCCAGGTGTGTCAGTGTATGGAATACATACAAACATATGTATGCGGAGCCCAAAGATGTAGGCTTGTTCGACTTCATGCGGGGCTGCACAGACCTATCGGGGTGACTGTCGGGCTTCTGTGATGATGTCACATGCTGATTGGTCTACGTGTCAGCGCATGAAGTAGAACTCTTGTGCTGCGTCCCAATTCGCATACAATCCGTCCTAAGTAGTATTCGAAAATAGAATTAGTACGTCCCAAATCTTAGTATGCTGAAAGGAGTATTCTCAAAGTACCCGGATGGTCTACTATTTTTGGTGAAAATTCGAAGTGTATCCACGGAGACTTAACGGCGGATATTACCCACAACTCACCGCGAGAGGGCGGAGTTTAGCTTCGATAAATAGAAAAATGTAAGCATACAGTAAAGCATACATACAAAATAATAAATGAATAAACACTTAAATGCGAGCTGTATTTAGATGTTCGTGACAGCTAAGGATCACAGTCGTCTAGGCAACAACGGCCACTTCTGTTTTGCGTTAGTATGTCCCAGTGCGTCCATGCAGTTTTGATACGCAGTAAAATGTATATACTTTTCCACAACAAAAACAGTTCATACTTTAAGGGCATAGTATAATTGGGACGCAGCATTGGTAACGTTCAGAATGAAATACATCTGTTCTGCATACTCTACAGTATCTGCATACTAGTTAATAGAATAGCACGTGAAACGGTAAGCGTTTATAAACATTCCACACAGTAGTATGAACTTATTATGTTGTGTGCTTGATATAACAAACAGTCACGTTTTTATTCTGAAGGTAAAGCATTTTTTTGTCAAATAATGAATTAAAATAAGCTTTGGTTACATCTTATACAGTGTACCTCACTGTGTGCTATGTGGTAAACTTCACCGTATGTACTACACGCAGGCAGAAAATGTGAGTAGTGTGCTAAACATAGCTTGAGCATATTAGCTTGCTTTCTCTTTTTTTGACAGTTTTACTTTCATTTTGGTAGAATGTATGTACATGTGTATGTCAGCATAGTTCATCTTCTGTTAGAATGTTGCTGTGTGTTGAAGGAAAATGTTTCTTCACTCTCTCATTAACTTCATTGTTGGCTGGGTTTGTGTCGTTTTTAACACAAGAACCAGAGGAAAAGCCTGTAGCTCCCTCAGCTGTCAACGGGAGGAAAGGCAAGTGTGTGAATGTTTTACACAGTGTGTTTGTTTTGAAGGGATTTACTGCACGAGAGCTGATGTTTTCGATTGTTTACAAGAACATTGTCCAGCTTGCACTGCCGTATTAAAACTGTATTTATAGCTTAAATAACTTCTAATATTTGGGTTTTTTTAAGGCAATGCACCCATGTGTAAACTGAGTATTTTCATATACCTCTAGATGGCGCAATGACATTGTTCGGGAAGTTCTAGATTTATGCTGTAATATCACGTTTAAGGAACTCGCATTTCATTATTTTTCTTTTAATATTCACTATTAAAGGGATACTTCACCCGAAAATGAAAGATCTGTCATCATTCCTAATGTGTATTAATGTCTTTGTTCTGATGAACACAGAGAAATATATTTGGAAGAACGCTTATAAAACAGATCTCATGCCCTATTGACTCCCGTAGTAGGAAAAAGACCCCAGACATTCTTCAAGATGTCTTCTTTAGTGTTCAACAGAACAAAACAAATGATAAAGTAATTGTTCCTACTATGGGGTTTAGATCTGTTATAAGCATTCTTCCAAATATCTTTTTCTTTGTTCATCAGAAAAAAGACATTTATAGAGATTTGGAACAACTCGAGGTGAGTAAATGATGACAGAATTTTCATTTCCGGTGTCACTTTAAGTAACATATTACATCAGTGTTTTATTTATATGAGAACAGTTTTGGAGTCATCGCAAAGAGAAAAGAGGGAACGAAGTTCTTTTAAAGACAATCCAAGCTCTGAATTTCTATTAATCTTTCGTTTGCATTACGTGCATTACATTTACAGTAGGCTATGCAGTTTCTTTCCGTACGAATTCAGTTTGCTCTCTGATGAAGCGTTGGGTTTGTGTGTTTCTATGGTTGAGTTAAGCAGGATCATTTACTGTTTTTCCTTGTGTGTATCTTCAGAAGTGACATGGGGAGACCTGCAGAAGAAAACCACTGGTATCGTACAATCGGCCCTTAGTAGAGTAGACAAACCTTAGTGTGCTTTTAAGGGATCTAAGTCTTTCTGATGTGTAGCTCCTTCCTTAAGTTTTTCTTGTTGGTGTGAGGTGTGTTTCTGAGCATTTCTACATCTCTAGCAGCTTTAATATGTATGACTTCGCTGATGGTTTTTAGTCTTTGTGAAACTTGACAGATCCTGTTTACTATAAGAAAGACTGAATGAAGGCTCACGCAGAAACTTTTCATTATTCTTCTATTTGTTCTGCGTCGGGCACATTTATGGTTGTGTAGGAAATTAACTAGTTTTTATTGAAGCCAAGATGTCGCTTATCGTATGTACTTACAGCATAGAGCAGACTTTGGTACGTTAACCTAAATGAAAATGGGGGATTCAGAGAATATACTGTTAAAGCTGATGATATGGCTTGTGTTGGAATTTAGTAAACAGATATTGAAAATAAAACCACATTGTGAATGTAGCTGAGCTGAGTTTAGTGTTGTATTGTGTAATCTCAGTTATTAAATCACATTATCATCTTATTAGAAGACCGCAGAATGTCAGATCAGGGAGACACTGCTTTATATCTTCCATAACTTTTCTTGATCTGTTTGCTTCTGTATGTTTTGACTGATGAGTTGCTCAGTCAGAAATTCATCTAAAATCTGTGTGTGTGTGTGTGTGTGTCATCATCATAACATTATGTCATGTGTCTGTTCTCTCATTGTGTTTCATCCACACACCAGCGGTAGAGACAGTATCAGAGAATGAAGATGCAGGTACGGTGTACAGACTGACTTTAACATAAACAACTTCAACAGACAACTTTTATGTCTAAGAATGTGTAGCTATCCTTTTGTAGGATGCACTTGCATTCACTCAAAACACTACCAAAAAAGAAGCACTTTATTGAATAAACGTGTGTGTGTGGGTTTCATGTTACTATCTTAAAATGAAATACAATTTTAAGACTGTTTGTAAAGAATTTGATCAGGTGATGCTAATCGGCGTTGACATGTATCCTGGTATTCAGAAAGTTGTATGTATCTGAGAAACATTTTGTGGCAGTTTGTTACCCAGATGTTAGTGTTCATTGTGAGAAATCACTGAGAAAATCTTTATCTGGTGTCCGGTTTGTGTCGCTTTGCGCATTGTGTGAATGTATGTTTATATTACCCAACAATATTTACAAAATCAGATTGTGTCTGCTGGGTGTCACTACATCTTTTTTGTCTTTTTTTCACAGGTATTTTAAAGGATCCATCAAGGGTATGTTAGAAACAGTTTGATTCTGTCAATTTTTCTTCACTTTTACGTTGCTCATTTTGACAAAGGCATAAGTTTTAATTGCTGGTTAAATCCCTTCATCACTGCATCACTCTGTGAATAGCAAATGTTTATGAGTAAATGATGGTGCAAGTTAATGCATTTAAAGTCGTTTGCATTGTGAAATTAAATCGTAGAACCCCAACAAGTACAATGGGGTACATTAAAAATGATATGCTTAAAAAAACAAAATGATTATCTGAATGTGTCAGACGTGGGATGTGTTCCTTCATAATTAACATAATTAATTTGATGCTTATAAAGCGTCAAGAATATGTGATGTACGAGTTTTGTAACATTATTGTTAAAATCTTCATTTTGCTTTTTTACAGAGAGGAACGGATAATCTGTCCATGAGATCATCGGACAGCGATGTAAGCGACGTGTCCGCTATGTCGAGTGCGTCTCGGCTTAGCAGCACGAGTTACATGTCTGTCCAGTCAGAAAGAGCGCGGGCCAGCCGCAAGATCAGGTATTCAGACTCTAAATCACACTGACCTATGATCTCTCACAGCCGTGGAGGCCTGATCGGTCGTGGACACTCTGGGCACGCTAAAGTTCTCACTTCAAGTTGAGTTGAAAACATCCGAACTTTAATGTGACCAGAGTGTACGGCTGAGATCACAACACATGCTGGATGATTTTGAACATGATAGCAGGTTTTGAAGAGAAAAGAATGTAAATTAAATTTTACAAGATGAAAATTCTGTTTATTTTAAGACATTGAAGGATTGTTTTTGATTAAAATATAACTCGAATCCAAAAACACATTTCATTACTTTTTTAAAGCCAAAATATATTGACATATCTCTATAATGATTACAATTGTTAAATAATATATAGATTTCTGGCAAAAACAAAACAAATTATTGTTTATTGTTGTTTTCTTTATATAAAATCTTATTTCTTCATTAACATTAACTGTTAAGGTTTAAACTACAGGTTAAATTAAGTCTAGAAGAGTATGAAATCATTCTGATTCTTTGTTTCCACCTTAAATTTATGTGCCCACATTTATACTGTTGTTTTCATTGGAACTTCATCGTCTGCATGTCAAGTCTGTCTCTTCTTTGTCTTTTCTGTCACGCATGCTTCCTTTCTTGATGTCATGGAATGGTTTATTTGTTTGTGTCAGCCGTGCGGAGGCTCTTCAGAGTCAGGGAGAGGAGGGCACTGTGGTGGTGGAGGAACAGGTGGAGCCAGCGGCAGGAAGTGCTCAGGGGGCGGGGCAGGAAGGGGAGGTGGGTGGTGCTGCTGAGAACCCAGAAGGGGAAGGAGAAGAGGAGGAACCTGAGAGGTCAGCATCTCGTAGACCTAGAGGCCATTTTGTGTAGGTTAGGTTAAGTGTAACCAATGTAACCAGTGCCAGTGTGGGTTACCGTGGTCACTTCTGCCTTACAAAAGGTTCTTTGTAGTGGAAAACGGTGAGAATACCCAAACTAATTAGGTTATTATCATTAACCTAAAAATTGTGCCATCGCTGTGAAGAACCTTTCATAGTAAGTCATAAATGCAAATAATTAGTTTGATGGGTGTTGTGTAGCACAACTTTTGACTATCAGCATGAAGTGTTTTTTTTATATGGGGTAAAATAATGGCCAGATTTGACACAGAATTACATCAGACTTTATGCTGATAGTGAAAGTTATATGAAGACTTTGATTGTTTGAGAGGTGTTTACCTAACAGTGTAAATCACGTTGCGTGTCTCTGGTAAACACATTTTGTGACATTATCTCTGATGTGTGATGTGCAAATTTGTGATTATGTGTGCGCATCAAATATTCCTTACACGCATAAGGAATATTTGATGTGCACACTGATTATGTCTTTGTTAGCGCTGGATGACACCTATCTCCACCCCCTTCCTGCCCCATAGATCCCCAAGAAAACTGTCTCTTACATAATTTCACTGTCGTCTTTACAACCATCAACAGTGACAGATAAACAGTTGCTATCTCTATTTAAGCTTGCAGGTGTGTCAGGTTTACTTTTCTGCCGATTTGCACTTTTATGCATCTTGTATACTATTTGTGGAGTCTAACTGGCAAAATATACATTTGGTGTGATTTGTATATTTTACCAAATAGCAACAAATCCATCAGATGTTGCACAACCTTCAATTGTCTTAAGAGTTTTTATACTTGCAGGTGTCAAACGGGAAAGTCATTTTAAAAACAAGAAAAAATTAGTTAAGCAAGGTGTGCTATGATTGGCCAGTTAACCATTGCGTAGTGACTGGTGGAATACTGCAAGCTTGTGACGGAAATGTAACGCCTCTTACCATATTTGGAACATCAGGTTCTTCTTCAATTGTGCTGACAGGTACACCACCTTACTTGCGTACACATTTTGGCGGTCTTAGTAAACTCACGTAGATTTGTGGGGGTGTGGTTACACAAGGTGTTTCAGGCAGATCTGGGTGAGCATTCGCTTTTAGATAGAATGTATCTTTTATTCTGACACTTAATTTTTGCAATTTTATGTTTGTAATACATGAAAGGGCAGCTTAAAACACACCAAAGACACAGAAAAACACGTATTCGCGCCATATGACCCCTTTAATATTAACACACAGTCAAAGTGCATTTTAATTCTACAGACAGATGATCCTGCTTATGAAGACTTTAACATTCAAAGCAAAGATGAGGGTTGATGGTGCAGTTGCTATAGGAACTATAGATGTGTCGGCTTTATTATAACTGTAGAAATTAACTGGTTGTCCTCATATTCTCATCTGATAGTATTGTCATATAAAGCTTCCCTTACTTATGTTATCAGAACAATGAACTTCAGTTTTATGACTCACCGTCTCATTATTTTCTGCTGGTTATGTCACCTAAATAGGTCATTATATAAGCTTCCTTCAAACTGTCTCATAGGATAAATATGACTGTGTTTTTGGCCTATATTTGAGGCTGCAAGATCTGAAAGACATTTTAAAAAGAAACATCTCAGTGCTGATTAAATGGATGCTCGCTATCCTATAGGGTTTTATTTATTTGTTAATAAGTCTATGTGGCAGGTGAACTCGGCAACCCAGATGAAATTGTTAGTGTTCAGAATGTATTTATGTATCAACTTTGTCTTACATGTTTCCCCTAAAATTCAAAACAGAAAAGAAGTCGTTTTTGACTTTGCACTTCTTTGCATATTTGCATTGAAAGCAGGCAAAAAGGCCTTTGGACCAACAATGTTGTCCAACATTTTCATATGTCTGCTAGTGGTTACTGGTCACTGTTGATGTTGCTCCATCCTGGTACCTGTAGATGATGTAACAATGTTTACCTTCGAGTCTGTAGCTGAAGCCTGTCCCTTCCTCTCTCCGCTGTCTTCCTCTCTCTTTCTTTCTGTCCTTAACCCCTCTTTTGCCTGCATCAACTTTCACCTGACCCGCTGACAGTGAGTTTACATCTAAAAAAAAACACAGGGCTCAAACGGCCACACCCGGCTCCAACATCACAAAGAGTTCCAGCGTCGGCGGAGACATGTGTTCGCTGGGTAGAAATGATGACGAGGATGATGACAAGAAGAGACGTTCGAGTTTTGGGGCGAAGATGGCTGCCATGGTGGGACTGGGGAAAAAGAGCCAAAGTACATCCCAGCTGGACCCAGAGGGTGAGTGGATTGTGCCTTTTGCATTTAAAGTATACCTGCTAACAATTTTAGACGTCTGGTTGGTTCCTGAATTATAAATGACCTCAGTTATATCATAGTTGAGGCAGGTTATGGTGCCTGTATGGCTCTGGGGCAACAAGTACAAGACAGTCTTAAATAGAAACCTGTGAATAAACATGAAACGGCAACTACAAAAAGTACATCACAACAGACTAATCCTTAAGAAAAAAGTAAAGTTATAAACTCTCTTTGGGAAACAACACTTCAGGTTCAAGACAGTTGAGCCAAGTGTTCCTTTGTTAAAGAGAGATTTGGTCATTCTTAATGTTGAACCTTTTACAGTGTTATCCAAGAGGTTCACGGCTCAGCATATCAAATCAATCAGGACCATTAATTCTGATTATCTCATCGCAGTGCAGACGCCACAAAACTGGCACAAATTATTCATAAAACTGAGCCTGAATAGATTTGAAGTCATTCATTATTGAATTCAAATGATCTGACAGATACAGACAGATATGGAGGAGATGGGGTTGGAGGTGGGTTTTGAGTGCGGTACGATTAAGCAGGTAAGAAAGGTAACTTAAATAGGACGCTGTCTAGTATGTGTTGTGTGACTATTGGTTAAAATTGATTAGCTGCACCTGATGCGATCGGCTAATGCAAGCTTGCTAATGCAATTTCTTTTATATTATATATTAATATAATAATATTAATATTATTCAAAATCACACCTTTCTTTGGAAATTAATTGTAATTAATTTCACCTAACATTAAAATTCTAATAATTTCACATTTAATCTCCAAATTAATTTAGAAAAACATAATAACTTTTTCTATTAATATTTCTTTAATGCCACTATATTATGAGTGTTAATCTTTATCACTGATATATTCATATTGCTAATGTATCTATACAATTATTTTGTATTAGTTGTAACATTAATTATAGACATGCGTCAAAGACGTTTCAAATGAATGGTTTAAAAGTAGTGGTGGGCATAGATTAATTTTTTTAATCTAGATTAATCTAGATTAAAATGGCTCATTTGAATTCTGCCGAAGGCATTCAGAATATGTGTGCCACCCAAATAATGACTAAAAGCAAGTCTTTGAGAACGGGTTTCTCAACCCAGGTGGCGCATTAGACCAGGGGCTCATCTCCTGTTTCCAAAATGCATCACAAACTGCTTGAGAAAGCTGTTCTACTATGATAATTGGTGATGAAAATTAAATTATGTTCAATAAGATGAACTTGTGTTTACTTCCGCATTAGCTAAGGGATGATTTGCGTTTAGGTGGTACTTGAGACTGGAAGAGCTCCTACATACATTTACATTTAGTCATTTAGCAGACGCTTTTATCCAAAGCGACTTACAAAGAGTGAGGGAGCAACAAGCGATATGTCATACAGGAGCCATAATACATTAGATCTCAATACAAAGTTACTGGTTTCAACTAAAGTTAGACCACTACCTGTTGAGAGAAAGTGTTTTTTTAAACCAATTCCGCATTGCACAAGGTGCAAACAACCTTAGTCTTGTCGATGTTTCTATTGGGAAGCTTCTTAAAAATTAATATTCCCTGAAGCAAACCCGGCGGCTTCATAGCTGCATCCATGTTAGCACGTCACTTTTGATGCGGTAATTTCACAGTAACGTTATGTTGTGTTCAGACCAAACGCGAATGGCGTGTCAAGCGCGAGTGATTTATATGTTAATGAAAAGAGCCAATAGACCTACTTGTCTCGACCTACCTTTTTTTATCGCGCGATAAGAGTCTCACTGCGTTAACGGCGTTAACGCCGTTAACGGCCCACCACTATTTAAAAGCCTTTGTATGAATAAGGGCGTGATCATATAATGTAACGTTAGCCAAAGGATGACGCTAAATATTTTGAACACATAAATCTGAAATATTAATTGCGTAATTTTTCACAGCACTGCTTTAAACAGTGATTTTGAAAGAAAAATTAGAAACTACCTTTGCCTCCAAATATCAATTAATGTCCTAAAATGACTTTGTTGTTCTCTCTTTCTTGGAAAAAAAAACATTAGTCCGGACACACACACATTTACATGTACACAGCACTGAAGTGTAGGGTAGAATTTAGGAAGTGCATGTTCCTGTCTACAGCTCCCAGGTGGGAATCAGGGATCTCCTCTGATGTGGACATGCCTCACACCTCCTTCTGTCTCATAAAGACCTGCAAGGATGAGATGGATTTAACCAGATGCTCAGCATGGTCATACAGTTCAGTCATTAGAGTCTGTTCAGAGACACCGGTCGACGCTTCCCTTTTAAATTAACTAGATATACCTCCGTTGACACATGCAGGGGGGTATATTGACTTCACAGATGTCCTGTTGCTGTCTGTTGAGGAAAGACTGCTGGGTTTTAAACAGCTTTGCTGCTGGACAGACTTGCTTAATCTTTTCTGTATAAACTGGAACACATCTGTGGTTTAGAATTTTTCGGGAGAGTGGTCTTGACGCCGAAACACTGTGCACTCTGATCTTTCTTGTGTTTTCATTGTTTGTTGGGCACCAGGATCCATTCACAGCCATACAAGATATATCTGTAGTATCAGAACAGATGAAGAAATGATTCGCTACAAAGATCACCATGTTTCCATATTCGACAGGCTCATTCTCAGCGCATATTTTAAGATGTTCTCTTTTCTAAATCCTGCCAGATCAGTCATATTCAGCTAAAAATATTCCCTGTTATTCCTCAGATTTTCACACACAGACAGTCCGGGGGAGGTGGTGCTGCACGTCAGTATTGGGTGACGACAAACTGCTGTTTTCATGTAGCAGCACGTAATGGTGTACCGATGTAATTACCATATGACCTGCATCATCAAAATAATCTCATGTTACTTTAAAAAATAACACTTCTATTGTGAATTGTTCCTAGAGTGTTCAAGATGTTGCAGTGAGGTTGCTAGGGTGTTTAAGGTGTTGCTATGTGGTTGCAAGGGTGTTTGAGGTGTTGCTGTGTGTTTTCTAGATTGTTCACGGTGTTGCTCTGTGGGATTTTGAGTGTTCGGGGTGTTGCTAGATTGTTTGAGTTGTTGCTGTGTGGTTGCTAGGGTGTTTGAGGACTTGCTGTGTGGTATCGGGGTGTTTAAGGTGTTGCTGTGTGGTTGCTATGGTGTTTGAGGAGTTGCTGTGTGGTTGTTGGGGTGTTTAAGGTGTTGCTATGTGGTTGCAAGGGTGTTTGAGGTGTTGCTTTGTGGTTGCAAGGGTGTTTGAGGTGTTGTTGTGTGGTTGCTTGAGTGTTCAGGGTGTTGCTTTGTGGTATTTAGAGTGTATGGGGCGTTGCTAGATTGTTTGAGTTGTTGCTTTGTGGTTGCTAGAGTGTTTGAGTTGTTGCTGTGTGGTTGCTAGGGTTTTTGAGGTGTTGTTGTGTGTTTGAAGGTTGCTAGGGTGTTCAAGGTGTTGCTGTGTGGTCGCTAGAGTGTTCACGTTGTTGCTCTGTGGTTGACAGAGTGTTCGGGTAGTTGCTAGATTGTTTGAGTTGTTGGTTTGTGGTTGCTAGAGTGTTTGAGTTGTTGCTGTGTGGTTGCTAGGGTGTTCTATGTGATGCTGTGTTGTTTCTACAGTGTTAGAGGTGTTGCTATGTGGTTGCTAGAGTGTACAAGGTGTTGTCGTGTGGTTGCTAGAGTGTTTGAGTTGTTGCTGTGTGGTGGCTAGGGTGTTCGAGGTGTTGCTGTGTGGTTACGAGAGTATTTGAGCAGTTGCTGTGTGGTTACTGGACTGTTCTATTTGTAGTTGTGTGGTGGCTAGGGTGTTCGATGTGTTGCTGTGTGGTTACGAGAGTATTTGAGGTGTTGCTGTGTGGTTGCTAGACTGTTCGAGGTGTTGCTGTCTTGTTACTAGACTGTTCTATTTGTAGTTGTGTTGTTGCTAGAGTGTTCGAGGTGTTGCTGTGTGGTTACGAGAGTACTCAAGGTGTTGCTCTGTGGTTGCTAGACTGTTCGAGGTGTTGCTGTCTTGTTACTAGACTGTTCTATTTGTAGCTGAGTTGTTGCTAGACTGTTTGAGGTGTTGCTATCTTGTTACTAGACTGTTCTTTTTGTAGCTGTGTTGTTGCTAGAGTGTTCGAGGTGTTGCTGTGTGGTTGCTAGGGTGTTTGAGGTGTTGCTGTGTGGTTGCTAGGGTGTTTGAGGTGTTGCTGTGTGGTTACGAGAGTATTTAAGGTGTTGCTGTGTGGTTGCTATGGTGTTTGAGGTGTTGCTGTGTGGTTGCTAGAGTGTTCGAGGTGTTGCTGTCTTGTTACTAGACTGTTCTATTTGTAGCTGTGGTGTTGCTAGAGTGTTTGAGGTGTTGCTCTGTGGTTGCCAGAGTGTTTGAGGTGTTGTTCAAGGTGTTGTTCTGAGGTTGCCGGTGTGATTAAAGTGTTAGTATGTTGTTGCTAGAGTGTTCAAGGTGTTGCTGTGTAGTTCCTAGTGTGTTCCAAACTGTACATAGGCTTAAGGTGAAGGTGACCTGTTTGTCACGTATGGTGACCCATACCCGAAATGTGACCTCTGCGTTTAACCCATCCAGAGAGTAGTGAACATACGCACAGCAAGTGGTGATCACATGTACACCCAGAGCAGTGGACAGCTATCACTGCAGCGCCCGGAGAGCAAGTAGGGGTAAGATGCCTTGCTCAAAGGCACCTCAGTCGCTGCCCACCGGCCCTGAAAATCAAACCTTCTGGTCATGTGTCCGACTCTCTAACAATAAGGCCACCACAGCATTTACATTTTGTTTCTCATTACCTCTCTGTGTAGTTCAGAAGTAGATTTATAATCTTAATTGAACTTTTTATACTTTTTTGCAATGCGTTTTGGGATTGCCTTCTCCGAGAAGTTCCAAGACTTTTTCCAATCGATGGTTATCTTATTTTGTTGTACATTATTCATGTGGGAGTCTAAGAGTCCTTAAAAGGTTGTCTGGGTAGACCGCTCACTAGATGTCAGAAGCTTGGTTATACAAGGTTGTGTAAAGCACTTGTAATAATATTGCCTCATTTTAATCATCTGTGTGTGGTCCAGGTGTTAATAACATGCTCATCTCTCTTGCACCTATCTGCTACTGTAGACGGGAGTGGGTAGAGGTCATGGGGTCACAGAAGGCAATGGCTCAGGAGATGGTAAGATGGGAACGATTCCTTTCTCCCCCACTTATTCAGGACCCAGTTTATTTTATAACAGTTTTATTTACATGACACGGTTCCCTTTTGTACTGGCACTTTGAGACCACACAGTATGAGTGAAATGTCAGATAAGCCTCTGCTGGTAAACTCTACATCATTGTCATTTTGTTATTATTAGCGGGTTTAACTAGAGGCAGTGGTTTACGTCACAACAATTTCACCCACCCAGGGTTATTTTTAGTATGTTGTCAGAATTTTAAATTCAGTGAAGAAGTACTTGAAAAGAAATAAATCAAGAGAAACTTGATTTTGTCCACGAACACACATGCTTTTTTGTGTTGACAGTGTCGGCTAACACTGTTTGAGTTTGTCAGATGTTTTGATATTGAAGCAGCGATATGAGTCACAGCTGCATTCAACTCTCTTCAGACTTTAATAGGAAGGTTGAGACGTTACTATTTTCAGATGGTATTCTGCAAAGGTGAGGATTTTATACTGTAACATATTTATGGATTTGTTTTCGATGTGCGGAAGGCAAAAGGAGGGTAGACACTTAAAGATTGTTTTATTTTTAGGATATTTCGGATTTTCCTCTTTTAAATTTTTAATATACAGATTTCTATGACAAAAATGAGAATCATCACTGAGTGTAATGGTAAGTAGCGAAAGTCATTATGCAAATGAGAATTTGCTGGCAATCTATTTGTCCTGAAAATCATGTCAAATATTAATGTTTCTAAAAATACTTTCATCTTATTACGATAAAATATATATTGTTGTAAAGATGAATATTCAATAATAAGTAAGACCCCTGTCTATTTAAGGGTCTTTGTCATATTCTAAACACACAAACACTTCAAAATATCAGCAATGCCATAAAAGCAATGCCATTGGTTTCCCGAGGAACCTTTCAATCAAAGGTTCTTAAAAAACACTTCCTTCTTATCCTTTTACAGTTTGAAGATCATTTTTTCACAAAAAAGAACCATTTGTGCAACAAAAAGATTAGATGTTACATGTTCTTAATGAAACGATACAGCCTGAAAAAAACTTTTAGTGTAGACTGTTACTGGCGAAATCAAGCTTCCTGTAGCTTTGTCTCAATAAACATCCTTGTTAACATATCTACTACTAGATGAAAATGCGAGAAATTTAAGACGTCAAGATATCAAAAAGACCATATTATTGTGCGTGGCAGATGAAGCTGCAGTCAGAAGGCAAGTCATGTGCGTGTGTTTTTATGTGCGTCTGTGTGAAGACATATCTCTAGGCAGAGCTCAATCTTGCTCGAGTGGCTTCTCAGTTCCTCTGCCTCTGATTGGCCGCATCATTTGCAAGCCACACGCACGTTACCGCCCTCCCTCCCAGTCCCCTGCAAGATGAGCGGTACCTCGCAACAGACCAGACCGTCTCAGACAGCGTCCTCACCGCAGATCAACACTCTCCTGAGAAATAAACCAGACGAGCGGCGGCACATGCTGCTGATGAGAAGCCTCGGATACCGTTTTCTCCAAAACCATCTCTGAAAGGTCTCTGTGCACTGTAGTTTGAGGTATCCGAAGACGCTGGGGTGACAAAATGGGCAGACAAGGGCAGGACAGTAGCGCCACTCTCCCCGGCTCGCGCATGCAGCGATCCCAGAGCAGACTTAGCCTGTCTGCGTCCTTCGAGGCGCTGGCCGTCTACTTCCCCTGTATGAACTCCTTTGAAGTGGGTGACGGAGGTAAGAATCCACGCTCGCTGTGTGCTGCGTGGAGGACACTGCGCATGGTCTTCTGCTCTTTTCAAATAAAATACTCAGAGCAATATAATGTGCGATTGATGCTGTTTTCTCTGTTGTGATGAAGCAGATGAACTGTCGGATGAGCTTGTGTCGATGTTTGTTGCGTTGTGAAGGAGAGGGAGACAGGGTTTGACCTTGGTGGCAGGTGTTCCAATGCGACATGTGCATTAGGAAGCCTGTATGCATTGATGCAATATGTGTCGTATTATTTTACATTGACATTTATGCATTTGGTGGATGCTTTATCCAAAGCGACCTTCAAGGTGAACCTTTTATCCAAATGCATTTTCACTGAGAATTTAACAACTATCCTAGTTTAATTCGCAGAAGTAAACCGCAGACTGACTTTCCGGTGTGTAAACACTTCACGGCTCAACTGTCTCCTGGCTCAGTTGAGGATGGGGGGTAGAATTGTCATGTGTTTGTCTTCTCATTCATTTATCTCTTTTTCAGAGGAAGGCAGGAAGAAGAAGCCGGTGCGCCTGGCAATCCAGCGAAGCGTGGAGACGGGATTGGCCATCGAGATGAAGAACAGAATGACACGTCAGCCCAGTAGAGAGACCGCAGACGATGGTGAAAAGGCTAAACCTGGAAAGTACGTACTGTGACTTCTGCCTACTAAAGTTTAAAATAAAATAAAAGTCTCATTACATTTACACCTTATTTACTGGTCTTTTTCTTTAAAGTTTTATCTTCCCTGGGGTGAAGATTTCATCAGACAGTCAATTCACTGAGTTTTTGGATGGTCTAGGCCCAGCCCAGCTGGCAGGGAGACAGACATTGGCCACACCTCCAATGGGTAGGTATCCTTACTTCCATATTACATTGGCCTAGTTGATAAGTTCGACATAACCTTTTTTAACAGGTTAAAAGGAAATGTTTCCTCTGCTCTGAGAGTTTCACTGTGATCTTTTTATTGCAGGCGACATACAGATCGGTATGGTTCACCGGAAGGAGAGGCTGGATGTGGAAGTTATTCGGGCTAGAGGCCTGGTGGGCAAACCTGGCAACAAACAGACGCCAGGTACGCCGAAACGACCGGTCTTCTTTTTTTTAATTATGGCCTATTCTGTGGTTCAGAACTAAATCCTTATCTCATTCGATTTGCAGCACCCTACGTTAAAGTATATCTGTTAGACAACGGGAAGTGCATCAACAAGAAGAAAACACGGACAGCAAGAAAAACACTGGATCCTCTTTATCAACAGCAGCTGCAGTTTGAGGAGAATCCTGAAGGGAAAGTTTTACAGGTAACACCAGGGCAGCATCCATACTCATGTATTTTTACAGTAAATTATGTGGAAAAGTGGTAGTGTTAAATCCCCTTCAATACCACAAGGTGGTAAAAATCAGTACCAAATGCAATCATTCATACCTTAAAATTCCACCAGCCTTCAAAATACTGTGGTTCAAAGTCACTGTCAGAAAATGCAAAGACCAAGAACCCAGGCGGAGTCAGAAGTGGGTGGAAAAGAAGATTTTTATAAAAACACAAAACAAAAACCCACGAGGGGGTAAAACAACATTACAAGGGGGTTACACGAAGGGTTGACAGGAACATAGACTGACTACACTTGACTAGACTAAAGACAGCGCATTGACATAAGCTATAACGAACTAAACTAGACTAAAACAGGAAACTTCTAGGAACAAGGAATAATCAGACGTCTTCTCAAACGAACACAGCGTTGCGAGCAATGTGCATCACCATGAACAACAATTTGAGTAATCACACAAATCAAAGCAATACAAAATGAAGGGTCACAAGACAGAAAACACAAGGGTATTATATAGGGAACCAATGCGATGGCAAGAACAAATACTGGACCGGAGAGAGCGCATGGCACGCCAAACAAGCAATGCCATGTCTCTATCCATACCAAACACATGGGGCTTTCATGACCCTGCCACAAGGCTAGAATATCAAGACAAGAAGAGGCAGGATCATGACAGTCCCAGTGACATTCAAAATTACAATGCTTATTTTTTCATGAAAATTTGCAGCCTTAATTGTAAATCATAATCTTTAGTTAAAATCTGAAAATGCACTTCCGTTCGGTAATGACTATCCGTCATAAATGATGTATGTTAGACGGCTTGGGTGGAGCGTTAACTCCTCCCCTTCAACTTCATTGAGCTGCATGTTCCAATTCCAAATGCAACGACTGTTTTTTTAAATCCAATCAAATCGCAGAGAAAGAGGTTATCCACGGCCGCAATTTTTCTCATTAGAAATTCCATTTCACTCGGAAATGCGTCAAAAAACGCAAGTAAAAACGATAACATCTTCCAGCTCACGGTGACTTTGAGAAACATTTATGGTCATGTATATTTTAGAACAAACAGTTTATGGACATAAATAACAATATGTGTATCTTACACTATATAATAATATAAGGCATAACCGTTTGTTCCTTCCCTAACAGATCATCGTTTGGGGGGACTATGGACGCATGGACCACAAATCTTTCATGGGAGCAGCCCAGATCCTATTGGACGATTTAGAGCTGACCAACATGGTGATTGGCTGGTACAAGCTCTTTCCTCCCACCTCTTTGGTGGACCCAACCTTGGCACCTTTAAGTCGTAAACCTCCAGAATCAGGCGTGGAGAAGTCCAACACTCGGTCGTAGCGGCACGGGGTGGTGAGAGGTAGAGAACGACATGAGTAGCTCCAGCTGCAGGAAGAGAGAAAACAGTCTCGACGGGTCATGTCCTGGTTACACTGCATGCTTGATGTCGTGTTCTCTGAGCCCGTTCGACGAGAGGCTGCGAAAAGGCCTGCGTCCTTCTGCCAAAAAACAAACGAAAAGAAAACAGCATGCTGCTGTCACGTGCAGGGAAATAAAGCCACAGGACGTCTCCGAAGAGATGCGGTCGCCTTACACAGCAGAGTTCTGACTCACCGTCGCGGTTGGAGCACAGGAACTGGGAAAGGAAGACATCATACTATTCTGGCTGTTTACTCTCTGTTTTATTCAAAGAGATGTCAGTGTTTCTTAACTAGAACTCGATGCATTGCAGCCATTACTCTGAGCCAAGCTCTGAAAAAGCTCCTTTAAGAAAGAAGCACTTGGCTAAGAAAAGGGAACCTCGGAAAGATGATGTTCATACTCCGAGAAGCCAGATCTCCTCGTGATCTTTAGCATTTGATGATGAATATGTAAATGAATATGCCAGAGTTCCTGTTTAATTCAGGAAAAAACGGAATTATGAAAGAAACATATAGACCTTTTTGTGCTCCGGTATGACATTCTTTGTTAATGTACTGTATGAAGTTCATGGGGATTTTTTTTCCTTTTGTTTGCATGAATGCAAATTATTTTCCTCAAGGCTGCAACTTTCAAAAAAAAGAAAAATATTTCAGGATCAGCCATTTTCAACGTTTGTATTATTTTTAATATGAAATTCTCTAGTGCATGGTTTTCAAAGAGACTGAATGCAACAATCTAAAGATGTGATTGTCATCCTTTAGACAATTCTTCTGTATTTTTACAGAGCTCAGATACAGGTGTGGCCATCATTAATGAAAAAAGCTATCGAGAAAAATAACAGATGGCAGAGGAAAACTCAATAAATGTACAATATTCATTGCAAAGTAAGGCACAAGCCTCAAATTGAACGTTAAATGAAAATCGTACATGTCTCCCTTCAGCGGCAGCCATGTTTGTGTACATGTGGAGACAGCCGTAGATTATGTTACGGGTCTGTCATAACTCAGTTGTTCCACTAGAATGGCTCATTTATTCAAAGCAAGCATGTTGAAAAGGGTCTGCAACATGGATTGAGCACACTGTCTGAGTAACACAGCATGTTTTTGATAGACATCTGGGATCTTTCCGCAGTTTTGTGTACAGTGCATGTGGACCAGACCCTTGATCTGATCAACCGTGGACTCGGGTCGAGGTATTGTGGCAGATGGTTCAGACATTCAATGCAACATTCCACCTCTTGGCACTCATCGTTTCTTGACGTTTTCAAAAGGAAAGAAAAGAAAATTAAACACATGAAAGAAAAAAAAACAAGGGGAAAAAAGTAAAGAAAATTTATATTTATTCAAGGTTGACTTGGAAAAAAGTTGCAAGTATATTTTATTTTATTATTGTTATAAAGAAAATGGTATAAAAAATGGTTCCCATTGGATGGTGCTGGACGAAGACTCTAAACTCTGGACTGGACAATGTTCTCCCGTGTGTTGTTAAACACAGCGGACACAACGGTTGTTGAATTAGGAGTCACACAGTTCGGGAAGATGGGAAAATTGCCACAAAATATGAATTTTTAATTGTTTCTTGTTTTGAGAGAATAAAATTCATTTACTAATTCCTGTGTTTGTTTTTCCTTGGTAAACGAAAAGCAGGTAGACATCACAACTTAAAGGGATAATTCACCCAATGATCAAATTCTGTCATCATTTACTCACCCCATGCTGTTTCAAATCTGTATAAATGTCTTTGTTCTGAGAAACACAGAGAAAGATATTTGGAAGAATGTTAGCAATTCCGAGACATCATCAACTACCAAAGTATACAAATATTGTATATTTTTTTGTTCTGTTGAACGCAAAATGGGATATTTTGAAGAATTTAGGAAAACAAACAGTTCTATTATTCCTACTATGGTAGTCATTGATATCCCAGAACTGAAAATTGCTTCCTCATATCTATGTGTTCATCAGAACAAATACATTTATATTGGTATGAAATAACATGAGAGTGAGTAAATGATGACAGAATTTGTCGGGTGTTGAACAGCATTACACACAAGCTGCACATTTTCATTCGACTTTAAAGTTATTAAAGAGACAGTATAAAAACTTAAGATGACAACAATGTTTAAAGGAGATAAACAAAATCATTCCAAGCATGTTGACGTATGGTATTGTTGGTTCAATAGTCATGTGCTGGTCTTAAATTCATCATTAGTGGTCAAAGCAGGAGGTGCCGGAACTTTATTGCATTTGTACGGTAAGTGTTTTCTTATTATTATTTAAATTTTTCTGAATAAAGTGTCTGGGTTTCGAAGAACATAAGTCCACATGTCCGTTGGACTCTGTGTGGACTCAAATTAAAATTTGATTTCCCAATGGATTCTAGAAAAATGCCTTTATAACACATGTGGCTAAAGATCTTCTCCCACTGTTTGAAATTTCCAAAATTCCAACTCCTCCTTGGTAGTGTGTCCAATTCAAAACTACCGAATCTAAAAACCAAAAATGTGATTTTTTTAGCAGATGTAAACCAATAAAATTTGTTTAATTTGTTTAAAATCCCACACGCATATATGGAGACGCTTCCTTCCTACTCTTGATTGGATAATACTAGATGTCGTAGTTGGTTTGATTGGTTTGTTTAACTGTCACACCTTTGAGGGCGTGTCTCTTGGCAGCGAGTCATTTTAAAGAGGTCGTATGACACGGCTTTAGATGTAATGCAATGTGTAAACACGATTTCAGGTTAAAAAACGCAGTATTATCCACTTACCAAACATGTTTGTATCTCCTATTTGCTCCGCCTCCCTGACACACGAGGATTTTTTACAAAGGTCAGTGCTCTGAAAAGCGAGGCGTGCTATGATTGGCCAGTTAAACCAGTGCGTAGTGATTGGTCAAATATCGCAAGCGTGTGACGGAAATGTAACGCCTCTTACCATAGTTGGAACATCCAGGCAGGTTTGGGTGAGCATTTTGCTTTTAGATAGAATGCATATTGGTCCAACACTTTTTAATCGGAAATTATTATCAAGCCAACTCTACAATTTGTTGGAGTGATTTCTCTGTGGCTCATGTTGTTCTATCAGACGTGCACAATATGCCTCTGGAGAGCAGCATTCCAGTAAAGACAGCTCACAAAGATCAAAGCACAGTCACACAGTTCTTCGTGCCCCAAGCCTCTTGCAGACATGGTAATGACAGCGTGATTATCAGCGATATTAGATTTCAGATTTAGATTCAGATGTGAAAAGCTAATATACATATCTTTATATTTATTTAATATTAACCGCGTTAAACCATGTCAACAACTAAAATTATAGTGGAATTAATGGCTAAAGTAAAACTTTGTCTCAGAATTAGATTTTGACACATTGGCCTGGGGCCTGTACCATGAAGCCGGTTTAGGTGGCTAGCCAGGTAAGTTTAGGATTACTTTGCGCCAACCCTGGGTTTTAGGTACCATGAAAGTAACTCAGCTTTAATCGGTGTTCATCGCCATGGTAATTTACGCTGCATGGCTAACCTGCTCCGGAGCAGGCTATGATCTAGATTAGAGATCTCACACGGAAAATTAACCAATCAGCGGCGAGCAAATTTACATAGAAGTGACGCAACTAACTCACAGTGCGTGTCACAATGGCTATTTATTTTTAATAATGTTTAATCAAATAAAAATACTAACATAAAAAGATGTAAATATATATTACAAATATAAAATCAAGTAATGGTAACTATGTTGGTAAAATCTGATTTTAGAGATGACATTTGCTGGCTTTCCCTTACACATGAAATTAAATGTATTAATATTCCATTCTTTTATTGTACTACATAAAAAATGTATTTCTTTGCATTGCATTTTTTATATTCTTGTCTGTGGTGCAGAATATAGGAACACTTCCAGTTTCACTGTGTTGGGTGAAACATTTATCTTCTTTGCCACTGAAGAAACTTTCTATTATACAGCTACAGTTAGATATAGACAAAACCATAAATTGACAGGTGACATCACATATTTTTTAACACTGCTATTTTAATCTTTTTGTTATCAAGTTACACTTACAATTAACCTAAATAATGTATCATACAGTAGGCCTACATTTTTAAATGTAAAAGAGGTTTTTAATACTTATAATGCCTACAACATTCCCTATGCATCTGTGTTTTTGTCAGTGCTTTAAGGAAGGTAAAGTATAACAGGGCTGTTTGATAGCCTGTTGGTGGGAGACGGGGGTCCCTATGTATGCCAGAGGTTTTTGCTATCCTGACCACCGAACCACTTCAACATGGCCCTCAATCAATCCAGACTCAGGATTGAGATGACCATCGGATTTTTAAATAAACACTTCAACTGACTACTAAGTTCACATACTGGTATTTTTTATTTAACCTTCTTTATTAAGAGTTAGCTTCTCTAGTGTTCACAAAATACATGTGTTACTTCTGTAACGTTTGGAGGTAAACACTTCAGTTTCTGGGGAAGGTTGTGAAATGTCCTACAACAACAGAGACACCAGTAACATAAAATATAAATCCTCACATTCACACTTGTGTCATAATGAATAGTTCAGTACATTTATCTCTTTAACTTTGTCAGCACACAGATCGTTTCACTTCATCATGTGCTTCATCCTCATTAATAAAGGTAAACTAAATGATAACTAATGTTAGCAGGATATGTTCATCCACTGTTGGGGCACACACACACATAACACACATCATATTACATTACTGTAATATTTACCTTACTTCAGTATACTACAGTAAATGTGTGTACAATATAGTCATTCAACTTGTGCATTAATTTAATCAGCAGTGTTTCTGAAACCGTTCTCTCTTGTGTAGACAGCAGAAACAGTATAACTGAGTGGCTGAGATACATTTTTGTGTTACTAATATTTGCGCATAATTATTTCCTAAGAAACCTACGGAACTCCCTCTATCCATGTTGAACGCGATTGGTTTAGCGATCCCGACATCACTCATTCATGTGCACGCGCGCACAGACTAATCTTAGCTTCAGGATCAAAGCTTGAGTTGACAAAGAAACTCCTGGAGCTGCTTCATGGTACCAACAAACCTTGATCACGTTGGTTTGGTTTTGGCAACCCAAAACTAATCCTGTAACCCTGAGTTTGTTCTGCAACATTCATGGTACAGGCCCCTGGTGTTCACACACAAATTGTAAATAAAAAACATTCTGTAAATTACAATGTAAATGGATCACATTACAATGTAAAACTGTGATTTTTTTAGGTTAAGTCAAACACATAAGCATTAATTTATTACATGAAACATTAATAAACAACATATAATGATGCATGTGAAGAAAAAAACTAGTAAATTGCAACTTTCAATATTTTAAAATGAGAAAATAACACTTTACTTTTTGAAGTTGGTTTATGTATGTGCTGTTTCAATGTTTGGATAGGTGTTACTTCAAACAATGACAAATATTTTAGCCAAACTCTGAGATCAATACCACCCTTTAATATTGCTCAAGTTCGTAATTTCTCCTCTCAGCTATGATTATATGATCATTAGAGAAGTCTGTTGAGTTGTAAAAGAGATAGACTGACTGCATCTGTTCACACAGATTTCAATAAAAGAAGGTTTATTATAATGTCTCAGTGTTCATACTTTCCTGAAAACATATTTTAAGTTGTGATTTATTACCACTGGTATTCCATTGGTCCTGTAATCACTGTGGCCTTGGCCCCGGAGGGATGTGGCCCCCGCGGTATGTGTCTCTTATTTTTTTGTGTTAAAAGTGGCAACCCTGCCAGGTTGCTTACTTTAAAACAATCATTTGAAAACAATGAACACCATACTACCAAGTGCATGAAGGAATAAATATCTCTTGCTTTTTGTTTTTATGTGCGTATTGAGGTAAACTTTGGAAATGTACAACGTTGAGGCAGTTCTTCTGACATTTTCATTTTATCAATAATACTATATAAAAATATTTTAAAAATAATATCATGCTAAAGTTAAAAAGGTCAATAAATATGTAAGTAAAAACAAGATGTGCTGGTGTATTTATGCTTTTTTAGGTGAGAAATTTTCTCTTGACATACTCGACTTGGCGTTCAACTTTCTAGGAAATATTAATTTACAATCTAAGTAACAATCATGAAGTGGCATTATTACTACCATTTGTGCAGCTCTAGTACTAGAATTGAACTGTTCAATACTTAAATGTGTAAATATAGTTAAACTGTCAATTCATGTTTAAGGGAATCCTGAGGTAATCTATTTAGATTTAAGTATATCACTATAATTATAAATAAATAAATACAACAATTTACTTGATGCATAGCGAGGGGCCCCATACATTGCCTTTGCACAGGGTCCGTGATTCTCTGCTATGCCCCTTATGGCATCAAACACAATGTTATATCCTTTTAACGAAAATCCCTTGGAACCTTCTGGAGGCCCCCCGGGGATCCCCGGACCACAGTTTGAAAACCCCTGGTGTAGAGAATGGGTTACATGACCTCCAGACCTCTATATGATGAGAAACGTTGTGTTTAATGTTTAGTTTTTCCCTTCGGTCGAGATTCTCGTTACTTATTGTAGTGTCTCGTTACAAAGTGTTTGCTACTTAGATAAAAGTGTACCTATCTCATCTACTCATGCATACAACCGCATCTTGTGGTTAACCTGAACACTGTAGTTTATTTGTGTTTGCTAGCTACAATGTTTCAATACTGACTCCTGGATCCAAATGGCACATGCGGGACTCAAAAAAGAGAGAGAAAATATCAGACACAAACACGTGGGATGAACACTTTATTCTCATAGTGCAGTAAACAGTTGTCTTTTTATATATATATTTATGTGTGTGTATGTGCATGTGTGTGTGTGTGTCTGTGTATGTGTTTATATCTATATATTATTAACATCGCATTATGAAATGGGATAAACTAAGCACAAGACCGCTGGACATGCTTTTCAAGTAAACGCTATTGAAATGAAAACCATAATAAATATACACACTCACACAAGAATTCTCAGTACCGAAACGATAGGGTTACCAAAATGTTTAAGGTAACAAAATAAATACAAAAAACAAAAATGCCTGTTATACAATGCAATTTCCATTAAAAATAATAGCTCCCTCTCCGATTACACTCTTATAAATATATGTCCTTTGCCAATAATTGCATGTAACATGCCTCGTACCGCTTTAGCAATGCAAAATTGTAATAATCTTATTTGAGTTCCCACTTTTTTTCTTTCAGTTTAAGGAACGGTTCAAGCTAGAATGAAAATTCTGCCATTATCTATACCCCTAACGCTATCGTGTACCATGACTTTAAACCCGTAGCACTTTCTTTCGTGAAATCTGGGAAAGGGACCCGTCAGGCAACGGACACATTTTTGCCTGAACCATTCTTTAAATGAAACAAAAAAATATTTGACATCAAAGTACAAATAACTTAAAGGTTAGATAACAAATCTCCTGTGGAGCTTGTATGCATTCATTCCTTCGTCGCTCCACACTACTCAGGATAGATGCATTTATTTGTGCTGCTTTCCCGGATAAAGAACTGCAGAGTGTCTCTCTCTCTCTCTATGTGATTTAATTTGACATGATAATTATTTTTGATCGTCAGAAAAATAGACTTTGACCTGGTAAACATCTTAACAAATACTTATATTGCACAGTGGAAGGGAGTGTGGGGAGCTCTCGTACTCTTCAGTCTCATTCTTGCAGACCGATCTTAAAAAGTATCTGAATTCTGCAGCTCTTTGTTTTCTAAGAGGACACACCGGTCCTCTGTTCCACTAGCAGGTGATATAAGAAGCGGCAAGCTGTGAGCAGGGGCGCTTTAGAGTCATATGGGTCATGTACCGAGTCTTAACAAAGCAGCAGTAACTCATCGTCACTGCTTTCCGTTTTTGCTGTCGCCTCCAGGCATCCGTCAGGGATCCGTGCTGTGTGGACAATTCCACAGTGTTCGCAGGGCCCGTCTCTGCCCACCACGCGGCCTCTGAGAGAGACGGCAGCTGGTGCCAGGTGAGGTCCGAAGGCATGCTCCAGACCTGGTTCCAGCAGGGGCCTGGTACACTCATCACTGTCCAGTGATCCGTTGTCGGAGACTGGAATGAGAAGTTCCACATCATCTTCCTCCTCGCCCCTGGCGGTGGCACCGGCAGAGCCCGCGCTTCCCTGCTCCAGCTGGCGCAACGGGCTGTGATTCTGTCCTACGCCATTTGATCCTCCATCTCCAGAGCTACTGAGGGAGAAACGGATCCAGCGCAGACTGCGAGTGACACGGCTTAAAGCGGAGCTGAACGGGCTCCTTGCAGTAGAGACCAAGGAGGCAGGGCATGAAGGTCCGGACACTGTAGAACTTTCTGAAATACTCTCAGAGATGCTGCTCTCATGGCTGACCAGCGGAGCCGAGCTGGCAGAGACCGAGACGATGGCTTCCACTGCGGAGGTGGGGGGAGTTTTCTGCGGCAGGGGAGACATCAGGCCTCCAACAGCCCCGGCAACATCCCTGCGGGAATGGTGCTCGCTCTCTGTGTCTGTGTCATCGGAGTCCAGGGGCAGGAGCCCACGGTGAGAGCCAAGCCTCTCTGGTTCACGCGCTGAACCGCTGCCAACTGCTCCTTCTTCGGTGTCTGCAGAAACCAGGGCGAGAGAACCAGACCGCCGCGAACGTGTGAAATTGAACAAGCGTCTCCAGATGTTTCCGTGACGTCCTGTGGTGGGGAGTCGGATTGAGGTGAATCCCAGTTGAGATCGAACTGCCAATCTCAGATTTTCTAAAACGGATGCCTAAATGTAAAAGAAATAGAGCGTTAGTGACAATGGTTTCTACTAAATCAACGGGAGCTAAATTTGACAACTCATGATACCAACTTTGATTCTACTACAGCAACATTTCGCAAACTAAAAAATAAAATGTATTCTTGAAGCCAAACTTCTACATTTGACTGATCAGGCAGCAGCATCAAAACTCCCCATGTTTTTTTTTTGCATCCGAATGTTAATTTTTCTTATGACGGGGTAAAGACTTTTTAACATTTGTAATTTTGACCCAATCTGGGATAACAGGTTTTATAAAATGACATTGCAAGTAATTTTCAGTCTGTCACTGCAATGTTGAGCTGGACTTCAACAAATATACAAAATCTTTAAAACTAATTCACAAACTGTTCTTTTTTTTACCCATTTTAATATTTAATACCTGATTTCCAGAGCAAACAGGAAAATCCTCTACTGGTGGGATCAGGCCTTGAGCGATCAGCTGACCATATGAAGGAGGAGCTTCTCTTCTCAGTAACTCCGCCTCCACCCTGGAGAGCTGCGTCTCAAACGACCTGCAAGTGCAAACCCATATTGTATTGGCTGTCATTTGAATTGTAAAAGACACAAAAACCCAACTCCTAAAACAAAATAATAGCCATAATGCTATTTCTAACACATTTCTAACTGAAAGTTAATATAATAATTTATATTAAATTAATCCGCTTCGCTTACCTTCGCTCAAACATCCTAAGCGAGTAGAGTTTGCATGTGCAGCCCAAAGCGATGACCAGCAGCAGGCCGCAGATCAAACTCCCAATGACAGCGGCAGTGATGACTCGCGTGGGAACGATCACCGGGCAGCTCTCCTCGTCGCTTCCATCCCCACAATCATCTTGGGCATCGCATACCCAGCTTTCAAACACGCAGCGGTTATTCTTGCAGTGAAAGTTTCCGGGCTGGCAGAAAAAGCAGTTTTTCTCGTCCGAGCCGTTTGGGCAACGGTTCTGGTAGTTGCAGCGGTCAGAGCGTGGGTAGCATGCGCCATTTCGAGAGCACGGGAACTCATCCTCCTGGCAGTTGCTGCAGTTGAGCTCATCCCGTCCGTTGGGGCAGTGCCAGTAGCCGTCACATCGTTGTTGCTCGGTGTAACAACCCCAGTTCCCACCACAAGGAATCTCCCACGGCAGACAGAAGCCATCGACTTGGTAAGTAACGTTAAAGCCACGGGCCGCATTGATTTTGTCTGCATAAAAATGGATCCTGAGCTGTCCTGAGGACGACACCACCGCTACGGGCGCTCGAGAGTCGAAGGCAGTCAAAACCCGCAACAGTCGCCTGGGGTTCTCCTCCAGCCCATCGTACACTTTAACAAAGTCTCCGTAGCCTGTGCCATCCAGTTTAAAGTCCATAAAACGCAGGATAACCTTCCGGTGGTCGCCGGTGTCAATAAGCCAGGTGCAGTTACTGCCGGGCGGGTAGAAGTCGGGATAGTTGGGTGAGCTGAAAGTGCCGTAGAAGTTACGCAGCCACTCACCGCAGGTGGGCACGTCGCAGTCGATCTCATCGCCCAGGTCCTGACAGTCGATGCTGCCGTCGCATTTGAGCGACTCTGGCAGGCAGGTGTAAACGCGGGTGTAGCGCGAGAGGCAGGGAAACTGATTGAAGGCGCATGGTTGGAAGGAGAAGAACGCAGAGGGGTTGGGCTGCACGCACAGCTCCTCGTCCGAATTATCACCACATTCGTCCATAGTGTTGCACTTCCATGATTCTGGGATACATTTGCCGTTGGCACAGTGGAATTGGTCTGGCTTGCAACTGGCCTCCTCCGATTTCCCTACAAAATACAAATATTACATGCATATATATAAACTAAAATCAATTGAATTAATACATTTCTGAATGGTTTTTGCATGTCGCCAGAGGTTTGCTAGAGACTTGTGTAGTTCCTACATGACTGCTTACTGGCCCGGGATGTTAAAGGTCCAGTCAGTGAAATCTAGCGGCAAGGTTGCGAATTGCAACAAAGCGCTCACTCCACCCCTCTCTTTCGAAACACTATGTCAGTTGACAGAACATGGTGAATTACATGCAAGTAGACCAGCGGTGTATGTAGATAGAAACAGTTAATTCTAATGTAATAGGCTATGTATATTGCAATTCTATGAATAGATCATCCCAAAAATCACACACTGGACCTTTAAGAGAGCGACTGTATGAGTGTCGTATGCCAGCATCAAACAGAATGAGACAGCTAAGTAACAGCATCCTCTGTGATGCGACGTTTGTCTACAAAAGGTTATAAATAGTGGTCTACCTGTTATGTAAGAAAGCCTGAAGCCCTTTCCAGTCATGCTGTCATCAGAGTGGAACTTGATCCACACGTGATCTTGAGAGGAGATGTATGGGGCTGGAATGGACGAGCCACATGCCCGGTACCCATCCAGGTTCTTGTAGGTTCCAATGGAGATCCAATCCAGACCACATCGGTGCGAGCTCTGAATCTCGAAGTCCTGAAAACTAATAGACCGAAAGATTTTTATGGTTGGGTTACACATAAACCAGCATTCCTGTGATTACGAAACGTCATCATTTCAAGCAGGTTTATCAAACTAAAGACCTGTAAAATGTAAGCGATGAAAAGCCAGGCTGACACTACGTGAATTGCTTCGGCGCTTACATTACACAACAAGGTTTCTTGTTATGCTTCATCTTCTTGTTGTAGCAGCACATGCACTACACAACACGATGCAGACAAAGTGTACTAACAACAAGACCTTGGTCGAGGAGCAGCTGCTTCGGCAAAACGAGCACAGATTTTGGTCACAATCCGTGGGTTTTAACGCCGACCTTGGAAACCAGTCCGCAACAGCAAAATCCAGCCAAAAATCACGTAGTGTGAGCTTGCCATAACTTGTGGGATACATGTCTCAATGAAAATCAGGCCAAGAATACTTTTAAGACAAGCCGTTCCCACTGGGAGAATTAGTGAGTTGCTGTTTTTGCCGCAAAATAACATCCTGTGGAAGAAAATACCCATTGGGTCTATTTCTGCTTGGGTAACCATGGACATAATGTTCAGATGAAGATCCAAACAAATACACAGGCTGAGACAAATCAGTTCAGGAGCTGTGCAGATGGAGAACACAAATTCAAAAAAAAGCACCAGTTCAAAGGAGTTTGTTTGAGGTGGCAATAACTTTTCGCCAAAAACCTATGAACCCCTTTAACTCATTTCCCGCCAGCCTTTTTTTTTTAAAAGTTGCCAGCCTACTCCAGCGTTTTTTAACATTTTCACCCAACTTTAATGGCTCACAGTAAATTTTCTGTAAAGAATATATGGACAAACAATATGTCAAATGAAAGAACAGAGTCTCAGCTTTTATCCAAAAGAAACCATATTCTTCTATCTTCATTTGTTCGTTTTTTTATCACTACTTAGATGTGGGTAGGTTTCTTCAAAAATGCATCACTTTGATTAAACAGCTGAGATAATTAACGTTTTTTGTCAAAGATTTCGCCCAGATTCCACTCAGAACTCAAACCGCTAAAACAGATACGTTCTAGGTTCTGGGATTTTGTACTTCTTCCAAAAGGTGTGTAATAGCGCCACCTGCTGTATAACAGTACAAACACTGATTGCCATAAAAACTTGTCTTTGGCGGGGAACCGTTTTTCTTTTAAATGACGAGATAACTCATCAATGGCGGTGAAAGAGTTAAGTGCAAATTCCAAATATAAACTAAATAAAAAATGAGGGGATGCATTACATGTACAGCAGTGATTGATAAAACAAATAGATCTGCAATGTGCCACATCTGCAGAATGTTTTATAGCTTAAATAAGAATACAGATGAAAATTCAGATTTTGGAACAGAGCAACCAGACTTAAAACCACCTTTCAATATGGAGTGTAAGTATAATTGACTTAAATTGATAAAACCTGTAATTTTTGGTAATCACAAACTTCTTTGGGGGAAATGTTTTATACTTATGATCTTGATCTTTTTTTTACAAACTTTAGGGTTGGTCTAACAAATTGGCATCAGACGATGGCTACAGTAAAATATCGTAATTGCCGATGACATCATCCTGCAGCGTAATAAAGTGAGGTGTGTCTGGCACGAGCTGCGCAGGGACATATCTTTAAGTTTATACAGCGCAAGCTGGGCAGTTCAATTCAGGTGCGTGTCATCAAGGGTTGGGCGATGTCTACCAAATCGGCATAGATCTGTACAGTGGGAGGTTTTATGGCGTTAGCCTTTTTCACTTTTGTTTAAAACGTGATTTGCAACGCAGCACAGAGCAGCGAGAGCCACGTGACGAAAGTGAAACATTTGTTGAAATCACGATGCCGGCTCAACATCCTCGTGTCTGTTGGCCAACGGAGATGGACGATAGCATTGTGTATCAGCCCAACCCTAACAAACGTCTTGGTTACGTATGTAACCTCAGTTCCCTGATGGAGGGAACGAGACGTTGTGTCGAGAACGACAGATGGGGTTCGCCCTTGAGAACCAATAAACTCTGACTACTATAGAAAAGGCCAATGAAATTTGGCGAATGCAATTTGCATGCCGGGCTCCGCCCCCGGAAATCCGGTATAAAAGGAGGCCGGCGTGCAGCATTCACTTACCTTTGTTCTGAAGAGCCTGAGACCTCTCAAACTGCAGCAGAATACGATACGTGTTCGTGGCATAAGGGACACAACGTCTCGTTCCCTCCATCAGGGAACTGAGGTTACATACGTAACCAAGACGTTCCCTTTCTGTCGGTCTCTCGACGTTGTGTCGAGAACGACAGATGGGGTTGCCTATGGAAAACGCCACAACGCTGTATCGCGTCACAATCTCTAGCGAAGCGACGGTAACAAGCCTGGGCGTGTCATCTCGAAGCTTTCGTGAGACTGTAACCTTCCAGTGTGGTGGTCGGGGGGTTCCAGAGCTTTCTTGGAGAAAGATGGGTACAGCCCTGACCGGTAACTTTCACGGACGGGGCCTTAGCTCTCTATAGGCGAGAGGCCGTCCAGATCAGTTTACACCGGGTAAGCGCGACTCTTAATCAGGGAAGCGCTACAGAGGCCACCTCCTACCCGTGGGGAGTAATATGGTGGATATAGGTATGGTCTCGTCCTTGGAGGAGAACGCATGGAACGTGCGGACTGAGTAGTTAACCGCGAGGTGGAGGCCCACCTGGGGAAGCTCATGGGTTACCAGGAGTGGGAACCATTCTCATGAGGATACATCAGACGGAACAGCCCACGGAGGGGGTGTTACAGACGTCCGGTAGCACTAGGTCCGGTTAGAGCTATCTGTGATAGCTCACATGGTATCCCGGCCTAAGGGGGAAGGCTGCTCTGCCCAGCCAGCCCCCAGGGGGTGCTTGTTTGGTGATGGATGGAATGCCTATTCTTAACCAGTGTCTGGGTAAGAAGGGAGGCTGGTGAGGTACCAGTTTCTTAGCGATGTGTTCGGGTAAGAAGAAAAGGTAAATAGCACACTGACCCAACATGTTAGAGGGTGGAAAGGTGCTTTCGCAGGCATACGCCCCCCCGGATGCCAGTCCTACATGTCGCCACGCAGGACGTGGGCTGACACCGGGTTTACGCGAAGGTTGTTAACCCTTGCGAAGGTGTTTGGGCATAGCCCAACCCGCAGCTCTACAGATGTCTGCTAGAGAGGCGCTTCTGCCAGTGTCCAGGAGGTGGCTAAACTCCGTGTGGAGTGAGCCCTCACTGCCAATGGGCATGGGAGATTCTGAGATCGGAATGCCGTCGTAACGGCGTCCACGACCCAGTGCGCCAGCCTCTGTTTGGAGACAGCCTTCCCCTTCTGCTGTCCTCCAACAGACACGGAGCTGGTCAGAGCTTCAGAGCTCTGCGTGCGGTCCAGTACGTACTGGACACAACACTAGTCGGGTTGGGTCTTCCTCCCCTATGGGGAGCGCCTGCAAGTTCACCACTTGGCCCCGGAGGGAGTAGTGGGAACTTCTTGGGCACGCATCCGGGCCTGGGTCTCAAGATAACGTGAGAGTTTCCAGGGCCGAGTTTAAGGCAATCCAGGGACACGGAGGATGCTCGGTGGTCCCCTACCCTCTTGAAGGAAGTGAGCGCTGTCAGGAGGGCCGTCTTACTCTATGAGGAAGATCGGAACCTCCGAGGGGCTCTTTGGGGGGCCCTGAGGCTCCCCAGGACCACTTAGGGTCCCAAGAGGGTATGGAGCGGAGATGAGGCGGATTCCGCCCTCTCGCTGCTTAGGAACCTGGTGACCAGGTCGTGTTGCCCTAGAAACTTTCCACCGACTGAGTCGTGATGAGTGGCAATAGCGACTACATACACTTTCAGTGTGGAAGGGAGATGTTAGTCTCCAGTCTCGTGAGAAGGGGAACACAATCCTGATCAAGCACCTCAGTGGGTCTTTCTCGTTGAGAAAGACACCAGGACGAGAAGAGGCACCGTCTAGAGGCGTGTAACCGTGTAGATGGGTGATGGTCTCAGCCGTATAGGGGGAGTAGCCATCTTAGGATCTTCTCGTCCCATCTAGAGACCAGACATGGGTGTTCCAGAGGTCTGATCTGGGATGCCAGAACGTGTCCTTCCACTGAGAGAGCAGGTCCTCTGTCAGGGGAATGGTTCAGGGGGAGTCGCTGTCCAGAGCATCGGCTCTGAGGCCAAGTGCGGTTAGACCGGTGTGGTGTAACCAATAACACTTGGTGCTCCAGCTCCCTGACCTTGCACAGAGTCTGTACAAGAAGGCTCCTGGGGGGGGGAAGGTGTGCTTCCGCCCATCCCGCGGCCAGCTGTGCGCAAGGATATCCGTGCCGAGGGCAGGGACTATCAAGCGGGCAAATGGTGGTGTTACGGGAGGTGAACAGGTTTTACCTGGGCCTACCCGAACAGCCTCCAAATGAGCTGGACTGCACGGGGGTGGAGTCGCCACTATCCACGAGGCATAAACTGGCGAGAAAGCACGTCGGCTGTCTAGTTCAGTTTGCCCGGGGTGTGTGGCCTGCAGGGAACGAGTCACCTGTTGACTCCACCGGAGGAGGCGTCGAGCAAGTTGTGTTTAGCTGCTGTGTGCGAACGCCACCCTGACGATCTGTATTCGCTACAGCTATAGTGCTGTCCTCGGAACAGCACGTGCATGTCTCGCACGAGAGGCCGTAGCCTGCTCAGTGCAAGTAGCATAGCCCACAACTCTTGGCAATTGATATGCCAGCGCAGGCGGGGGTTCGTCCAACACCCCACCTGCGTGCCCGTTGCACACTACACCGCACCCCTGCAGGGAGACTTCAGTCGTCACCACGACCTGCCTCATAACCTGCTCAGAGGGACCTGAGTCCGTCGAAAAAGTCATAAAGACTAGGGGTTATGGTGCGTCGGCAGCAGGGCGGCATCACCATGCGCCTGCTGCCGGTGTGCCACGCTCTCCTCGGAACTCGACTCTGAAACCAGTGTTGGAGCGGTGTCATGTGCATCAACTCGAGGGGTATTAACCCGCGAGGACGCCATGTGTCCCAGGAGCCTCTGAATTGTTTCAGGGGGACCGCTGTCTGCCTAAAATGTTCATTTCAGACAGTTCAACACTGGTTGGGCACAACTGCGGACAGGTGTGCCGACATGGTGACAGAGTTGAGTTCCATACCGAGAAAGAGGATGCTCTGCACTGGGGAGAGCTTGCCCCTCTCTTGGTTGACCTGGAGTCCCAATCGACCTAGGTGCCGGAGCACCAGGTCCCTTTGTGTACATAACAGATCTCGCGAGTGTGCCAAGATAGGCCAGTCGCTGAGATAGTTTAGTACCCGCTCGCCTTCCTCCTCTCAGGGAGAAAGGGCGGTCAGGGACAGACCGAAAGGGAGGACTCTGTACTGATATGCCCGCCTCTCGCACGCGAACCGTGGGAACGGCCGGTGTCGAGGAGGATCGAGACATGAAAGTAAGCGTCCTTCAGGTCGATTGCCACGAACCAATCCTGACACCTCATAGATGTCAGGACGCGCCTCTGTGTGAGCACCCTGAATGGCAGCTTGTGAAGGTGCTCTGTTCAGGGTACGCAGCCTTTGGGGGCAACCCGCCGTCTTTCTTGGGAACGATGAAGTGCGGGTGGTGACCCACTGAACATCTTGGTTTTGAGGGACGAACTCGATGCCTGTTTTGCCAGAAGGGTGGTGACCTCTACCCGAAGTACGGATGCGTCCCTGCCTCTGACAGAGGGAGAGATGATGCCCCGAAACTTGGGTGAGTCTCTGGCGAACTGGATCGAGTAACCAAGACGGACCGCCCTCATTAGCCAGCGAGACAGTGTGGGCAGCTCTCGAGCTCCCAGGGACTGTGACAGGGTGACCAAGGGGACGGTCTGCTTCATCATTCCCACGGGGGGTGGTTCGTCGGCTGGCGGAGCTAACCATGTCGTGGGGAGTCCCCGGAGGGAAGGTTTGCTCCGCCTACTTACCTGCCTGGCGGGACAACGGCACGCACTGTCGGTTTGAGAGTGGTGACGGCTGTCGTATGTCTACGACCTCACGCCTCGCCAGGGTGTGAGGTCGGTTCGCCGAGCACAGTCCAGTGGAGTGTGCGATCGGCTGCAAGTAAACCCGGGGAGAACAGAAAACTCAGTGAGTAAGTGGGCGCCAAGCCCTAACAAGGGCCCGGCTTTGGTGACGAGGCAGGAGTCGTCCCGTACCGACCGATCAGAGCCGTGGCTGTGAGGGTTCGGGCCCGATGTTGTTCTCCCTGGGGTCTTCCCGTCAGTGTCCCTTCTCGCGAGGAGGTTGCTGACGGGGTGGAGGTTTCCCCCTCGACCTCTGCTTCCGGGGTGCCGCCTGTGGGGGCACAGGAACCGGAGCCGATGTCGAAAGGGTCCTGGGTTGCAGGGAAGCAGACGTCACGTGAGATCTCGGAGGCCTGTAGGCGGCCGAGTCGCGGCGTGAAAAAAATGTGGTTAATTGCCACTGTCTGCTTCGCCGTCAAAAAACTGCTGAGCGCAGTCCTCGACGGTGTTACCAACAACCCACCCTGCGAGATGAGTGCATCAAGAAAGCGGACTTCCTTGCTGTCACTCTTCTGCACAAGGGGTGCCGGGGGTGTCTCTCCTGGACCACTACCGTGGACATCGTCCGACCCAGGGCCCGTGCCGCCGCCTTAGTCGCCCGTAGAGCGCTGTCAGCGGTGCCACGGAGATCCTGCATTATACCCGGGTCGGCCTTACCCTCGTGGAGCCCTCTCAACGCCCTGGCCTGGCGGACCTGCAGGATGGCCAAGGCATAGAGAGAGGAGGCAGCCTGGCCCGCAACATCGCAAGCTTTCGACACCAGTGATGCCGAAGTCTTACGTGCTTTGGACGGTAGGAGTGGTCGATCCCCCCCCAGGCGGTAGCCGTCCGCGGCACAGGTGCACCGCGGGCGGACGTTCCACCCGGGGGATCTTGACGCAGTCCTTGGCTGCCTCACCATCGAGGGAAGTAAGGGAGCCAGAGCTGGTTTCACTGGAACGGTCCGTGAGTGGAGCGTTCCAAGTTTTACACAGCTCCTCATGCACCTCCGGGAAAAACATGGCACCCGGGGTGGGCGCGGTTTGCACCGCGCACCGACCTCGGGAACCACGCATCCCCGGGTTAGCACGGATGACATCACTTCTGCTTCCTCCTGAACTCGACCGCTGGGGGTGGAGTTTGGATTCGGCAGAGTCGGATGCCAGTCTCCCTCCGATGCTGCGAGCGACATCTCATCTACGTCACACATCGTTTCCGAGTGTGTGCGTGAGGATCCGGACGGTATGCCACCGCCGGTTGGGGAACGTTCAGAAGAGCGAATCGGGGTGCGATCGGCCCGTGAGCACTTGGCTGGCGGGTTTACGTTCGCAGAGTTCCCCATATCACTAACGCTGCTAACGTGGGTGTTCATCGGGGCCGTAGCCACAGATGTCACAGCCCGGGTAGCAGACGAAATGGTGGCTGGTTCCCGTAGGAAGACAGCCACCCGTGACCGCAACTTCTGAATGACAATCTGCCCGCAGTGCAGGCAGATGTGTCAACGAACGCTGCTTCAGTGTGCTGGACGCCCAGACACCTAATGCAGCGATCGTGTCCATCCCCCTCCTCGATGAGGGTGCCGCACCCAAGAGAACAGCGGGACATGCCGCGCTGGAGAATGCTCAGTCAGTCCTGAAAAGGACTTTTAGAAAAAATCTCTAACACCTCCGGAACCGCCGAGACGCCCAGGGGAAGGTCGCTGCAGGAAGGGACGATCCGCTGTAACACGTCGTAGCACCAGCGTGTAGTTGTAGAGGATTGAATCCTGAGTTGTACTCATGAGCGATGGCTCTGAAGAACAAAAGGTAAGTGAATGCTGCACGCCGGCCTCCTTTTATACCGGATTTCCGGGGGCGGAGCCCGGCATGCAAATTGCATTCGCCAAATTTCATTGGCCTTTTCTATAGTAGTCAGAGTTTATTGGTTCTCAAGGGCGAACCCCATCTGTCGTTCTCGACACAACGTCGAGAGACCGACAGAAAGGGAACATTGCTTTTAATGTTACAGATTTCTTGTGGCTCAGTGGTAAGAGCATTGCGTTAATCCCCCGGTTCGATCCCAGGGAATGCAAATACCTATGTAAAATGTATAGAATAAAAGCAATGTAAGTCGCTTTGGATAAAAGCGTCTGCCAAATGCCTAAATGTAAATGTAGCGTTACCTGATTGTGATGATCTCTCCAGGGTTGGCCCTGATGTTCCAGCTGCAGTTCATGTGAGACGGGTACTCAAAGGGCCAGCCAGGGCTGGTTATTACACCACTGGAGGCTCGGACCTGCTCGGCCACATCTCCACAAGCTGAAGAAATCCACACCAACATAATGGTTAGGAAGGATCATGCATTCTGATGTATTCTGGGTGATTAAACCAGAATACCTTGGCTCCAAAACTTTACTGAACTGTCAGGTTGTCTGTCAACACATGCAGTATCCTAAATTAAATTTGATAATGGAATTAGAGACTGATTGAACCCCGAGCCAAGCTAAATTTGGGTGAAAACTGGTTTCTAGATCTAAGGCAAAACTGGTCTACGTTGGAACTCGAAATCTCTAAACAAGCATCTCATTATTAAAGGGGTGATTTCATGAAAAACAGACTTTTTCAAGGTTTAAATGCTAAAATCGGGTCTCAGAAAACGTGAAAAAAGACAATTCCCTTTTTTAATGTGAGCCTATCTCTGCAAGCCTTTGAGAAATGGAGTGCTTCAGAAATTGCTGTTTTAATGACGTAAACAGCCGTTCTTATTAAAATATTTCCGCCCCTTGTTCTGAACGTGTCCACCAATTGCCTTGACGCCATTACGCATGTATGGAGTTCCAACACCATGGCAAAAGTAGCAGACCATACAAACTGTTCTGTTGTTGGCGGCACAAACCAACACAGAACAATGTGACGGGACGTACCCCAAGAATGGCCCCCGGGGAAAACCGGTGTGCTTATCGAAAACAATGTGTTTGGTGTTCAAAGATGAGACCTTGTTTCTCGTTCGCTTTATGTGACCATACTTTATTGTTTTGTCGTTGGAAGCACAGGCTCACAGCCCTGGCTGTGTTTTCTCCTGAAAAGGGGGCGGAGACTAGCAGCTCCCTTAAATTTAGAGACACACACCAAAACAGCGCGTTTCTCCTCGCATGTAAAAGTGGTCATGTAGCACATGATATATTTAAAGATCTGTGGTGTTTTTTGAGCTGAAACTTCACAGACACATCATGTGGACCCCTATGATTTATATAACATTATTGTAAAACTAGAAAAAAAAAAATGACCCCTTTAATTTGTTGGCTAAATAAACATGATACCAAAACACTGAAATTGTAATCTGAGATGTAAATTTATTATGTGAATTCCACCATCTAATTAGCATTATTTGTATAACAAAGTTAACCGGGCAAAAGGAAATGTGTAATGGCCCAATCGTAAACTATCATGAGCCATTTTATGCCTTACGTTCATGGCTTGGTCAAAAGCTATGAGCTTTGTTTTTGAGGACTTTGATGTTGTTGATCTTTGTTTTTGACATTAATCTGCATTCAATTTAGGGATATTCAGAAGATTATATCATGACGGATTAGTCGAGACTCACCGTTTGACATCCCTGATACATATACATTCTCGCTGTGTTGTAAAGAAACCGCATGTCCTATAGAAACAACAGAAAGAAAAGGTTTTCTGAATAAGATGCAAAAGACAATGCTGTACAGCAGAAAGCAAATGACAACCTAAAGGATGCAAAGAGCCGTAAATCAAATGCATAGCATCAACAGATTCAGCAGGGTTTTGAGATAAAGACTGAATTTTTTTTCCTTAGCTTCATAAGGTTGAAAGATCCACACAAAACAATCATTTAAAAATGCTACATATTGAATAATATGGGTAACTGGCTGTGTCTCTCCAAATGTACCCACGAAGAACACTGGTGATTAAGTCAAGAGTATACGGCTAGCTTCCCTGATACGATTTTAACTTGTCACGTTATTACAAATGTTTGGTTTGAAGATATATTGTGGAATGTTGAAAACAGTCCGTGGGATAAACCCCGAATAGCGCTCATTGTTTGAGCATGTTGTTCATCTGCTGGGGTTTCCCTCACTTCTGTCTGATGTTTGTGTATAGCAGCTGATTGCCTTGTGGGAGAACACCAAAAAGGGGAACAGCCCACATGCAAACACAGGAATGCAAAGCCTTCTGCAGAGCAAAT
This sequence comes from Triplophysa dalaica, assembly GCF_015846415.1. NCBI lineage: Eukaryota > Metazoa > Chordata > Actinopteri > Cypriniformes > Nemacheilidae > Triplophysa > Triplophysa dalaica. Next base: position 2,424,050 of record NC_079566.1, on the reverse strand, counting down.
GTTCAACAACTGATGGGTACAGATGATGCCTACATCAATAGGTCTATTGTAATATCACTAGCAACAGATTTGTGGAACAGATGGATCCGTCCTTCAGGACACTTAATAACTCAATAACCAACGCCTTCAGCCAAAATGTTCAAGGCTGGATAGAGGCTTTAAGAATTTCAAAGTTTAAATATGACATGCAAATATGAAAGTGTTCCTTCCTGTAGCTCATTGTTTCTTAAACTTTTCTGTCATTGCCCACTTTGGAATCTAGTGAGGGGTTCCAGGCCCCACCTGTCCCCAATCGCCCCAACAAAATGGTTATAAATTTAGGTCCACTGTCTGTCTTGGTTTTGTCTGCTGGTGTCAAACTTATCCATTGCTACCTTTGATACCCATTTACGCTTACCGTATCTCAATGTTAAAGTTTTTGTTCCACTTGAACAAACATTCTGATGTATAATTTTTCTCGTTGGCTATTACGGTTCCATGTGACATTCCCTTCGCAGTCTGATGTTGTTTTAATTAGGGATGCACATTAAATTATCGGCCATATCAGTATCGCCGATAAATGGTCGTGTTTAATGTTATCGGCCGATAATAATTTTATGCCGATATATTAAAGCCGATAATTCTTAAATCATTTCCTCTGGTTAAACTTCATCATCTGCACGCTGCTCGCAGTTAAAATACAGTACAGTACTGTCTTTCTGTCGTGATCCTTTACTTACAGCTATTATCAAAATATAATACAGTATGTAGATACAGTATTTATGAATGTGTAAATTAAAGGAACAAAAGCATTTTGTTTGATTTCAGACTGCTGTCGAAATGCTTTCTGTCTTGAGACCTGATAGACATGTGGCTATTGAAAAAAAAAAATGTGGACATCTATAATTTGTTTATTAAATATACTAGAACAGTTTAAAGGTTAAAGAATCATTAACTAGTGTAAAGTAGGCTTCGTACATGATTTTCAGGAAAATCTTAGGGAATTTTATATTAATATTTAGATACTGCATATCGGCCAATACATCAGTCATCGACTTCCAATGTTAAAGAAGTATCGGTTATGTTTATCGGCCAAAATGTACATAGCGGTACATTCCTAGTTTTGAGAAAGGCTTACATTATAATGTGTTGTTGTTTTGTATTGAGTGTATGGTCAATAAATAAAGGAATTTATAGAGAAGGTCACAAAAGTGATGAAATTTCCTCAAGTTTGACATGTCTCTATTCCCCACCAGTGGGGCCGCCCCATAGTTAACTACTGTAGATCAATTGGCGTAGCATTTTGTTTACAGCACAAAAGATCATCATGGCTTTGATCCCCACATCCTTTAAAAAAAAAAGGATATCTTGTAATGCACTGTCTGTAAATAGGTTTATACAAAAAAATCTGCTATGTGCATAAAACAAAGTAATTTAAAGTGTAACACTTTCCTGTATTTTACCCACTCATGTGCTAGAATTTGCATAACTTCCCATTTTTTCTTGTTCATTACTGTAAAGCGGCTTGGAACTAATGTGTATAGTAAAAAGCACTTTAAGAACCAACTGCAAAGTTTTAACAATTCCAAACAAAAGCGAAAAGATTTTTTTTTAATCCCATAACAACGTGTAGAGATTGGGGGGGGGGGCGTATTATATTATCCAGTAAACAAATCTTTGTTCCCTTTATTTACCAGGGTCTGATCTCAAACACACAGGTCGTACATATAAGAAGCTTTGAAAGAGTTGGTTTAAGAGTTACACTTCATCTTTATGGGAGAAACAAAATCAAAGCCTATTTTAAACATTAGGGGGAAAAACACAATGGCCAACAAAGTGACTCCCATAACGGCACTTCCATTTAATGATATACATGAGTCAAATCATACTTGTATAAAGTGTTATTGTGTAGCATGCAGTGCAAAACACAATCATAACCAACCATTATTAGTACAGTGAAAAACGACAAATAAAATCTCTTACCTATGAAAATGAAGATTATATGTGTCCGCAACAAACAGGTCCTCTGTGATCTTAAAGTGTAGGCCATTATAGCGTTATCTAAGCATAAAACGTGCCACTTGTAGCTTTGTATGGTTATTTATATACAGTATGTCTCTGTGTTGCTCTCTTTTAAAGAGACGCTATTCGTGTACCTCACTTAACGCAACACTACAAGGAAGATAGTTAAAAATACATGACGTGCGAACGATAAAAGACAATAAAATAAAAGCAATAAAATAATCAATTTAAAGTCATAAAAACGACAGTTTCCCTTAGCAAAAAGGCAAAAGCCGTCAAAGCAAACCGGGTTTTTTTCCACAACAAAGAAACCGCTAGTGCTAACAAGCTAACGCTATATGTCAACCTACACATCTAATGCATGATATTAACCCCATGGATGATCGAATGCATCTATGAGGTTTGCAGTAGAGTTAACGCATTAATAATGAAGGCAAATTAATTCTGTTGTCCATCGCTGGTGCATTTTAACAGCAAATGATTAAAGACACCGGTGTTTGACTAGCCGGCTGTGCTAGCGCTTTTGTTGTTGGCTCTCGAGCTCCTGCACAACAAAACCCGTGTCCCTAAACGCCTAAAACGAGATCAGCACGGATCTATTGGAGGTCCGACGTGAAAGAACTAATTCCCAGAGTTTAAAGGTGTTAAAGAGCCCTAATCCAGACAAATATAGCCGTTTACTGATCTACAGCATTATGAGACGCGCTGCTATTATCTGTAAAAACGCTGAATATGAAGTTACATTTTTGGGTTCGTGGAAACAACTTGTTCCTCTGCTGTCCTGACTGTAACCCACAAACACACGCTGAATTTTGGCCTTTCCGATCGGTTGTGTGTTGTTACAGCCGGGTATTTACCGTCACAAACCATCCCTTCCCCCTACCCACATCTCTCTCTCTCTCTCTCTCTCTCTCTCTCTCTCTCTCTCTGCATCATCTTCCGATTGTACTAAAGAGAGATGAGGTTATTAATTACACATTTTAATGCCCATCATGTTTGCGTAATCTCTCCTTGTAATCAAAATATTTTTATGCAACAGTTGTTGATGGTTTCCGTTAACAGTTCGTAAAAAAATGCTTGTCTTATAGTGAGAGAGGTCATTGCATTCAGGATCCCTAGTTATTGTTGGGCTCATATACAAGGGTTATAAAACATCTGTCTCCATTCAGGTCCCTGTGCCCCTTTCTGACCCTTCGTGAGTGACAGATGTCGTGTCAGACACTCATGCCCGAGTAAAAGGGTTTAATCCGTTAGGATGTAAACAGATGGCTCAGGATTTTTTAGCTTTTGTTGGAATGCTGCTAAAAGTGATGGTTCATCATTACATCATTTCCTCACCCTTAAGTCACGGCAAACATGTATGATTTCATCTATAGAAAACAAAGAAAGATTTTGAAGAACGTTGGTAACCAAACAATATTGTCCTCTATTGACTTGCACTGTGGACACAAAAACCACTGGAACATTTCTCACAATATCTTCTTTTGTGTTTCACAGAAGACCGATATAAGGATGACAATTATGACAGAATGTTTATTTATGGGCTTAAGGGATAGTACTTACATAACACTTTTAATTTCAAACCCGTATGACTTTCTTCAGCAGAACACAAAAATAAGATAAAGAGTGTTGGGAACCAAACGATGGCTGTACCTATTGATATTGTGTCCATACATTAGAAGTAAATAGTCACTGCTGTTGTTCGAAGGCCAAAATTCTTTGAAAGATCTTCTTTAGCATACTAAATTAATATATATATTAATAGCATATACATTTTCTTAAATATTGTCCTGAAGGTCCGGCATGGTGCATTTTTGGTTGATAAACAAGTTAACATTTTGTTTTAACATCAAGATTTTAGGTTGATTTTGAATAATAAGTTTAGCCTATACTTTAAGATTCTGTTCAGTGTGAAGAAATTTGTGCACAATATACTTTATTAATATGAAGGATGAAAATGTCTGTAAAATTGATGAATTTAGGCTACTGGCAGAACATTTACATTTTCTGTTATTTTTACAGTGTAAATGTATCTTCTGTAATTGATTACTAGTTTACAAACTAGTCTTTTCATTACTATCTCCCTCTTAAAATGTTATATTCCATATACTCCAATAATTATAGACGACTTTACGCCATAAAGGTGCCTTTCATTTTTGCTCACTAGATGGCAGCATTGGTGTATTGCGTCATTATCCTCTGTATTTCCTCTGTTTTGACATTTTTCCTAAAAAATGTCCAACCAGTTTCTTTAGACCACAGACATGTGCGGTAAAGACAATCTTGGAAACATGCATGACATCTTGACAGATTTACAAAGGAGACATGACATTTGCACCTATCGCATTCAAATCAACAAGGACATTTTCAGTATTACTCGATAATGTTGAAATGCTTTTCAAGCACGTCTGGGCGTCTGGTTTGTTCCAAAAGGCCACAAAGCTCTTCCTCGCAAATGGACTGACGGATGAAGACATTTAACATATTACATCTATCAAGATTAAAAACCAAACTGTTGTGATCTTATAGGCTGCGTCCAAATACCCCCACTTGCGGTCTTTGCACTTGACCACTTGACTACTTTCATGAAGTAATTCCTGTTTTTGGCCCAAGTGTTCTAGTGGGTGTAAAGATCCCAATTGGGTATGTAGTATTTATATGTGGTCTTTCTAATTATGTGATAAAAAGCAGTTTAACAAAATACATAACTGGGAAGTTTTCACCAATAAAATGTGCAAAACTACGTTTTACAACAAAATTATATGAAATATCTAATTATACAGTCAAGTCAAATCAGATTTAATTTTGCAGTGCTTTATTAGCATTTCATCATGCAGCTGTACCCCAAAAAGAAAAAACAAAAGAAAAACTCCCGTTAGCCCAAAATAGAATAAATAGAGATCTTACCTTAAAGAGTAGTATAGTATAACTTACACTGTAAAGCTTTCCAGACATCTCGCGAGAAGTCAAAAAGTCTTATGAGAACGTGATGCACGATCCTCCGAAGCGGTATTTAAGAAAATATTTAGATAGTGTGGGTTTATTGTGGGTTAAAGTCCCAGTGAAATAAAATAAATTTATTGCGATAAAAGTATAGTATAGTAAAAGTATAGTAAATAGCTTATAAATGTGGGTCATTCTCTTTTTAAAATTCATGTACCCTCATAATCTTTGAATAAAATCTGAAAATGCTCTTCCGCCTTGTAAATACTAGACATCTCTAATGACGTAAATAAGATGGCTTGTCCAGGTACTCCTCCCCTTTAGATGTCAGTCTGCTGCCAGTTTCATTTCAAAATCAATGCAACAGCTGTTTTTACACATCCAATCAACTCGCACTGAAAAACACAGGCCACGTCCACTCATTTTATCCTTTCAAATACCCTTTCACTCGAAAATGGGTCAGAATATGGAAGTAAAAATGATCGCAACTTCCGGTTCACAGCGGCTCTAAAGGCACAGCACTTTGGCGTTTTTAAAGCATTGGACACTCTTGCGCTCTTTTACTGTCGCTTGCAGATGGTCTCAAGTGGCCAAGACCGCACTCCTGTTTGTTCATATGATTTTGTAGTTATTTGTAGTTTTTTGATTATTGGTTCATTGTTCATTTTTGTCAGGTTTCCTTGTTTGTCCGCTTGTTATCCTTTGTGTATATATCCCTAGTGTTCTTTTATCATTTGTCAATCGTTGTTTTGGCATCCGTTTTTTTTTCCGTTTTTGTATTTTTATGTTGCACTTTGTCTCATCTTTGATAAATCTAACACTGCGTGTGGATCCGCTTCCCTTCTTAGTTCCTCAATGTTACAGTCAGTCACAAGATTTTATTATTGATGTCTGAAGCAATACCCTATCACTTATATAGGTCACTACAGCGGACAGCTATTCAAAAAGCCATTTCTTGCATATGCATGGGTTATGATGGCATAGTTGTTCAGGGAACGCTACATCATTTCTTGTGTGTGTTTTTTGTACCATAAACTAAATGTTTGTTTCATTCAGCCTTTTTTTTTCATATAAAAAAATATGAAATTGTACAACAAATGAAAAGGCCTGTAAAGGGCACTAAGATTAAAGACAGAGGCTGGTTCAGAACACATCGGTGTTTCCTCGGCTAAGATCGGTGGTGCTATCAGAGCGGTTCAGCACACTCTCATCGGTAGTAAACCCCAGAGAGAAGAGCTTAAGACACAGCCCTCGATAAGAGACTGTTGACTCCATAAAATGTCACCCTAGTCATATCTCAGTGCTCAGATGAAGGGTCTTTAGAGAGGGGGTTAAAAATAGTAACCCTGCTATACACTAAGAAGAAGAAACAGAGAGGGGGGTTAGTTGAAGAAGAGAAAGATACATTAAACATCAGAAGATGACACTGAACTTCAAGTGAACCGTCTGTCTAATCCAAAAAAGAGATATGGGAAGCATTACCATTGTCCTGTATTATAGCAGTCATCTGTGTTTTACAGACTAACACATTGTTCCTCTCTTACGCATAAAATTAGCAAGAAAAGTAGAAAATGCTTATGGATTAAATCATCCTTTTAGTTTGCTCTGTCCGGTTGCCAGGGTGTTGCTATAGGCCAGGGTGTTATGAGTGGTTAAAGTGTGTTTTGTCATTTATGTTGCACATTTTTTTATCGGTCAGCAGAAACGAACAATTGTTAGTCTGATCTCATGGGAATATATGACTATTTCACAAGGTGACTAATTCCTATGAATCTGTATAATGTCAATTTGTTCAAAAATTCTAAAAAAGCTAAAATAAAGACCCACCCTTATCCTAATCTTCAGTGGCACGCAAACAGATCGTACTTAATCGTGCTAATGAGATTCATACTGTACACCGTTTTTTTGCTGTAGTTATGCAACTAGTTGCCATATTACTGGCAACCACTAGTTTCCGGTAATACTGTAATTTCTACAGATTTTTTCAAAAGTGACCTGGTAAAAATAGGTTTAAATTGCAGTGATATTCTGTTGTCAATTGAAGAGTGAATTTACAAAAACAGATCACTGATACATTTTCAAAGATCATGTTCTTCATTGTTTTTTTCCGTCTTTTTTGTGTGTTAGTTAGCTGTATTCTTTGTGTAATAATTACCTAATCAAAACAACCCAACTGCAGTGGATTGATATTAAATGGAACACACAGTAAAAACATGATTTTTGAACCCTTCAATTGTACAATCCCAACTTCAGGTACCATTCATGTCGAATGATACAGAATGCAGGATGAGTCAAATATTATTTGAATACTTACCATCTTTAATTCAATTATGTCCCAGTTGCCCGAATGAACTTCATTTGTGTAAAGTAATAGCTCAGTGTCACTGCTTAAATGACCAAGTGTGCTGTGAACACTCAGCGCACAGCTGCTTTGCATCAGTTTGCTGAAGCGATAAGCATCAACTTTTCTGATGAAAGCTTGTCAACCCCGAGAGCACCATTACGGCTGATGACTGACAAGTGCAGAACATCGCAGGATGCCATTTGGGATTTGCTTTTCCAGATGTTTGCCAACTTCTCCCTGCTCGTTTTCAGCGGTATGGCGGGCAAATAGCGTGCAACGTGAGCGTGCCACTGCATTGTGGTCTGATACTGTAGTGCCAATCGGGAGTGACGCGTCTCTTTTGAAAGATTCATCAATTTTGACAACCATCTGCACTGATTACTGGTTTCTTTCCACACATGCAGAAGTTTGCTGTTGTCTTCTGTTGTTCTGACTGGATCATAGACTGCATGCAATAACTCTCAGATTTGTTCATAAAGAAAGTACCATATGGATTAAAGTAAATATACATATGTGTGGCATATGGGCAAACTAATTAATGATTCAAAATAAGTTACTTTACAAAGTAAAAGACACATCTAGCTACCTAATCTATTACGGTCTGTGTGCACATCAACCTAGAGAAAGAATTTATTGCTCAGATGTTTCTTTTACGTTATCAGTAATATTTTAACTTTTTAATGTATCAACTTTGTCTTACATAAACAACATAAAAAATGACTAAATAACGGTGGAACAATTTGAAATGTTTGACCTCATATTGACAACAGTTTATGAAACTGTCCAACTGAGATTCTAGAGTTTAAAACAAAATTGAGAAACTGGAGAGTCTGCATTTGCTTTTTCTGGATTTCTGTCTGGAAAAATCTTACAGAAGGGGCAGAAAGCAATGTTCAAATGGACATCTTTAATGCCATTTGTTCAATTATATATTCTTAAAGATTTGGTATGTATGCTGTTTGGTCGTGTTTGGGATGTACACCGAAGCCCAGCTTTAAAAAGAATGTAAGAAGGGTTTGCAAAACATGCAACACAACACATGCAGGCAAAGTTTATTAGGAGCCAGGAGAATGACTGCTGAAGTGTCCGTAGAGTGAATTAACAAAATATCATTGCTGAAGTTTGCCATTTTTTATTTTGTCATAAACTTCCAATTTTGATGGTTTAATCTAACGTGAGGGGCCATATAAAGCCAATATTGTATAAACATGCCCTCCGCACATCACTCGGCACATTTCCGTTATATGGGAACACCCAACACTGGATTTTTTGTCTGACACTCGCAATACAACAAACGGTTTTGAAATAGCAGGCACAGAATGGTGAATGCACAAAAATAGTTCAACAGTGCTTTTCAAACAACCAGCTCACTTCTTTCTTTGTTGCGTCTGTCAATTAAAACATCAAGTGGCATGTGCGCATGCTGTGCGATGATAATCTTCCACAAATAATGAGCACATACCATACACAAATGGCTGGAAGTATCTAATCAATGTCTCACAGGGATGAGAATTGCGTTTTTTTGGATCTGTTTTACTTTATTTTCCCCCTCCGGTAAATACAAATTGCTTATGCATCAGAACCGTCATTATCTCAGCAGCCAAGGTAGGCTGAATCTCTGAAACACATGCATTTTCCCGCAGTCTCCAGATCACAGGGATAGACTCAAGTTGCACGGCTATTACAGCAGAATACAGGCCCGGTGTCATTCTAATTATTCCCTATCTGCAGATATGCAAGCACTGTAATCTGTTTGGGTGAAATAGCCATTTCTGATCAGCGGTGCCCGCGTCAGGCTGTTTAGGAATTCGCTGCGTTTTTGATCTAATCACAACATCAAAATATTCATGACACACAATGATATCTCGCCAAGGCAGGCTGACAGCCATTAACGGGGAAACATGGGTAATTTATTAACACTTATCTGGACCTGAAAAGGCCTTTCACTCTGCTCACCACGAAGGGAAGCGTAAAATAGTTTTACGTGATACCAAATGATTTATAATGGTCAGTCGTTATTTCCCAAAGAGATTTAATTAAAACCTGTTCCCAATTTTTTCCAGAGAACTCTCGGAGGGACATCCCAAGACACTGAAATCAGCGGTAGGCCTAAAGGGTTTGTTTGAGACACTTCTGTATATTTTGTGCATTTAAATATAACGGTTCTTCCTTTGGTTATGTTTTATAGGAATGGCGTACGATACGTCTCTACAATGGGCGTATTTGGCTCTTGCTGACTTTTTCGCTCAGTCTCAGCGGCTAGTCTAACCGGCGGTGGACTCCTTGTCTTCTCGCAAGCCTTCAATTCCCCCAGTCACCCAGCATCAGAATCAGCGACGAGCTCTGATCTCGCTCTTGATAAGCACAAAACAAATCGATAGGAGCATTGTAAAGGTTAAATGATGTTATGTTGTCTTGTAATGGCACTTTGCGCGAGAGCAGTGAGCCACTGACCCGCTCTCTCCAGAATTTAAATTTTAACTTGTGTTACAACCAGCCCACCGGTAATTCATTCAAATCTTTGTTTTTCATGTTTCTAATCCAAGAGCGAGCATAACATTTGCTAATTAACCTAAATGAGACGATACATATGCATCTTTCGGAAAAGGTTGGTTAGTCGATGCTACAAAAAGCAGACTTTGGTGTTGAAGCGAACGCTTTCCGGCTCAAATCCTGTAAAGGGTCCGGCAATCTCTTCTGACAGCTGTACAGTCACTTTCAAAAACAATTAAGCCAATGACATCACTGTAATTACAGTAACTAATTACCCTCTCTAAATGAATAGCTTAGCACAACGCTCACGCAGACACACAGTTTCAGGAAAAGAGCATCCACTAAACTTCTTTTCTGGTCACCTCTCCAGACCACACAAAGGAAGCTCTTGCTTTTTCTCACGTCCGTGCCATTCTGAAGGTACATCATAAATATTTGCGCTCAGTTCTTATCAGTGCATTTGCATTAGTCTCTTATCGGTCCTTTTGCCAGGCTTAACTTGATAAGGAGGAAACGCATCACACCCCTGCTGTTAATGAACATCTGCTTAGTCTGATGTCATTCTTCAGGAAGGACAGTATTCAGCATTAATGAGTTTACGATGTTGATGGGATAGTTCACCCAAAGATGAAAATTCTGTCATGAATAACTCAACCTTAAGTTGTGCAAAACCTGTATTCATTTCTTTGTTCTGTTGAACACAAAGAGAGATATTTGGAAGAATGCTGGCGACTGAAATCTCTGGGACACCAAATGATTTATAATGAATCATTAAAATGAAAGCCATTAAAATGGCTGTCAAAGGGGTTCCAGAACTGTTTGTTTTCCTACATTTTTCAAAATAATTTATTTTGTGTTCAACAGAACAAAATAAAAGGATACAATAATTCGATCTACTATGGTAGTCAATGATGCCCCAGAAATCAATGTTAAAAAAACAAAGAAATTCATGCTGGTCTGGAACTACTTGAGGTTGAGTACTTTATGACAGAATTTTCATTTTGTGTGAACTATCCCTTGAAGTTTCCGGATAATAGTGGTGTTAACTAAAGAAAGCATAAGCTGATCCATCATAGTTGACCCACAAAAATATTATTGTTTGTTTTCGATGTAATGCAATGTGTCTACACCATTTTAGGCTTTCAAAAACGCTGTATTTACCACATACCGTGCATGTTTCTATCTCCTCTTTCAAGATAATTTACAAAGCTCATCGCTCTGAAAAGTGAGGTGTGCTATGATTGGCCAGTTAACCAGTGCGTAGTGATGGGTCGAATACTGCAAGCGTGTGACGGAAATGTAACACCTCTTACCATATTTGGAAAATCAGGTACGCCCACCTCACTTGCGTATAGATTTGGGCGGTCTTGGTCAAATCATACCACAAACTGACGTAGATTTGTGGGGGTGTGGTTGCACGAGGCGTTTCATGCATGGGCAACTTATAACATGCCTATGACCCCTTTAAGCAGTCAGACTTATTTACAGATTTTTTATTGTTATGCATGCCGTGTTTGTTAAAACTACCAAATGTCCTAATTTAACTAAGCCCTAGTCCTGAACTAATCTTAGCTCAGTGGGAAACTGCCCCATAATGTTTAATTCTCGTTGTTATTCTTGTTAATGGTTGCAAAGCCATAATCGATAGATAAAGCATCACTAAATGCAGTATGGTATACACAGGGGTTAAATTGGGCCGGGGCTGTTATGGAGCAGCACTCTGTCGTGCTGTTCCCCATTATACAGCTCAAGTTTAATGAACAATTTATCTTTTTTGTCAGTGTATACACTCAGCCTACATGCATAATCGTGGAAAAACAGATCTATGTGCAACGTAGTAATCCAATTCGCTGTCGCACACTAACCGCAGAAATTCTTTCTGCAGCGCCCAGCATATCTGCCAGTTATGATGCGTGGCTCTGCTTCTCTTCTGGTGCGCACTTCTGTATTTCATAATGAGCTGTTTTTGAAGAAAGGCTTGACTTTCAAATTATGTCATTTTAATCATATTCAAGCATTAAAAGTATTTGGTGCACAGCGTGTGCGGCAGCATCGATTCACAAATGAATGGGTCATCTTAATCATTGTGAATGTTGTAAGAAGTTTTGACAGAAAAGTACTGGAAATCCTCAGGTCATACATAGAATTCTGTGGATATTTATAAATGATGAAAAATAGGGCACAGACCTATACACAAAGATTTTATTCTTATTACATGTAGCTTTGTCCACTTCTGGAATCTAGAATATTTGGATGAAATTTTGTTGTTCATAGGGCTCTCTTTATATTTTACAGTTTGTCGAGTAATAAGATAATATTATAAACTATGTATACGCACCCCTCAAATCCCCCACAGAGCCCCACCACATAAACACAATTTTTGTTTGTTGGCAAACAGCAACAGCTTGACCTGCATTGTGTTCTGCTGCTGATGAAGTGATGTAAACAGTTTTCTCTCTCTTCTCTTTTCAGCTGATTGGAAATAACTCCTATCTCCGGTCTCTCTTCACCTCTCGCTGTGAGATTCCTCCATCTGCTTCCCCTTCATTCATCACTGAGCCGATCGACGGCAGACCTTCTCTGTGTCACAGTCACTTCACTGCACGCCACCGATCTGAAGATCACTCCCAGTTTTTTTTTTTTTGCTATTTATCTCCACAAGATTCTGCCGTACTGAGTGAAACAAGAGCCACACATCCTCAGCTGCATCGAAGCCTTTTAATAACATAAATAATCCAATACTGTGAATAAACTGATGAGGTAAAGCATGTCTGGTAAAATTAGGGGGGGATGATGAATGATCTTTGTGCTTGCTTATTAATTTCCCATCATATTACTGTGTTTATCATGTATTCTTAAAGTTGGCATGAAACGGAAGTAGCGATTGTCTTTTTTTCCGTATCGTGAAGAACACCCGCGTAAAAAGACTTCTGAAATGAGAATAAATGTAGGGCGGGACTTTGACAACTGATTGAATCGTTAAAAGGTGAAAGATTTGAACGCCAGTTTGCAATGTGTCATTCATTACAACCACGCCCTCGCGCTATTCCTCATGATCAGAAGTGAAGAGAGGTCGTTTCAACACGGGCAGAAGGTTTTTGAGGAAAGATTACAAATGCAGTCACGTGACCTATTCTGTTGAGCACTGTTGATACCAATGTACAGCCGCTCTAGCGCTCTCCTGATAGCCTGCCAAAATGGCGGAGTTCAGATTGCGTCCGGAGCTCTATGTGCAATAGGCTTGTTCGACGTGATGTGGCGCCGCAAGATCCGACAGGCGGATGACATCAAAGGACATTCAGAGAGCCGATTTAAAGAACCACATAAAGTTTGCTTTCGAATAGCTCTCGCGGTACTTTGATGTCATCCGCCTGACTGTCGGATCTTGCGGCGCCGCATCAAGTAGAACAAGCCTAACACATTCTTCTTGTATATACAGTACATGATCTTCAGTGTTTCTCACAGACATGATGCTCTGGAAGCTATTGTCACCTCACACGCTATCAGCCTTTAATCTATTGTTATGACGCAGTGATCTCCGACAGAAGCGTAATTACTGTTGAAGTTAATTACTGTCTCTAAACTGCCGCTCTGACTGTAGTTCAAGCCTCTCAGCAGCTCATTGAAACATCAGTCTCTAGCTTAAAGATGAGGGTGGCACGCCATTGTTAAACCTTTAATGATCAGGTGCATGTATGGGTTTCTATCAAGGCCTGTGAACTGTTGTCGCCCCTGTAAAGACCACATCTCGATCCGTTTGCAGCTTTGATGCATGTGATGCTGTAGGGTTGACAGCGCGTGGAGAGGATGTGATCAGAGAAAGGACCCCAGGCACATGACGGAGAATACATATGGAATTGTTCATTTGATAATCCTCTCTTCTGACCCACTTGAGAGCTTTTATGAAGCGTGCATCTGTCTCACTGCAAATGATAATGGGCCACAGTTCATTTGAATTGAAAATGTCAATGGCAGAGTGGGGGGAGTTGGGAAAAAGTTCCTTTAAGGTTTGTTGTCTTTAAGGTAAGGGAAGCATTTATGCCACTGTGAAATCTGTTTTGTGTAAACATTGTGTATGTACAGTTCGATTTAAAACATTAACCACCTATCAAACTCAATATCATGTAAAAATCATAAAATCTAATTTACTTTTTATCATTGCTGAAGTGTGCTTCACTAGCAACAGCAAACAGAATAATACATAAATAAAGAATTACAAACATTGATAAGACCCCAAACTCGCGCCATTCATTGTACTAATATAGCCTACGTTTATCAATACAAACAGTTTATTATTGGATTAATTGTTTTATGAGATTAAGCTCTGATATAGTGTTAGATTTAATCACAGAAAGATTTTACACAAACGAATGATATAATGTACATTAATAAATAAAAGACAAAACTTTGTCATCAACATCAAAACGTATTTCATGAATATGGTTGGCATACCATTACATTTTTTTACATTACATTGGCACTAATCCCGTTTTTACAGGGAAAACTATTGAAGGATTCATTTGCTAAAACAGATCATTCTCAAAAATCACTTCTTTATTGTTTTTTATTGTGTTAGTTAGCTGTATTTTTTTTATAATTAATTAATCAAAACAACCTAACAGAAGTTTGACTGAGAATTACGTAGAATGCAAAAACATCATTACATTTTTTTAAAAGAGTTGTCTGTTTTTTTCAAATTAATTCACAGTATTTTAATTTGACATAAAATAAGCAACAGTTATGATCATACAACTGTAAAAATAAACAAAATAATCTGTTGAAATTGTTAGTTCATTGTAAATAAATAATACAAAATAATCAATGCATAATAAATAATAATTAAAGGGCCACAATCCCATGTGTTTTCTGCAATGTAAAAATAGTCAGAGGTATCCCCAGAATGTGTCTTTCAAGTTTCAGCTCAAAATACACCACATATCTTTCATTAAAAGACGTCGAACATGACCATTTGCAATGGAAAACACACCGTTTTTGTGTGTGTCTCTTTAAATGCAAATGAGCTTCTGCTCCCCTCCCCGTATGCTAAATATGAGGTAGAGCGCTTACACGTGTGCTTTGGATGACATCAAGAAAAGCAATATGGCAGAAAGCGCAATTACGTGTGTTATGCCCTTTCCAACCAAAACAATACACTAACTGGAATAAAAATCACCTTAATGCCTTCATAAATACGAAATAATGGAAATGACAAAAACATAGACAGAACAACATATGCTGACCATTGCTGAATGAAATGTTGGCCATTGATGATTAATCATGTGCATGCATATTACTAACAGACATAAACACGGATACAGGCATATATATGCTATCAGAGTACTTGTATATGTCAGACAGGTGTTATTACGTTGTGAGTAGCAATTTCTGTGTAACCTCAGTGTCTTACAAAACGCAAACTCTGTTTCTATTCGCTCTAAGTATTGTCGCACTTAGGACATACGAGAAAACACTGAACTCACAGAGAAAGACACTGCTATAACTTTCTTTCGTTGTAATGAACGAGCTTTACAGAAATGATGTCGGTCACAAGTCTTCTGAACCGATGGGCATGATGCGTTTTACCACTAATGTCACGACATAACACATGTCTTTGGACCATGTCTCAGGTTTAGCCGCGAATATGTAAACAACAGCCAGTAACATGCTAAACACATTATTTAAGAAAGGCGATTTAAAAACGATGTGTAATACTTACTCCGAACAGTTGGTACTGATACACTCTTGAGAATTTTTTTTTTGGGTGAAACCCATGCTATACTGACAGGCCATCGGGTCCCGGAGCTTTGGTTTTTCAACGAACCTGGCTCGTCGGAAAGGTCTCCTCCCGGCCTCATTTTATGTTCCAATTTACATCAAACGACAGCACACATTTGTTGTTTCTTAGACATTTTTGTCGCAAGCTTGATGCGCTCTGGGCTGAAAAGGAGGACAGCGTGTCTCTGTCGGATGGTGGAACTAGGCGGAGTCTGTGAGCGGTCATGTGCAGGCGTAAATCAATGTGACTTCAGATTGTTAGGGGATCCCCAACAGCCTGTTTTGTGTCACTGTTGTGGTTTAAAGGAGATTACAAAAAGAAGAATAGATGGATTTGTTTAATTACTGGATGTTTCTGGACACATGCTGGCGACCCAATTTCAGGTAGAAAACCATTTAAAAGTGAATTTTATGGGATTGCGGCCCTTTAAATAATAAAACATAATTGTAATGACCAAAATGTAGTTTTCTCCCATCTAGCCTGTTACAACAAGAATATCCCCATTTAAAAAAAGGAAACCCAAGAAGTAGTTTAATTTTTAATCATGTTACAGAATTAAAATGGGATAACAAATGCAAAGTCACAGTGCATTAAACTCGGTGGTTAAAGATAGTATTCTTATGCACTTTTTTCTTTGAGTTCAAGTTCAAATTTGAAATTGCTCAATCTAAATTACAAAGGGTTTTGGGTCAGATTCTGATCAATTCAACATTGTAAAGTTAAAATGGATAGTATTGAAAAAGCTAACATGAAACACTTCATTACTTCTTTATAGTAATTAAAACGATGATTAACCTTTATTTACATTAATTTATAAATTAATAATAATGCAAGTGGTTTGGGACTGTGGAGGAGCGATACAACAAGAACTGTTGGTCCTTTATCATTATTCTTTGATTGCCTCTCATTCATTCAGAAGGACAAGAACTTAGCTGTCGTACAGTAATCTTTGAAAACAAGGATGACGTGAATGACTTGACCGCTGTACAAATTGTTTTCTGCAGTAAGTACAGTTGTTGTTCTCTCTAAATGATTAATAGGCAAATGTCAATGTGCACGCACAAGGACAGGCACTCACTCTGTGTACGTGCATGTGTGTGAGATTACAGCCCAACCCCATCGGGACACATATTAATGAGTTCACATATGTGTTAACAATTAATATCAATTCTTAAGGCAAGGACCAAATTAATTAAGCTCTCATTTACAGCCAAACACCGAAACCCCTCTGGATTTGACCTGAACTGAGATCATTAATAATGCTTTTTGGAGTAGAATTTACACAATTAATTCATTCTCATTAACAGCTTGTGAAATATGATAATTAGCAGACGTATAATTAACATGATGTCTCAATAATGACAAGCCGGATGCGTTACTCCCTCTATGGTCAGTCAGTGTGAAGTCTCAATGACTGTAGCAGGTGTATTTCAGTCAGTGCATTATGCCTGTCGAGATTTGAATGTTTGCAGCAAATGTTCATCTATATTTAAGGTAATTTTTAATAGTGCGGGCGGTTAAGTGCAAAGGTAGTTTGTAAACTGCATATTGTACGTTTTGAATCTGAAACTAGATCTTGTATCTTATGACCTACACATCAGTGATGTGTGGTAGGCGGTCACAGTATGTCGGAGGACCAAAGAGTGCACGTGTGTGTTTGTGTGTGTGCGAGTGTCCATGTACACGTGTGACCGCCACCAATTTGGGCCCAAGGGACTTGCTCCTTCCCATTCCATCAGCAGCCGTTCTCAGAGGGCGTGCAGTAATTTCATGGCTCGTTGAGGGTGTGCAAAACCTGGGCCACCGTCACTGTTAACGTTCCTCTTGCCTGGAGCCTTTAAATGAAGTTATTAATCCTGCAAACACAAGCAGACCAGTTCCTGTCGTGCGGGGAGGGGCGTAATTTAACTCGCACCCGCACATCCACGTCAAAGCAATTTCATTAGTTTTTCGAGATGACTTCGACGTCACCTCCGTGCATATAACCTGTCAGACGCCAGTGCTGATTCTGACTTCCTCTTGTCGTACTCTTCGTGTCTCGTCCGCCGTGTTTCCACCGCAGTGGTATCCCTACCTCCCTGTTCTAACAGCGCATCTGTTTCCTGTTTAATTGAATCAAGCCTTTCGAGTTTCCACACACCCCCTGAACCGAGTAAATGTGGTAAGACCACAGAAGTAAACATCAGAGGTTGTAGGAAGCGGCTTTTGCCATTCACCGCTTATCACCAAAGACCCATATGTTCACATAATATGCCTCCAATTTGAAAGAAGGGATAACATTGTCCACGAAATATCCCACACAGACAATGCTCGAGCAATGCGGAAAAATACATCAAACTACGTTTGTTTGCCTTACTGTAAATATAATCTTGTACTTTCCTTGTTTTTGGGAGGAGCGAAAGCACTCTAGCAGGGGTTGAGCAAGTATTTGATCAAGTTGGGGGTTTAGCATGGACAGCACACAGGTGGGGAAAAGGTTTGGGGGATGATGTTTTGCCAATTTATTTTATCAAATGAACTAAAAATGAACTTCAAATGTATCTCGTGCCAGAGGCGAAAACATATGCAAAAGCCATTACGCAGACCTCACTCAACCCCATTTCACACTATAATTCTATCTGATATCTTTTAAATGGTCTTCAGAAATGTGAAGGTGATGGAAGTAAAGGGGCAGGTAGTTGAGGGCTTCAGACAAGCCCGATAAAGGAACGGTTGAATTTGGGTTTAATTGTGCTGCTCGAGTCAATCTTCTCAGCCAGATCTTTGGAGATGCAAGCAGCAAAACCGCATCACAGTGGTCCAAAACTACACCCTGGTACAAATTGCCAGCGGGTGTCCACTACAATGGGCACATCTTAAGAAGCTGTTTTTAACCATGCAGGGTGTGATGTCATCCACACCACCACAGGTCCACTCTTAAAAATAAAGGTGCTTTATGATGCCATAGAAGTACCTTTTTTGCCCAAACGCTTCTATATAGAACCTTTAACGTCCGAAGAGCATTTCTGTTTCACAAAAGGTTCTTGTCGGTGAAAAAAGGTTATTCAGATTATAAAAAAGTAAGAAAGAGATGCTTGTTTAAAGAACCTTTGACTGAATGTTCTTCTATGACACCACTCTAAAGAACCTTATAAGCACCTTTATTTTTAAGCATGCACAACCTTTGACTCTTAACTACTTGACCTCTTGATATTTCACTGTGTGTTTTCATTTCATTTGATCTATTAATCAAAAACAGAAATTCTCATATTACAACATAAATTACATGAAATAATAAAACGTTAATTATTGCATTAAATAATGCATTTATTTCCATTTTGAAAAATATATTTTTAAGTTTGTGTTTTAATAACAAATACATTAACCTGAATACAAAGACTCAATTCAGTTAAAATAATTCTGCTTTCAGCAATGAAAGAGAAAAGTGGTATGTTTGCTGTAAACCAAAACAGTACGACAATTCTGTAGCAGCAAAGATTGTTTTAAGAATTCAGCAAACATTTCTGGAGTTCTTCTGGACATCTTTACTTCCTTTTTAACACAGTTTGAGATCAAACATTTGAAAACTGAGATCTTGATTCTGAGTAACTGAGCTTCTGAGAATGCACCCTGACCCAACATTTCTAAAGTAAAAAGAAAGTTTCCTTATAAAGGCTTAAGAGACTAATGCCACTCAAGAACCTTTTTATGTTCTCCAAGGAACGTTTTATTATTTAAATTCTCTTTACAAAAACTCAACACACTGATCTCAAGAGCCTACAGTATAATACAACTTTTTACACGATAAAAGCCATAAAGCATAAAACTTTACACAAACGTTTGCATTGAATAAAGCAAACAAAGAAAGGAATGAACCGCAACAATACTTCTTTATGAAAGCAGGATTCTTAATCATTTCAAAAAAGGGGAACAGTTCTGATTTATACAGTTTCACCTTTTCTGTGTGGTTTGTTCCATAGAGGTCATCCAGTCCTGTGTGTTTTATGAAGAGTGTCTTTCCTCACTTTACAGCACCGTTATTTACATCGCATTCTTGCTTGAGCGAGATATGAGCATAATTGCATGTTAGTTTTTAATTATAAAAGAAGTAAGGCGATGGCTTGTAAGGTAGCATCGCATTGTTCCCGTCTTATCCGGGCTCTGTGATCGTGTGAGCCTGCCTCCTGTGCTAAGTGATGATAAGCCCGCTTTCTGCTCGCCCATAATTAATCCATCTCCAGCGCGCCCCCGCCCTTATCACGCTCGCTCCCGCATCTCAATGGACCTGGAATTCTCTATTGATATCTCCCATAAAGAGAGAGCGGAAAATCCCTCCAGTTGAGCCGCAGATTGAAGACATGATTCCTCTTGCCCCCAAATCTCAGCATTTTATTATGCAAATGCATGAGATTTAACAGTACATTGTGCTTACTGTTTTGATGGCATACTTTACAAAGCATTAAGATTTGTACTTGTATGTATCTTATTTATGAAGGCTGTCACCTATTGTATAATTTCAATTTGTTATTGTAATAAGCTCATCACGAATACAATTTTGACAACAAACAACTCAAAACTTTACTTCTTCATCATTAATGAACTTTACATCTCTCAAATAGCAGAAGCAAATACCTTATCATATCTCTGATCTAACCTGATATGGTAGGTAAATGAGTCGCTTTACTTTTTCTTTTTCTATCTAATGTAGGATGTTTTTGTTCATTCCATGTAAACTGAAATGAGATTTCATGTTTTAACTACATTTAACTACATTTTTATGGACAGAATTTCTAGGCGCAGCCAGGGGCCGGAGGGCGTCGGGTTTGGGGACCACACGAATTCATCTCTGCTCTTTGCGGATGATGTCATCGTGCTGGCCCCATCAGACCAGGAGCGGAAGAAAAAGGATGGATGGATGGACTACATTTAGATTCAGTAATATACAGTGTCATAGCTTAAAGGGCTTTCACACAGGAGGAACGTTTTGGTATGTCTACTATTTGGTTGTTGTCTCACAATGGGAATAATTTTAGCTCAGAAACACACACCTTTTGGTGGGTCTAGATCCTTCACGGAAGCAGGGTCAAATCCAACACTAGGAACTACCAGTGGCACAAATTGTTGACTGGCTAAACGCATGCCACAGAACAGTATTACAACACAGACAGACAGGTAATGTTAGTGCCATTTACTTGTCGCCATTGATCTTAATAACAAATTTTCTTTTAACAAAGATGCTGCCTAGGGATTTTATTTGATAAAAACATTTCTAACTGTATCACATTTTTTATTACAAAATTTTACTGAGTAGAAATTGTTGTCAACAATGCGAAGATCCTGAGTCAGCTCAGCAAATTATTTATATTATATATATCTGCAGTCTTCCAAATCCCAATCAGACGCTTAAAAACATCAATGTAAACGCAAATGCTCAAAATAATCAAAGTAATGAAAATGTAATTTGATAAAAAAAGTTATAGTTACTTAAATATTTTAAGTTCCTGAAACACGTTTTAACTTTTGAGTAAAGTACATTTAGAGAATGATGATTTCGGATTAATTCAAAGTTTTGACTAAAGCTCAAAAAATGTATTTGCTCCTTGTTCAGTTTTTTTTATTTAAAGACGTTAATTTAACACAATTGGTCGTGAAGGATTTTCAATTCACAGCATCCTTAGGGTCAGACTGCATTAGGACAGTCAATTTTAGAACGAGATTATTTTGGTTGATTTCAGTAAAGTTAAAGACTTGTTAGTGTTTCATGTTCACTTATCTTGGATAGAAGATGTTGACATATTTTTCAGTTTTGTGGTGGTTACCATCGTTTAGAACAGTGATGCATGTGCTTATCCTGTGGGAGGCTAACATGTGATGTATCATTAGTGAGCAATGACTAACACCAGACCTGAGATCAATCACTTCTTACTCATTTTGAGTTGCATAAGTCAAGGTTATTGATTTATGCACATAAAGACTAAGAAATATGTTAAATAAGAAACTGATAAAATAGAGTTTAGTTTAGGCTACTTAAAAATACTACTGTGTACTTATTTTACTTACGTTATGTCTACTTAATTTCATAAGCAGATGAATGAAATATTTAAGTCACACTTACTAAGACTTAGTAAGAACTTTAATTTAACAGTAATCACAATTTAGAGTTGTGCTTACTTTAACATAGAACCTATAAAGCAAAACAAAAATTGAGGGAACGAGTTGCTTTAATTATATTGAGTATTGCCAACTAATCGACAGCTTACAGAATTCTAGCATAAATGGAACATACACGGTCTATTTGAAAATAAACCACTATGCAATGATAATAGTTAAAAACTTACATGATCTCATTGCATCCTTTGTTTGCTTCAGCAGCTGACATCCACTTAACATCTCACAGATAGGCTAAATGTTTTTTGCATTTTAAACGAATTGTTGTGTAAAAACTTTTTGTCAGTCTACTTAAATGACAATCCAAAGATGTTAAAATTCAAGGCTCATATTATTTGGTTTATTAAAAGTGCATTGCAATTTCGGATATGGTTTCCCATGCAGTGTGCACTGGTTGTAAAATCAATTTTGATCCAGTAACATCTTATCGAGAACATACATGAAACTCATGATACAAAGCATGATTCACAAAACCAAAACTATCATTTTTGAAATGATCAAAAATGTAGTAAGAGCACACCTCACAAATAAATCAAATGTACCAGCAGAAAAGCTTTCCAGATAAAAATAGAGAAAAACAGCCATTAAAACTATAACGCAATCTGATGTTCATTGATATGAATAGTTGAATGAATGCCTTGAGATCTCAGCTGTGGCTCAAAGCTCCTCCTGCAACAAAACCTCATCACGCGCTCGTGTGCGCTGTCAGTGCGCGCTCGGACCACAGCACAACCTAAACCTCTACAGGACAGATACACCCGGACTGCGATCAGACACACGATCTGAAAACAGTGATCCGTCTGTCTGTGTTTGGATGAATCGCAGTGTTGTTTTATAATCTCCAGTCCAGCGGAATGTCCCGGAGGAAACAGAGCAACCCAAAGCAGTTCAAACGTGAGTTTTCAAAAGCGGATTTAATTGCTACGTTTTCTTAACACGGGCGTTCAAACTGCGTGTTTGGTATATGTATTAATTCTGCATAGTTTCATGAGAAATGTCTGATGTATCGCCCATAAAGAATTGCTGCTCATTCATATGTTGACGTGAAGTCGGAATGATTGTTATCTGACGCATTTATATTTGCAAAAGATATTGTTGAATTGTGTACACTGACATAAATGACGCGACGCAATACCGAGATGTTTGAAGAACAGTGCGAGCTCACAGGGGTTTGTGAGCTCGCACACAAACCCCTGTGTGCGAGCTCAGGGGTTTTCATCATTAACTTCTAAGACAGCATAACAAATTTAAGACAACTTCTTTGTTTGAACCATGAATTAAATTCATTTGATCCTAATATTTTTGAAATAATCTGCAGCAAGTATCTTGAACATTTTAAGTTTTTTATCCTATGTTTGAAATGAAATAACTGTCCTGCCATCTTTCAACTGTAGTTGTAAATGCACATTGGATGAGGCAAGCTTGTAATATAACACCCAAAACGAGCTATTCTTTATCTATTCAATACATGTTCATTATCTTGCTTATCAGCATATTGCATAAGTGCTGAAATAGTTTACCTGGCAGTCCGGCCGTATCTGCTCACATCATATCTGTTTTGTGCTTTTCAAGGTCTGCGTTTGTTGTGATACCTCAAACATTCTGTCGAGCGATCTGAAACACTTCTTGAATTTGACTTTCGAGTCATTTACTGTAGGCTAGAGAGCGCTGCACCTGTAAGCACCCGAGCTTCCCCAGCCACCTGCTCACAGCAAAGGACAAAGAGGTTGTTATGGGTAGAGACACTCCTCATTTTTTTGACATTTTGTTCCCAATTGAACGCACTTTGCCCTGTTATCTGAACCCCGGCGTTTCAACCTGGATTTTCATATTTTGCCTATTCCATTCTCTGGGGTGCCCTCTGTGAGGCAGATAAAGCCTGAGCACTGAAAGAGCTCCATTAATTTGCCCCGATGACTGTGGCGATAAGGCCAGATAATGGGGTAGATAAGCTAGGGAAGATATACCATCAGAGACCCCATTATTACCATTAGAATTCCAGCCCAGCAGTCTGCTCCAGCCTGATAATCCCTCCCCCATCCTCCACTTCGGATGATAAGACAAGGAATTGTCAGTCCGCACTCTCTTTATTAGCCCGCCTGGATATTCTGATAATATGGTGATAAATTATGTATTTTCTCTTCTCCCACTATTTCAGCGCTATATTGGAAGATCTCTGTCCCTCCTTATGGAGAGATAATAAGTGCGTTCGGGGTCATCTTTTCTTCTTTTGCCAACCCTCCCCCTTCTAGTGGTGTTTAGGCTTTTATTGTAATAAGAGGTTGATGGTAAAAGCTGATAGGACGGTCAAGGTGTCTTGGTGGGAGAGACGTCACTGCTATCAGATCTGCATCACCAGTGCAGACTGGCACCAGCTGTTCATCGCTGCCTGTTATCACCCCACTGTGGCCAAACACGCTGCACATGTGCCCAGATTGGCAATGGTTCGGAGTGGCGGGTTTGCCAAATTTATGACAGTGGATTAAAAGGCCAGAACAGTTAGTTATGGTTCTCCTTAGAATGAGATAAAATGAAATGAAGTAAAGTGAGTGTTGTTCAGGCTTTTGAATACTTTTAACTCCAAATTATTGCAATACGTGCCTTGCAATGTAAACAAAATAATGTCTTTTCATGAATGACTAAAATGACACACAGAATGACATGTTTTATATGATATTTATTTCAAAACAGGAGCTCCGTATATCGCATTTGGACACTTAAGCCACAATGGCGCTTGATTAGATAAGAAAACAATAATCATAATAAAGCAAACCTTTAATTATTAACATGTCATGAGGTATAACGTTTTAAAAATATGACCGTTTAAAAAAGATTAGTGGGCATTTATGAACTTATCATGTAGTCGGACAGGTAAAAACACGACTTCTCTCCCCAAGTCTTTGCAAAAATGTCTGTTTTTCATATGGTTTTGTATTTTGTTATTGTATTTTATCACATCTAATGTAATGACATTCATACATTTGAAGTGTGACCGTAACGTCCAGAGATGTTTGGGGGACTCTTGACATGTTTTGAACTATTTGCGGAATGAAGTTTGGGCACATAACCATTTCTCTCTTTCATTGTTTTATAATTTCCCAATTATTTATGTAGCGGCTGTCATTTGTGTTTGTCACCGCTACCTTTGGATGTGTCAGAAAACGAGGATTTATTTCATTATAATACCCTATCAGCGATGTCATATTTGTTGCCTCTCCTTTATTCATTTTTTAATCCGTTTTGATTAACTTCATCTGCCAACTGTCAGCGTGAGGCATCTTTCAGTCGCGATCTATCTCTCATAGATCAGTGCAATATAAAGAGAGGGCTTATTGCGTGCCAACTTTCTCCACAGCATCTGTTCGGCACTAATGAGCTATGAAGTGCTGTGGCTCACTAGGCTGCAGAAAGAGGAGGAGGAGAGGTGGGATGCCAGCCGCCTGTCTTACCCTCCTCCAGGAACGCAGCGAGACAGTTCAGGAATGCTGCTACTGTTTGTCTTTGTTAAGCCGATAGTTCCGCTCCAACAATTCCAGAATAGCTGTGCGAGAGTGATTAGTGATACGCTAGGTAAGAGAGAACGTATTATTATCGCCAAATAAACTCCAGAATGGATGTAACGTATAGATTTGATGGAAAATGATTTGTATTAGGTAAGAAGAAAAGAACAGGGAGTGATTTGCTGGATTGACAGCTCTTTATTGTCCCCTGGGATAATAACCTTTAATTGGCCAATCAGAATCAAGTATTCCATTGCTGTAATTCTTGAAATTGAAATACAGTTTCTAAGACAAGATATGTGTTTTATAAATTAATCTGCAGGTGATGGAACCTGTTTCTGATGCCAGAAAAGCATAATTTTAAAGCAGTCGTAAACACACATATCGGTAAGAGACATATTTTATAATTTTGCTGTGATCGAGTTAACCATACCTGTTTATTTCAATTTCGAAATATACTGACAGCCTTCAGTGAATGTTTGTTAGCATTCAAACAGTTGACTTTAAAATGACAATGGCCTAATGGCCAATTTAATGCAGTTACAACATATACATGGAATTGAATAACACGTAAGACACAAAATTGCTAGCAACATAAATGATAATGATGATTTTCTCAAAAAATTTCCTAAAATCGATGATCGGCCACCCTGCAAACTATAATCAAACAAACATAAAAAAAACCCGATTACATTCACACGTACAAAAGATTGTCCTTTGACCGTATCCGCGGCCGGCCCACAGGACCCACCGCTTTAAGAGAGGCCGACGGAATCGATGGCAAAAACAAGATAAGCCAGATGTTTATTTGACGAGACTTAATCATTGATGCCCTGCTCGGCGAGATCTTCTATCAGTGATGTCCAGCGGCTCTAACAGAACACAGCACTTTTATTCCTCTCACCTTCATTAAGCCTGAAGAGTTCAATGATGGGAAATCGATAGCTGCTGTCAGACGCACACATCCGTGGCTGGTTTTGAATGGGAACAATAAGACGGCTCAATTAGGATGTTTGTATTGAAAACATTGTTGAAGCAGTAATGTTTGGAATCGGGTAATCTTGTTGTTACTATTGTCACTTACACAGGAGATCTCGACGGGTCTGTTCTGATCTGGTCACAGACAGCAGGGTACAACAAAGCTAAACGCAGGGAGCTGACCTGGTGCCTGGAGTCGAAGGCTCAGTTCCCTTAAGTGTGATACTGCGATTAAAAGAAAACAAATGTCATATCCATCATTTTAACATGTGAGTTTAATATTTCATTGAATGACCTGAAAATGTACTGCTACGAGTCGACTTTTTGGATCTGGGTTGGTTGTTTTAATCATTACAATCCAAACGATTCAAACTACTAATTTATCAAGAACCTCAGGCTATAGCTGTAAAAACCTTTCCATAAAGTTATTTAAGTAGCAAAAATATTTGCCGTTGCAATAAAAGATTTGTTTGTTGGCATTACAGAGCTCTGCCGGCTCATTTTAACTCCGGCACTTCCACAATGACTGTGATGGCATTCGGTGCTTTTAAAAGCGCAGCGGAAAACCGCTAATGGCACAAATCTGAGGCGCTAATAGATGAGAGCTGAAGTTTGGGAAAGCATCTTTTGCCAACTGTGCTTAAAAGTTCATAATTCAGAGTGCTTTGGGGTTGAGTCTGCAAAGCTGTTGATACCAAAGGACAGACTTTAAGTTGTTTAATTACCATAGCGATTGTACAGTCAGCTTGTGGGATATTGGAATACTGTTCAAGTGTAATTATTGGTAGTTTCAGTTCATATCATGGATTTTCTTAAACATTGTAGCCTAGACCAGTTATTTGGGTTGGTTTCTTTGCTTTAAAGAATGGCTATGATTAGTTTTTTTTTCTGTTTCGTTGGTTGTTTCTCTGACACGGTGAGCAAATAGTTCAAGTTGAGACTTTTGCTTCGATTTGTTATCGTTTGTTGTATTGTTTTCCACAGTCTGCGCTTGAAAGAGAGAGGTTACCAGATGAGGAAAATGATACAATCCACATAAATGCAAAACTCGATACTCCTACTTTGTCAGCATTTTGTGTCTATTTATTTCAGCTACGAATTTGTAGGAGAAACGTATATGAAGTTGATAAGAAATGAACATTTCTGAGAACTCAATTCTCAATGTCTACAACTCTAAAGGAGTTAGAAAGTAATTCCACACATTCTCTGTTTCACAGTATAAACAATGACTGATGCATCTTCCCCCATATGAAATGACATTATATAAATATATTCACACTTGTGTGTATTAAATGCCGAACCATGCTCTGAACGCTTCTCTTCTAAATGTACTTGATTGATTTATTGTGTATTTTATTGATTTCAGGTTTAGGTGTTTGTGAGCAGATAATGCAAATCTTTAAAGTCAGAAAACCGTTTGTCAGACAAGGACATTGTAGGTCATTGTCTTAATAACAGTTTATTATTCCCAAATATCAGGAGCAGTGTTATCTGTTGACTTTGAGAGCTGAATGTACAGTTTATAGCAGATGTAATTTATGATAAAAACTAGTGAAGGCTGGAATTGGATTCATGAATATCACTGTGCTTCTTTAATGCCAACAGCTTTTCCATCTCTTATATTTTCAGTCTAAACTACCCAAAACAAGGTTGTTAGGTATATACTACGGTCTGTTTATGGGTGTATTTATTAAGTATGAGCAAAACAAATTTCTTTTTTAAATCATTTTTTCTTGTAAATGTAAATTAGGAATTGTTGTGTGAACTGTATATTTACGAAACATGTATATTGAATTGAATGCACATGTGCGTCTGAAACTTTGCAAATCCATATTTAGTGATTTTTATTTTTTGCCATAAATCATTATTATTAGAGACCATTTATGTTTGTCACTGTGTTTTGCAAATATCTCACAAATAAAAAGTATCAAAAAGTGCTTCTCAACTTTGAAAACACAGTGTTTGTTCATAGACAAAGTACAGTGTTTTTCCTTTTGCTGAAAAACGTGGACATCCAATGTTTGTGAAGGACAACAGTGACATGTAAGAATATGTTTTTTCTACATACTTATGGAAAATAGGATTCATGGGTAAAAATCTGGCAATATGTCTTAAGGTCATGTCTACTTTCTTTAAAAACCCACTCTAAATTAGCTGAACTTTTGTTAATTTACCAACAGAGAGATTGAACCGTTTTACACACCATCATGACTCCACTTCATTCTCATTCATGTTAAAATAAACCGTGTCTGAGTCAACCGTCACAGTTCTGTTGAAGATGTCAGAAGATGTCAGGTAAAGCACAGTCCTTGGCCAGCGCCCCGCTCATTCTTTCTCTTTTTTCATTCTCTTCTTCTGTCTGGTCCGTTTCTCCTGGGAAGGATTGGTCAGACAGATGGAGACAGTGGGGAGTTATGCCAGTGAGGTGATCAGGTGGGCGATACAGAGTCTGGCTGCCACAGCTGTTTGTTTGATGCTGTGCCGACGTTTAGAATGAAAAATCCAAATCTAAGACATTCACACAATGGAAACGATTCTGTAGAGATATGGATTCAAACATCCATAGTCTATATAAAGCAAGCATAGACTATATATTTTATACATCATCTTTGCTTTTAGCTTTCAGGTTATTCTCATACAAATTTGTTGCACCCATTGCACCTGGATAATCTCTACTGGAGGGTATCATACTTGACCATTTATTATTTGTGCTATACACTGCATGTATTTGTCTGTTCTCTGGTTATGTTTACAATGCAACAGTAGTATATACTGTACTAATAGTAGTATCCTGCATTGTTTCGGCATAACAAGGATGTTCATTGAGTGAATAGCAATAATCTTTTTTTGCATTCAGGTTACCAATATTTTTTAAATTGTAACACTTTACAATAAGGTGCTTTTGTTAACAGTTATAAATGCATTCCATGAGCTAACAATTAACAATTGATGTTTTCTTTATTTATTAATCCCATGTTAGTTCATGTCAATAAGGTTATTTATGTTAATTCATAACTGATGTCAACTGATAACGACTTTATCAATATATAAGTAAATGCTGAAATTAACATGAACTAACATTAATAAATGCTGTTTTATTATAGTTCATTGTAAGGTTTTTGAGCTAATGCAATAACTTATTGTTAACAAATAGCACCTCATTGTAAAGTGTTAGCAAGAATTATTTTAATTGTGATCTGCGGTTTCAATCATGCTGAGTGCATTGCATTGTGGGATTCAGATTTCCATGCACTCTGCACTATAGTCGGAGAATGTAGTAGGTCATCGATTGTCTGCATACAGAACAGAAGCATACCTTTCTGAAGTGTTTTATGCATATGGAAATAGTTAATGTGATCTAGCTTAATCAATTGACTCGTCCCGGCGGGCGTAAACGTCCATCTTTTTGGTCAGATGGAACTACATACAGTAGGCAGCGGAGAAGAGAAAGAGATGGAATGGGAGGGAAATGCCTGTGATTAGCTTGCGGCTCGGTCCTGTCGGATTGAATTAGCTCAGGTGTAATTAGAGCAGCGGAGAGCGTCCTGCTTTGGCTGCGGTGTGCGACGGGGCAGCATGGCTGTGCACTGAAGCCAGCTGATACTGCACCGCTCCGCTATCACCATGCAAACATACGCCTCCGACATTGCAGGCAGGCGGCAAATCCAAGCATGAAATTAGCAGTCACTCAGATCATGCTCGCATTCTTGCATATTTCTCTGCATGTGCTTTCTGCTTTGTGTGTTTGAGAAAGAGCAGGAGCGTTTTAGAGGGTAGCTAGAGTTGAATCATGACCGTGTTTGATGGTGTTTCGAGGTCGGAGGTTGCAAACACATATTCCATTCCACACATACAATGTAGAGGTCTAATTACAGACCTTGTGAATGTGATGTTTTTTGTATTATTTAAATGTAAAGGTCTTGGATCTGAATTATGCGGGAGTCACATCCGTGAGGATCAGATTTGTTTGACTTTAAAACACCGAATATAAAAGTACAGAAGAGTTGTTTTTAATATCATAAATGCGTCTCAAAGATAGCATTGAGATTAAATGATAAGCAATTCAAAAATAAATACTATTGCCTAATCTTTGGATTTGTGCCCATAAAGGCAATGGGCGGCAATGTTTGGCATCAACGTTCTTCAAAATATATCCTTTTGTGTTCTTCAGAAGAAAGAAAGTGGTACAGGTTTGCAGTGACATGGTGGTGAATAAAGGATGACAATATCCTATTGTTTCCCCTAGACGGCAATGAAATTCACTGTAGATTCAATCAAGTTTAGACTTTTATGTCTTCTGGTAAATTCTAGGATGTTAGTCATAAGAAAAAGACCACAGTTGCTCATATGTTTCTTCAGTTTATAAGAGATGTCAACAAAGCTGTTACAAGCTTGCTATCACAAGATCTCAATATAAAGTCGATCATTTGTCATCTAATTCTTATAAGACAAAGCTCCTCTTTTTACATTTATTTTCTAGCTCAGTGTCTGTTTTAAATTTTCCAAAGGAATTGTCGACAGAGACGTGCGAGACAAAGTTAAAGCTGACTTTGAACACCATTAGGTCGCATGAGATAATCTGAACATATTTCTCTGGGCTGCGCTGGACACTTTTGTTTTTGCTATTAGATCAAATAAGGCAAAATCGTGACCTTGTGGAGCGTGTCTGTCTATAATCATTTTATGCAAGATTACAGCTGGCGTCTACAAAGGAGAGATTCATGAAGCTAATGAAAAGAAAGCGGTTCCTCGAACAGATCACAACCCGTCCCCCTAACAAACAAGATATTTGTTACGGAGCACAAATATATGCATTTTTAATACTTTCCTTTTTAAAATAAAAAGTGGAATGAATAAAAAAAGAATATATATATATATATATCCAGAATAAAAAAATTGTGTACTCAGCATAGTAATTTTGTATTTATTAACACACACCTTCATGCACATATTTAAGAAAAATCTAAAAATGTATAAACATTATATATAATATCAATTATTGGTAAATATAAATAGATACATGTAAATATTTCCTAAATATGTGTACATGTGTATGTTTTTGTATTTATAAATACAAAATGAATATGCACAGTACATAGACATATATTATGTAAACACAACTTTTATTCTGGATGTGATTAATCGTGATTAATCGTTTGACAGCCCTAATATATATATATATATATATATACATTTAACCTTACAGTTTTACTGTAGCTCTGTACAAATGGAAATTTTGATACCAATTTTTTTTTATATCAAAGGGGAAAAGCGGATCTGTGTCATTTTGTTCAGGTGGCTGCTGTAAGAAAAATAAAATTAATATGCAAATATCAAAGTACATGTACTGCTGGAAGGAAAAGGTCTCTCTTGATAGAATGTAGCCAATGTCTTTTTTTAACAGAGGAAAGAAATTAATCAAACAGAGAAAAATTAACTTTGTGATTGCACGGGTGTACCACCCAAAGGCATGGCAAGCAAATGAAAAATCAACATTGTACCCACTGATAAGCTCAAATGAATATGAAAGTGTGCTGTGTCTACCTTCAGTGCAGCTGCATGCGTGAACAAGTTATCTTTGAGCAGACGTAACCTTAGGCTTTGAATCGCTTCGTGCGTCGGCTTTGCTGTTGCCTTCACTTTAACTGTTAAAGGTACAAAAACAAATGACAAAACACAGTTGTGGTGTTTTGAGGGACACGCTGCTGTGAACATGGTGATAAATGAATTGTTAATGGTAATAGCTTTGGCAAGCATCAATTTAGCTGTTGTTTATATTTGCGGTGAGAGTCTAAACATAACGCTAACAGTACTTTTTCCTCCGTCATGAATGAAGGACCTGAGGCATCTAGGGACCACGATATCCTAGTGACTTTTGCACGCGAAAGCATAATTTACACATATTCACACGTATTTTCACGATATTGACTTTCAAGTTGAATTTACGCCAGCATCTTCTGTTGTTTGTTTTTAACAGGAGTGTTTGAAAATGGGCTTGAGACAGACTCTGAGGAGACAGTGTGTAAGAAGAGAGATATACTGACAGAAGATGACAGATCTGTTGAGGAGGATCCGCTGTTCCTCACTGACCCAGACAACATCATTTCTAAAGATGAAGATCACTTGAGGAATGGTGAGGTTATTTCCATTTATGCTTTTTTACATCTCACAGCAGTACATTTTTACGAGGTGGCGATTTTGTATGTATTATTACGATGTGAATCATACAAAAATATAAAATGCAAGAATTGAGGCCCCACCCTTAAACCTCACGCCACCGGGGTGAGAACAGATATTTACATTTACATTGTAATAGTTACGAATTGTCATGAGACTTTGTGATAATTTGAACCCAAGAATTTGAAATCTATTTGTATATTTTGAACCATCAGCTGTATAAAATAGATAATATGCATTTCTGAATACGCTAGAACTATACCAGACCTTTTTCTAGATGCCACCATTTTCCCCACCTTCTCTCTGAAGCGGTTCACCCCATGCCTGTTTAGCTCAAAGCGATGTTTGGTTCAATGGGAAAATTGAATTTAAATATGAAAGAGGAGATTCCAGATGTGTGGCATTTTGAGAGAGCACCTACTGTATATGTTGCTAACCGGGTTATTGGTCATAATAAATAACAACAGAGTTGCTGGTATTTGCTCCAGGGTTCAACCATCAAAATCCAGCTAATAGCATCGGCTCTTTGAACTGAAATTCAATTACCGTCAGTTCTGCCGGCCACACCTCACCGTCACAACAGAGTCCTTCACAAGCCCCCCATCACCCTGAGCCATTTGAAATTCACTCGGCATCCTAATGCATTATGCTTTTTATTTGTAAATGATGAATCTTCTCTTTGAAATGCCTGCCTGTGTTCCAAAAGTTTGTGACGGCAAAAGTGAACTGCGTAAACTACCTGTTTGCCTGGAAGCGGGCAATCTTCAAAAGAATAATCTCTCACTTTTTTGTTCGAAATTGGCAAAACGGAATGTGACGCTTTTCTTTTGTTCTTGTTGAATAGAAATAAGGGGACTTCTTTTATTATGTTTTTGCATGCTTTGACCTACTAAGTTTTGAAAGGAAAGGGTGAAACATCCTCTGAACATCTGTGAATGTTTCAATATTTTTGTTTGCCTTGGTTTTTTTCTCTCTTGATCACATAGTTGTGTTTTGAATCGGTGAGCTGTATAATGTAAATGTAAGAAAATAAAATTGTGGCATACACTGGGCGCATTGCGGCTCCAGGCGCAACGCAAATGTTTTTTATTACTTTCAACCTGACGCAGTTTTCATTTTCACGTCCTGCGCCGCTTCGTCAGAAAACGTGGTGTGTTCTGGCGCATTGTTGGCGTTTTGCTATTTTGAGGCAATTGAAATAGACTGCACATATTACTAAAGCACTCTTTAAATACCAAAAAATATTGCGCACAATTTTTTTAATTATTTAAAGAGCAAGTTAGTAATATGAGCCTATAGGCGGTTGCACAGCGTGAGTACATTCTTCTTAGCCTATCACACACAGAGGGATCCGCAGCAGCACACAATAATGCCAAATATTGCCAAATAAATGGATTACAATGTAAAAGATTATTATTATGGACATAAAGATAAATATCTGGCTTGTCCTGTAGATGGTCCGCTCGTGCGCTTTAACCTCAAACACGAGCAGATGCGTTTCCTCTCTGGTCACTGGTTAAAATATAAATTTTTCTCACGATTTACAAACAGTTGGAAACATTTGAGACATTGTAAGTACTTAACTTTTTTGGATATTTTACTGCAAAAAAGTGTATTTTCGTTTGTTCTTTATTGTCAATATATTGCTCTCGGTTACGATTTATTATTTATTATTAAGTACTCGATGGTTTGATCACACACGGGCTTAAAGTGCTATTTTGGCTGTGGGCTCTTGGGTCTTAAAGAAGGTTTAATACTTGGTACTGTTCCTGTATTTACTCACCTTGAGTTTTAAGATCATAAGGTTTTATCCACTCAGTCTATAGAAAGGAATCTCCTGTCGGCACAGACGGATTCCCTTTGTGTGTTTAAAGTTGTGCGAGCTAGCCGAGGTAAATAACCCTGTTCTTTGAGTTAACTTTCTCTGCCTGGCGACTGTGTTTAATAGTACTTTGCCCGCGGTGTCAGAGCCGAAGGCAGAAAATCCTTAATCACGGCTTCATTAAGGAATCATCTTGTAGCTTAATTTCTTTCCCAACATTGTAATTAAACATTTCCAATAAGTTTCGTCACAGGGCTTAACGAAGGGAGCAAGTCTGTGATCAAGGTGGGTCCAGGGACATGCTCGGTCTCCGTTCTCTCCCGAAGAGGAGAGCGCGAAATCCCACAGCAGACACTTGAAAGAAGCCAAAATGAGAAAGGCACATTGGAATTATGCTCCTTACAAGGAATAAGGTTCTTAAAGAACAAGCAAATGCAGTGCATGTAAGCGAAAATCAAGTCGTCGCTGTCCTGGGCTTTAATTTAGATGTTTCTATTAAAAAACACTTAACTTTGATGTCTTCATGCAGGTGAAATGATTGGAAATGTCAAGGTGGGACAACAAGACAACGA
The DNA here is from genome assembly GCF_015846415.1 of Triplophysa dalaica. Taxonomy (NCBI): domain Eukaryota; kingdom Metazoa; phylum Chordata; class Actinopteri; order Cypriniformes; family Nemacheilidae; genus Triplophysa; species Triplophysa dalaica. The sequence continues at coordinate 2,389,297 of NC_079566.1, read as the reverse complement.
CGGACAGGAAGAAAAAGTCCCGCCCAGCCCAGCAGAGGAATGGGACGGCCCAAGTAAGGATTTTTTCAAAATAATTGGTAAAAATGAATCCATTTAAATCCAGATCCAAGGTCTGTTGCACACTTTCATTCCCTACGTTTTCAGATCCCTGCGTGTCCCTAACAGTTTCACAGAAAGAGGAATTAAAAAATGTATATTTTTTGTTCTGTTGAACACAAACAACAATATTTTGAAGAATGCAGGACAGGAAACAATTTTGACTTCCATTGTATTTTTTCCTACTACGGGAGTCAATGGGGGGAAAATCTGTCTGGTTATAAGCATTCTTCCAAATATATATTTACATTTACATTTAGAAGACGCTTTTATTCAAAGCGATTTACATTGCTTTATTCTATACATTTATACATAGGTATTTGCAATCCCCTGGGATCGAACACACAACCTTTCGTTGTTAACACAATGCTCTTACCACTGAGCTACAGGAAAGCTGTATTACATAAAAATATATTTCTCTGTCTTCATCAGAATTAATAAATGTATACAGATTTGTAACAACTCGAATGTAAAGTAAATGACAGCAGAATTTTCATTATCGGGTGAACTATCCCTTTAATGAGCCTGAGAGGTACAGTCAGATAATAATGTAATAAGCCTTGTTTCCAGTAAAAGCATGAAATCTGATAACATAATAATAGCATTTTGGATGGCACTTTATCTTGCATGTTCACGCTAGATTAAAACAGTCACTAGTGTCACAGCTTCAGTGTGTTTGTCTTCATATCTCATGGTGTAATCAGTTCTTGATGATGAGATATCTGCACACTGATCTATACACTCTTTCTATGGATGTCTGTTTCTCTCCTTCTTATCATCTGAATAAATACGATTAGTTTCGACAGATTCATTTGAACTAGAATGGATCCCAGTGTGGTCTTGTCTGACTAGACTATCCAAAGAATCATTATGTCATGCAAATATACAGAGAATGTTTGGATCCAGGGATTCATTTTCGGCCAAATATTAGTAATTTCATTTTAAATAGATATTTCCAATTCTGTTTGCGTGTGCATTATACATTTCCACGTATTCATTGAGCAGATGCTTTTATTCAGAGTGACTTTTAACATTTTGTCAAAGAGCTAAACATAATTTCTGAAAGAAACCGACGCAGAAGGTTTAAACACATAAAGAGAGCTTAAATACGTAGTTAGGGGTAAGTCAGGTGTATTCGGAACAGATATGTTGGGTAAGGATGGGCAATTCATTTGCGCATCGTAGACAGAGGCATGGGAAAGTGGGGGTGCTGCCGGTGGCGTCAAGCAAAAGAAAAACTAAAACAGTGTCAAAATTTGCTCTAGGTCCATCCACCAATATGTGATTGGAATAGAGAAAGTGTAAGAATGACTCCATTTCGAAGAGTGACGGAAGGTGTAAAGTTTGTAAAGAGTGGGGTTCTAATCCTACTCTCTCTTCAATTCTTTTATTCATAAAGTTCAGGTTTAGGGTAGAGGTATAGGGCTTTAATATCTCAATAAGTTGCCATCATTTTAATAATGTTTTTAATTATAATAATAACGTTTAATGCACAACAGTACTGAGATGCAAATACTAATGTTATCTGCCACTATTTATAAGTATCAGTAGCAAATAACTACTATTTCAACTTAATCCACAGAAAATACAGCTATTTTCGCTTAGTGTAAAAAGCAATGCTGCCTCGGCCGGGCTATTTCAACTCAGTGTAAATAAACACTTGGTAAATGAACATGTTTTATCAAAAATAAATGTAATTCATTTTATTAATGTGTCTGTCCACTAATATCCATGAAACCATTATTAACGTTCCTGTTACAATGAGAACACAGTGAAGGTCAAGTGTCATGAGCGGTCTCGTCCAAATGGCGCAAAAATTAATTTCAGACTTTTTTACTGAACATTAATGTCCTCATGCAGGACTTTATCAGTGTCAACCCAGAAAGAAAGGACACTTTTGGAGTTTTGCATGCTGGCCAGCAGTAATTTAATCTAATTTTATTTGAGATTGTGCATATACATATAACATACATCTGTTTGTTTTTATGCTCTATCCTATAAACACACTGGCATCCTTCTTTATTCTCGACAGTAACTAATTTTTGAGAGAGTAAACAACTATATTTACGCACATAAAAAAGTATTATTTACTAATGTTCACTACTGGTAGAAGTCACTGGACGGAAAAGTTTTTGTTATTACCTGTATGCCATATACTGTATGTTTGGAATTAGATATGTGATCCCTTACATAAATCTCATGGTTACATTTTTGCTATTCTTTATTTTGGGATAAACTTATTTTAACTTATAGTAAGTGTAGAGTAGGCCCCTAAACGTTTGAACAGTACGTCAATGGATGCCTATGTCAGAGCTTTATTTTGCAAGGGTTATTTTAGTTATTCAATCTTAAATATTTACAAACACACCCCACACAAATCTGCTGTATGGAACGACTGTCAACATCGGAAATTTCATTTGCATCTACAGTTTCACTTTTCCTTCTCAAAGAAAAATGTAAACAGTTGTCATGAAAGAGGGAGAGAGAGAGATGGACGAAAGGAAAAAGATTCTGTCTGGGGCGTCTCAGAAGAAGACAGGATGGAGTGAGGGATTTTAATGAAAGTGTAGTGGATTAGAGAAATCCCTGGAACAATATGAAATCATTACAGCCCCAGTCGACATCAAAGTCCTTCTGATTGAGCCCCCTAAAGCCTTTTCACAGAGAGAGCGGAAACACAGCCGAGCACATGTAAACCAGAGCTGAAAGTGGCTGACCACTGCACTCAGAGAGAGAGAGAGAGAGAGAGAGAGAGAGAGAGAGAGATGTACAGTTTCCAGACTTTTGACATTTAGATACAGCATCAAGGGATATGAACTGAATTAAACAGTGATTATTTGATATCAGTCTGGCTTCACTAGAAGTTTTATCCTTGTTTTGAGATTATATGGATATTCTATTTCTAAACTCTTTAAAGGGCCAATATTATCGTTGAGAAAAGTTCCTCCAGAAATAAAAACATTTTAAAATGGAATTATTTATTCACCCTAGAGTCCTACTGAATCTGTTCGATGTTTGTTCTTCTGTTGACAGCACCCATTTGTAATGTTTCATTGAATGGAGCAGTGTGGATATTTTAGCGGCATCAAGTGGTGAGGTTGCGAATTGCAACCAATGGCTCTCTCCAACCCCTCCGTTTCGATGCACTATGGTGGCTGCAAATGACAAACATGCCGTCACGTTTTCACTTCTTTGCCGAAGCGGATAACATATTTACAAAACGCATTCTGTAGAGCAGTTTGTCTGTTTAGGGCTACTGTAGAAACAACAAGGTGAATTCTATGTAAGGAGACTATGTATGTAGATAGAAATTGTTCATTCTAAGGTTAGAAAAATATAATCCTTCATTATGTAAGGTCTTTATACACCTCTGAAGACATAGTTACATATATTACATTGCATTTCTGTCTATAGATCCTCCAAAAAATTACACACTGGACCTTTAAAAAGTCACACTTAAAATGGTAAAAATAAAATGTTACACTTAACCGTAAACAACATGCGCCAAAGGAACAATGATCTCTTAAGCAAAAGCTCCTCACGCTGGGAGATCTTTTACTGTCGGACAAAAGTTTTAATGCTGCTCTTGACCCCAACCTATACAGACACAATGTGCCTTATTTATTGTCTGTAAGATGCGCCCGTCCCATCTCATGCCTGGAGGAGGGGGGTTGCGGCTGTCAGTTGAATTAAAACACCACGTAATAATAATAATAATATAAATAATGACATTGATAAAAGGGCTAATCTACACGAAACAAAACAGTGTGTTCCTCCCTGATTGTGTGGGTTGTTGCAGTATTCAATTAGACCATTTTCTCTGGCATATTAATCATCTTTTCAACAAACAAGCCGGCGTTAATTAAAGCGGAGCGCGAGGATAAAGACGTGTTGCTGGATCATCACCCTGTTTATCAGCTGCGCGCACACACCCCGCCGTTTAGCAAATACTGCGCAGCGCTGCAAGGGGAATTTCAATGCTCTCGGGTTCGGAGCTGGGTTTTTGGGAGGGGAGGAGGTGGATTGTAAGAGTTTCAGATACAGAGCCTGTCAACGTGAAGCCCTCTGCCCTTCACCGTGGGGGGATGCATTTATTCTTCGGTTTTATTTATAAAAAAAAGGAGCTGGTGGAGGAAAGCGCCTAAACTGAAGTCTCTTTTAGAGGCCACAGTAGGAAACAATAGAAAGAGTCTTTTACACGGGGTTACAAATGAATTATGAACGAACATTCATAAGTCTGATGGTAATGCACAGATTTGCATGCAAGATTTCGGAGCCCTCAGAATTATGTTTTTCAATTACAGTACGATCACCATATACCAGATTGTCTGCCACAATAGCGTAAGATATATTTTATTTCTGTGGACTGGTAGAATTATGTTGATTTGCCAATGGTGCCAACGGCATTTATAACAAGATAACTCATAAATTCATATGTTTTTTTAAAAATGGGGACAAGGGGAATTCTTCTTTTTATCAGCCAAGCATGGTTATATGTTATGGTTATGTCGCGATAAGGTTGATGTCGCGATGATGTGCAAAGACATGTTCTCCTACTGTATTATAAAAGAGGCGCGTGATGATTTACTACTCAAAATCAGCCAAGCCATATTTCTCTATGAACTTGATGAATGTCCATACACGTTCTGGACTTGAACACAACTCAATCACACAGTGCACTTCCAGCCCCTGAGTCTACATCACACAATCATGCCACACTCCCACAATCCTTTTCTTCTCCGGATGCTTGACTTGAAGCACACTCGAACAGCCTGCTACACCACACTGACTTATTCTGTCCTACGCTCTCTCTCGCTCACTCTTTTCCAGTCTCTCTCTTCAGGAACTCGTGGCAGAGAGTGAGAGAGAAGTCAAAAACCTTCGACAATGTGCCAGAGAAATATCAGAGTGCCTTTTTTTCCACTCGTCACCCAAGCCAAAGATGGGCCGTCTCCAAATCCTGCTGCCCTATCAGACAAATTAAAGTAAATCAAGCATGAAATGAAGCAGGAGAGCCCGGAGATAAGGTCCCTTTAAGTCCCTCACAGATTAGACCACTGAGAGAGAGAGAGAGAGAGAGAGAGAGAGAGAGAAGAATATGGAGGTGTGGAAGAAGGCCGGTTTGCTGGTTTGATTTTGTTCAGTTTGCCATTGATGTAGAAGGACAGAGGAGGTATTTCCTGAACATTTTCTTGATAATGACCATTTGTTTGTTATAGTGCTCGAACGTTTTAAAGTGCTTTGGAGTGTGACCGAATTTTCAAGATGAAATGTCGTTCACTGTGAGTGTCCTGATGTTCATTTGATGCATTGAAGTGGAACGGTACAAAAATCTTTGTAAAAGAAAAACTCCTTTGCCATAACTTGACATACTAGACTGCTACATGAATGATATTTCTTCACTATTAGGTTAAGTCATAAAATCTTTCCTAAACTTAAAGTCAACATGAACTCAAAATTGTCTGTATTTACTCTCATACAAATTTCTTATACTATAAATGAACGATTGAACATGTTATTCCGTTGAAAGAACATTCTTGTTAAATCAAAATGTAATAACTTGTCCACTTCTGAAATTACTTTACACCAAACCTCAGGTGATGCGTCATCACGCAGCGCAAGACTTCACAGAAAATATATTTTGAATGTATTTTTTTTAAGGTTTCTGTCCCAAATAGTATTTTCTGTGTAACCTTTGTAATACTGTTTACAAGGCAAAGTATAAATGCTATCAGTAGATATTGTTATATGTATGTTTATTAGGGCTGTCAAAACAATAATCGCAATTCGTTTGAACATCCTCATGCTGGGTTCATACCAAACACGAACAATCACGTTCCATGCTCTTTATTACTCGCGGGAAAAGTTTTTTGTGTGAGTGACACGATCTGAAAAATATTTGTAACCTTCGCGGAAGACGTGATCAACGCACGTTCGCACCGCCCGCTGCAAGTTCTAATCTATACGTGTCTTTGCATTGACTTTGTATGTAATTTACTCGTGCTAAATGCTTAATTTGCGTTAGGTGTACCCAATGTAATGTTTATGTAAATGAATGTGTTTGTAAGTAAGTGTATACAGCTAATTTTACAGAAAATATGTATTTGCTTGTTTCTGTTTGTATGTAAACAATATTGTTTGTCGTAAGAGAATTTTTTTTGCGAAAATGCGAATTTACACAACAATTTCAGATGGATTTGTACAATGTGAATCAAATTTTAAAAACATGATTATTAAAAAAGCAAGAACTAATCTCCACCCCTAAATTTACAGTCACTTGCACGAATGTGGATCATCCTCAAACGTACAAATCAGATTTGAACCGTATAAAACCGTTACAAATGACCAAGATATCGGTTACTGTTGTTATTTCTAAAACAATATATCCAGTATTTATGAACTGTGCCCTCACTTGCATTATTCAGTTTTAAAGACATCTGTTAATCCAAAGAGATGATGGGTATAAAAGCTTAACCCTCAGCCCTCATCCAGTGGCTTTAGATTCTCTTTATTTATCACTGCATCTTCAGGCATTTCACATCTCCCCCTGAAACGGGATAATTTAACACACTTCTGCACTGTTCACATCAAAACTTCCCACAGAAAGAGGCTTAATCCACCTTATCTGAAGCCCTGTCAAAGCAGCGAGTCGCAAGCCTAATCAAAGAGACAGGCGGGGTCACCCGGGAGAGAGAGGCCGATAGAGCGCTCTATGGCCGGGTGTATGATCTCTAATTGACTGCAGGAGTTGGGGGGCTGATCACATATCTGAGGGGTCGTAGCCTCCTCATGGGGTGGTGCTTTGGTTAAAGATCTAGGGTGGTAACTGAAGGGTTGCAGATTTGAACACCCTAAACCTTTTGACTTTGAGCAATGTACTTAACCTTTAGGTGAATGCGTAGGTTTTTGAATGCAGTGAATTTCTTTGAATAAAAGTCTCACTATTGTCAGCGATACCGTATGTATTCATGCCAGTTGATGCCAGCGAATAGATCTTGATGACTGTATCTACGGAGCAAAGTGGCAGATGTCCATTTTACCTACAATGTATGTGTTGCAGCTTAATTATGGCGAATGATGAGATATTGAGTTGTTAAATGTAAAATTTGGGAAACTTTCTACAGGGGAGCTGAAAATAGTACACGAAGAAGGAGAGAAAAGGATTCGTTCCTGTCAGGCACTTTCTCTGGGGACCACATGGGGTCCTTTCCCCGGGAAGATTGAGATGGCCACAGGAGACGGGGACAAGGTGAGTTTTGTGTTTTTAAGCTTCTGTATAAGAAAAGATTTGGAGAAATTATGAAGTAGTGGTGTGGATGCAGTGCATTTCTTTTGTTCTGCTTACAAACAAACACAAGAACCCTTTAGCGCCAAGGCAACATACTGTAAGCCATCAAAGCTCAACGGTTGCCCTTCTTTCATAGCTCAACATATTAGATGGATTTCTCAGTTGTGTTCAGGTAAACACAGTTAAGCATCAACTTAACTGTTTTAGATGTTTTTCCCGAAATTGTTTAGAAGAAACAAATGGACAAAATACATGAAGATGATGGAGCTGTAAAATGATATGGGTAATTTGTCTACATTTTATGAATATTGTCATTGTTCGTATGGAAATAATTAATAATACTGATTCATTTCTAGGTGAGTCTTTTGTAATTTCTATACAGTGTATTAATGTTCGATGATTACAAAAAGACTTGAGACAGACAGACAGGATAGACTGACAAGAGAGCAATGCAGAGAAATAAAATCATTTGGTTTGATGCACGTTTGTGTCCATTTTGAGGCCTTCAAGAAGGCGGTGTTGTGTTATGAGTGTGCATGAGAGAGAGAAAGAGAGAGAGAGTCACGGGTAATCTGTGCCCGTGGCAGGTTTACTCTGTGAAGCGGACTGGTATCGCAGGCCCCATTGTTGTTGCTCCTGTCAGAGCGGGAGAGGCCGATGGAGGCCTGTGCCGGCCTGATAAGAGGAAAGAGGATTCAGTAGAGAGAGACACAGAAAGAAACAGAAATGACTCCGGGAGAGTGGAGTGCTGTGGAGACTCTGTCTTTTTCAGGATGTATTCCCACACAGACTGATCCACACAAGCTCGCTCTCCTCCTGCAGGAATTTGAAGGTGAGACCGTATAGCCTACCTACTGTAAGTGAGAACACAGGTGAAATGCAAACAAAGCAAATGAAACCTTGTGTTCAGTTGTTCTGAGGCTCAACCGGTAGAGCACAAGGTCATGGGTTCAATTTCCAGAAAACACACATTCTGAAGAAATTGACTGCACAGCTTGCAATTGAACATTCAGATGCGTGAATGTAAATGTTGTCATGAGATTTTAAAGTTTCAATAAGTGATTTAACTATCTACTGCCATCTCTGTTCGAAAAGTAAAGGTGCAGGATACGTTTTATCTTTAGGTTCTGTGTCCACCGGAGCATTTTGTCCTGCGGCCGTAGTATTTTTAAAAATGGCTTCCAACTAAAATGCTGCACTTTTTACAAAAGTTATTGAAAGTGAAAATTAAACGTACATTTAAAAAAAACTATGCTCCAAATGGCATTTCGGCCGCAATTTATTTATTTTTGAGCTTGATCCTGCTCGACCAATCTCCTTTCTTGCATATTGTTATGGAAACGAATGGTCTTGCTACTCGCTTGTCCTAGACTGATTTTACTCTGTGCCATGTTGAAATCGAAAACCAGAAGGACAGATAGACTGCAATGGTTTGGACTACCATCAGGTGTCTGTGAGTGAAAATTGTTTTAAAAGAACGTTATATTGGCTGTGTGCGCGTATGAAACTCACTTATGGAAGTTTAAACAGTCAAGTGGTCAGGTAAAACATCTTGTGTGACGTGCATCCTATACACTTATATTGTCACATTTAAGATCATAAATCGTTTTAATAACTTCAGGTTAGCTGTGAAAAAGATGTGAGATTCAAATAAAGAAATCAACAGCTCACATTATACCATTAGAAAAAAATACCAGATGTCTTTAATATCTCAATTACGTTGCCTAGATGAGATTAGAGATTAAAATGAAGTGAAAAGCAAATTAAGACTTTTTTCCTTAGAAAAAGATCCAGAAATCTCACATCTCCACTAGAGTTTCAGATCATCGTAATAATGTAACAAATTGACCTTAGATTTGCCAAATCGGCAATTCAACGTCAAAATTATTGAATATTACTGAAGAAATGAACTCAAACATTTTTCATAAAATTGATGCACTTACATTGGCTGTTCAATCTACATTTGACATTTTCTAATTTATTTTTCTAATAAACACTTTTGAATAAGCAAGTTCTGGGAGTCTCGAACATTTCTCATCAAATTCATTCATGTAGACCTCCAACAGAAAAATGAAAGGTCGAGCAGAATATCACATTTTCAGAGACAGTATATAAGCAGTTCAGTTTTACTATTCTCCTTCACCGCAATGAGAAGACTTTGGGTCAGATCAGTCCTGTCTGAGGTTGAGCAGCCGGCCGGAAGATGATACGATTCAGCAAAAATGCAGATTTGGCCAGATAGAGAAGGGGGGGAGAGAGAGAGACACAGAGATAGAGAGAGAGAGACAGAGACAGAAAGCGCGAGAGAGAGAGAGAGAGAGAGAGAGAGAGAGAGAGAGAGAGAGAGAAGAGAGAAAGCGAGAGAGAGAGAGAGAAAGCGAGAGAGAGAGAGAGAGAGAGAGAGAGAGAGAGAGAGAGAGAGAGAGAGAGAGAGAGAGAGATTAGTGCTGTGATAACAGATGAAGAGTCTGGAATGCGTTTGATTTCCTCTCCTCCTCCACAGAGAGATGAAAGAATGAATCTGTTTAACTGCTGGACTTCTAATGAACCCTACAGGTAGATGAGAACATGTCCACTTGACCCCAAATGCCTGTGATGAATTCATCTAAAATGAGTACACATTTATGACATAGAGGTCTGCTTTGGGTCCCCAGAAAATTTGATAAAATACAGAGCGAGTGATTCCCTTAAAAATGAAAATTCGGACATAACTGAATAACACTTTTGTTTCTATCCAGTTTGTAAATTCGAAACAATTATTTCCGTTTCGGTAAATAAAATAACCCACTTACTGTATATTTAGTATGATACCATATGTAGTAATTTATTTATTTTATTCAATGTATTTATTTTCTACAGAAAGAACACAATTTACACGCATTAGCCTTACAGTGATTCTGCTTTAGATGATGAAATCTAAGCCTCAGTCCAGGCTTTTGAAACCCACACTGGTTCTTGAAATTCCCCATGTGGTGGTCTCAGGAAGCTGTGATGCTGGTGATAGAGGGGTTCAGTGTGTTTAAAGATCAGTGCTCAGCATTCCACATCTTCTGTCTCTAAGTCCCACTGCTTCATTCTGGATTCCAGCTGTCCCAAAGGAAGAGATCTAGTCAGGTGGAACATTCAGAGGGTCTTTAACAATACAACCATTCAGAGGCTGGACAGAGTACACACACACACACACAAGCATAAAGATTATGTTTAAAAGAGCCTCAGGGAATGATGATTTGAGAGGTTGACCTTGTTTAAATGAGTTTTCTACAACACGATCTCAGCTTCATACGGCCGGTTCACTTATTAACCATTCGCCTAAAATCACAGAATCCAGATTGTAAGTGACAATTTCTGGAGTCGGATAAACAGATTTTGAGCTGTTCTTAAGCAGGAAGCAGGAAGATTCAATGAGGCATTTTGATGAATATACTGAATTGTCGAAATTCTTTGGTTTAGTGACATCACATCCGTTTTACTTGTTGTCTTTTTTAGCTGCTAAACTAGATACATGTTTCCTAAATACTCTTTTGATCATTTTGAAACACTTAATTGTGCTAATTTGTTTCTCATTATCAGTCTTTTGTTCTCAACTTTTCCAGACAAACCTGTTCATTTGCAGGTCAATCAAACAGTGTTTTTCTATACCAAATGAGCATTCATTTTGGGACAGAATAAACTGCAAAGTAGACTATATTACTATATGCTGATATGCAAACATCTGGATGAGCAAGTGATGCTGCTGACGCAAAATTTCCCATAAACAAGTCTAGACAGGTGGAGGTAGAAGAAGCATGCATTATCACAGCTATACGTCACAGCATTATCACAGCTATAAATAACCTGAAAAGTCAATCGTTTGAGGATGCACTTGATTGGCTGGCGGCTCACAAGAGTTTCATGACATACCTATGGGTCATTTGTTTTAATGTCTGAAGGGAATCTGTGTTTTCTGTGGCAGGTTTCTCTGCTGCTCAGTGGAGGTCCAAGCTGGCTGAAGGATGTGATCTGGGTCAGTTCAGAAGATGGCAGATGCAACTGTGCTGTGTACAGCAAAGGTGAGAATGCATGGGCCAACAATTTTTAATGCGCTACAATTTTATTTTGTCCATTTTTAGGAGTACACCGGCACCTAAATAGACCCAAAGACAACTAAAAGCCCCAAATTTGATTTTATGCAATAAATACATTTCTCATGAGACTCTTTCGAAGATAATGCAATGGCAGCGTTTTTACCAAAAGAAAAAAGAAACTGTATCGCCACAGCCAAATACTCAAAGTTTAAAGAGCAGAAAGATAACTCTTTGTAACCCGTTCTCTCTCTCTTTGACTAAAAGTGATATTTCTGTTAAAGCGCTCCACTTTTGTATTATCTGCCGCAGCTTAATTGATTCATCTAGTTACAGTACATGTGTAAGTTGAACGGAGAACAATCCCTACTCCATTCTGGAAAGAAGACTTGAGGAAATGAAAGACTTAAAAGCCTTTATCGCACTTATCTGAGAACACAGAGAAATGAAATAATGGCTCAACATCTCCAGCAATGTCAAATTCCATTATCAGTGTATTCAAACAGTGCCGCCCCCCGGAGGAGTCGACTATCCACCAGCGTGCAGCGCAGCGATTGCGTTTAATTAAAAGACAACACTGATGAACTGAAGGGCTTTCAACTGAGAAGTTATTAAGGGACCAGGATCGATTAGGCCAGGCTGCTGGGTATCTCCCAAACTCTCTGGATTACTATACTCAACCAGATATCAAAGTTCCAGCTCTCACATTAATGGTCACATCGCTGGGTTTTCTTGGGACATGAAAATCTTACACAATAAATGATTTCAGTTCTCGTAGGCATTCTGTTTTAAACAGCTTTACATTAAGACAAGAAACATTTGGCATATTTTTTTGTCCACACAACAGTCCAAAAACTGTTTGCGTCTTATTTTTTATTTGGAATTAGATCATTTTTCTTTACCCCAATGGCAAACAGATTGCTTTAAACGGAAAACATCACAACATTGTGTTAGGTTTCTTTGAAATAAAAAGCACATTTTGCTTCTTAAGTAACTATATCTTGTTTAAAGGATGTTAACACCCAAAACAGATTAAGAAAAAAAAAATCTGGCAAAATAATGCAAACCGAATGACACTGCATATGTCAAATTTCGCAGTTAAAAATAAAATTTAACAGTGGTTCACTTCTGTAAATTAGGATATATTGGGAACTTATAAATGAACAATATGTACGCCGACGTCAACAAGAAACTTCGTTCTGAAAAAGCTCTCAGATCAATCAAACAAACTGATTTCTCGCCAAACAAATAGACTTTGTACACCAATACTCAATGTTGTTTTGGAAGCCTGATGTTTAGTTTTTTTCCTTTTAAACAGTATTGAGTCGTTGAATTCTATGATATGAAATGTCGTGGCAGTAGCAGCTCACGGGTGCTTGTGAAGGGGGCAGTAAAATTCTTAAGCATGTGTTTTATATGTCCTCTCTATCCTGTCAGAGGGCTTTTGGCTTATCTTGAGTGAATGTCGAGACTTGAAATGTCAGGCACGGGCAGAAAAAAATATATGAGATTATGAGGCTGCTGGATGTTGTCAGGGGGTTGTGATGCGTCATAAATCCTGGTTTGATGGTAGTGAATGTTTGGATCAGAAGGGACACGGCTTAAGCACTGCAGAGATTTTGAGCTCCTCCAGCAAACAGGAAAGAGGTTTATTCTGGTCATTAGATGATGTAGACCTCATCTTGTGATTTATCACCCCCCCACCCCTAACTTTCGCTCTCTTCCCTTCATATTTCATGCTTGCTGTCTCCCGTTCTCTCACTCTCTGTCTCAGTTCTTGATGGACTGATAACTGACAGGCTTATGGTTGTTTGTGATGAGAAGGTGCTGCTCTGTTAAGGTGATTTTGGGGTCAGTGGAAAGAAAAAAAATCTTGGCACGGCACTGCAGAGGGAAGTAATTCTGCTTGGCTTATCACTCGTATCCTGGAATAACACTAGGGGATAGAAGCCAGAAGATCGCATGGATCTTGTCTAATTTTCGTTAAATGCATACTGTGGTGTACCAAGTCCTCCACAAAGTAGTCTCACCCCAAAAGAAAGATGTAGATAAAATAAAAGTGATACTTCACCCAAAAATGAAAATCTGTCATCCTTTAGCCACCTTCGAGTTGTTCCAAATCTGTATAAATGTATTTGTTCTGATGGACACCGAGAAAGATATTTGGAAGAATGCTTATAACCAGACAGATCTTGCCCCCCATTGTTATGACTCGACATGGTTAGAACCCAATTGCAGGCAGAGGCAAGACGGATGAAGACTTGACAGGATATATTTATTACAAATAACAAGACACTACAAAACAGGCAAAACAAAACCCACGTGGGGGAAAAACAGGACAGGGATATATATAACTTTATACAACGAACAAGGACACTAACTAACTAAACTGATAAAACAAACATTTGATACAAAACACTAACACTGACTAAACTACACCTACTTTGACACGGAACAGGAACAGGAAACGGGAACAGCATATAGCATACGAAAGACATTCAAACAACGTGAAGTAAAGACAATCACATTCACATTCAATGCACGAGCGACGAGACAAAGAAACAAGAGGGCTCTTTATAGGGGAAGGTAATTAACACTAACTATGAAACAGGAGGGTAGGAAAACGATGACGCGACTCGGGGAGAGTATGGAAGGCCAAGAGTGTCAAAACCATCTCTCCCCACAAGAAACAGAGGATTCTGTATGATTCCACCTCTAAACCAAGAAATACCTGACAAGGAGAGGTGAAACCATGACAGAACCCCCGCCTTAAGGAGCAGCAACCTGATGCTCCTCAAAGGCACGAACAAGACAAGGCAGACTGGGACAAAGACAAGAACCAGACAGACAGGGTCAACATGATAAGGGGGATACAGGACATGACAATGATTGGACTAGGGTGTGACAATAAAAATAGTAGACAAGGGAGGGGGGGTGGAGGCAAACAAGAACACATCGGGGGAAGTCCAGAAGGGGCAGGGCTGGGAGGGGAAGTCCTAGCCCTGGGGAACGCGCCAGAGCGCGGAGCCCCAGAGGGCTTGACAGGGCTGGGCGCCGGCTGACGGGCCGGCTGGACAGGGCTGGGCGCCGGCTGACGGGCCGGCTGGACAGGGCTGGGCGCCGGCTGACGGGCCGGCTGGACAGGGCTGGGCGCCGGCTGACGGGCCGGCTGGACAGGGCTGGGCGCCGGCTGACGGGCCGGCTGGACAGGGCTGGGCGCCGGCTGACGGGCTGGCTGGACAGGGCTGGGCGCCGGCTGACGGGCCGGCTGACCAGGGCTTGACGGCGGCGGCTGGGCAGCCGGGCTTGACGGCGGCGGCTGGGCAGCCGGGCTTGACGGCGGCGGCTGGGCAGCCGGGCTTGACGGCGGCGGCTGGGCAGCCGGGCTTGACGGCGGCGGCTGGGCAGCCGGGCTTGACGGCGGGCTTGGTGCCGGTTGCTGGACCGGGCTTGACGGCGGCTGGGCAGCGCTCTTAGGCGGCTGCTGGACCAGCCTGGGTGCCGGTTTCTGGAGCGGATCTGCGGCCGGGCTGGACGCTCGGACCGTCACCTCCCCACAGCGCCCCCCCAAAAAATATTTGGGGTTTGGGACCGCAGGACTCGGGACCGCAGGACTCGGGACCGCAGACTCGGGACCGCAGGACTCGGGACCGCAGGACTCGGGACCGCAGGACTCGGGACCGCAGGACTCGGGACCGCAGGACTCGGGACCGCAGGACTCGGGACCGCAGGACTCCGTTGCCTCTTCTTTCTCCCCTGCTTGCCAACAGAGCTGGTTGGCGGTGGAGTGGCTACAGGAGGCGAGGAGAGACCTAAGAAACCGATCTGCAGGGCACGACCCTCGGGAATCGAGGCTAGCCCAGATGGAGAATCCAGTCTGGACCACTCACGATCCAGCAGGGTCTGGACTGTGTCCGCGAAGCCCTTGGACTTCAACTGGCGCATTTCAGCGGGTCCTAGGGGCTCATCGAGGCAACTATTAAAAATAGCTTTTAACTCCGCCTCGTTGAACCCCGAAGACCGCGCCGCGGCCAGGAAGTCAAAGGCAAAGTCCTTCACGAACCTTCCCCGCTGCCGGAGGCCAAACAAAACGTGGGCTTGGTGGTCTCTTGTGGCAGCGATCTCCCCACGGCACCCCCCCAAAAAATATTTGGGGCTGGATAGCTCCGGCTCCGGACTGGGTAGCTCCGGACTGGGTAGCTCCGGACTGGGTAGCTCCGGACTGGGTAGCTCCGGACTGGGTAGCTCCGGACTGGGTAGCTCCGGACTGGGTAGCTCCGGACTGGGTAGCTCCGGACTGGGTAGCTCCGGACTGGGTAGCTCCGGACTGGGTAGCTCCGGACTGGGTAGCTCCGGACTGGGTAGCTCCGGACTGGGTAGCTCCGGACTGGGTAGCTCCGGACTCGGGATCGGTTGCTGCACCAGACTGGACGCTCCTCCACCCTGGCTCCTCCTCCGGAAAATCGGACCCTTGGCTGGGCCCGAGGAGGACAGAGGGTTTTCTGGGACAGAGGAGTCTACTGGCAGCGTCCCCGAGTCTCTCCTCCCCCGTTCATCTTGGGCCCCACCAGAGGAATCGGCGACCATGGAGCTCAAGCCAGCGGGTACGGAGTCCCCCAGGGCTGCGGTGGCCAGGACGAGATCCTTCGGAGCGCTCGACCGCGAGGTGGAAGTCCCAAGTGGAACCTCGCCTCCGGGATCACTCCGGTTGCTCACGAACCTGACCATGTCCGCAAACCCCAGGGGAGCCAGGAGCCTCTTCTCTGACGGCGTGAGGGGCCGAGTGAGGCAGCAGTTGAAAATTGTTTTCAACTCTTCCTCTCCAAACTCGGTCATCACCGCCGCCGTCGAGAATAGCTTGGCGAACTCCCGGTCACCGACACTCCCCTGGCGGAGTCCAAGCATTAAGTGGGCCTGAAGAGACCGTGGAACTGACCCCTTACCGTCCATGCTGCCTGCTGGGTTCGGATCTGGCTCGTGCATTCTGTTATGACTCGACATGGTTAGAACCCAATTGCAGGCAGAGGCAAGACGGATGAAGACTTGACAGGATATATTTATTACAAATAACAAGACACTACAAAACAGGCAAAACAAAACCCACGTGGGGGAAAAACAGGACAGGGATATATATAACTTTATACAACGAACAAGGACACTAACTAACTAAACTGATAAAACAAACATTTGATACAAAACACTAACACTGACTAAACTACACCTACTTTGACACGGAACAGGAACAGGAAACGGGAACAGCATATAGCATACGAAAGACATTCAAACAACGTGAAGTAAAGACAATCACATTCACATTCAATGCACGAGCGACGAGACAAAGAAACAAGAGGGCTCTTTATAGGGGAAGGTAATTAACACTAACTATGAAACAGGAGGGTAGGAAAACGATGACGCGACTCGGGGAGAGTATGGAAGGCCAAGAGTGTCAAAACCATCTCTCCCCACAAGAAACAGAGGATTCTGTATGATTCCACCTCTAAACCAAGAAATACCTGACAAGGAGAGGTGAAACCATGACACCCATTGACTTCCATGTATGAAAAATTACTTTAAGATTGTTTTCTGTTCAAGACAATAGAAAAGTTCTGGGGCACTTTTGACTACCATTGTGTTTTTATGGCATTCAATTAGGGGCAAAATCAAGCTCTCTTCCAAATATCATTCTCAGAACAATGACATTTATACAGATTAGGAACAACTCGAAGGTGAGAAATGAGTATCCTTTCAGTGTACATTATTTTATTCAAGACTTGTTTGCTGATAACTAAGCAGGCCATTTCTACGTTGGCGTGACTTCAGGGCAGGACTGTCTAACTGACTAATAAAAGATGTAGAGTAAGAAAAAGTTTGAGCTTCATATTTTTGCTTTTAACCCACCAGAACACTTGCGTCTTAGACTTCTGCTGCAAATGATCATGCGCTGTTATCGACATTGTGCCACAGAATGCTACACGATGGATTATTAATAAATTGGTGTATTTCTTTAAAGACAACTTTCTCTTATATTTTCAAGGTTTAAAAAAGGAATATCTGAAACACCTCATGCGGTTAGAGCGTTATGTCAGAGAAATGTCTGTTTGATTCTCAATGAAGACAAAGTCGACGGAGAAAAAAGTTTAATTGAGTTTTTTCCTGAAACCAATCGGGAGTTTTGCTAGAAGGTATAAAGCAGAAGCACATAATCCTCTTCCAACTGAGGCGCTCGCTTAAGGGGTCTCTCCTTCCTTTCTCCCAATCTTTCCCTCCTTCCGTCCCTCCCACCCTCTTCCCTGCTCTATCCCATTACCTGGAAAAAGGAAGAGGGTCCCCTGCCACAATACTGAATATGCCAAGATAAAAGTAAAACATTTCCATTCCAGATTTTTTCTGTAGAAGCCGCAGTTGTTTTTCACAGACGCAGATCAAAGCCGCTCAGTCTATAAGGTCAGAAACATACCTTCCCCAGTGGCATAAACCTCCCCATTGTAGCCTCAGTAAACTATCTGCTAGTGCAATAACAATGAGATTTGCATAGCATGTCAGTCATCCATCCTCTTGCGAGGGCCCCCACAATGTCCCGCTGCATTCAGAATGAATCCCCAGAGGAGCAGATGGGAGAATGTTTAAGTTTTTGAACGGAATCATCCACGCTACTAGTCTACAAGTTTGGACACATTTAACTGAATTTAAGATGAATGATCTTAAAAGGGTTATGCTGGAATGCTTCTTTATACGTTTTGTAATCGATACGTTGAAGCATGAGGGATGAAAAGCAGCCAACAAGTGTCCAGCATGTCTGGAAAATCTGTTAATGCGATCTGTGAAGCGTCTCAGAATGCGCCTCATAAAATCGGTTACTAGAATGGCCACAAAGTACCGATATGTAATTTAAAAACGCTAAAATATAAGATTTGTTAAAAAATTGTTATATGGCAAGCCGAATAAACTTTATTAACTTTTATTCATTCTCACGATATTAGTTTTGATATCAACAATTCAATTTTTACTAGTAAAAATGATCATTCTTGATATCACAAGTAAAAATTGAATTGTTGATGTGAAACATTCATATCCTGAGAATGATTCAAAGCTTATTCGGCTTGCCGTATCGCTACATAATTGACTTCTACACAAAGTTACTATTATTCTGAAATGTGGAAGTAGCAATAATGAGGAATGATTCACATTTAGGTTGACCTTTACTTTTCTTCTACCTTCATGTTTACCTAGTTTCCTACCAATACCATTTACGTTGACCTTAATATCTACCTTCATCTCAATGGTGTGTCGGCGCTGATGGCAGTGTGCAGCTTTTTAGAAGCCGTAGCGAAGCCCTAATTACATATCCGCGTATGGAAATGAAGTGCAGCCTGTCACTGTGGCTGTGATGCGAATGCTTCTCATGTACCGCAGACGCTGTCAAGAAAGACTTCAATCAAAAACAACCGTCTAGCTACACTTTCCTCTTCCTTTATTAAGATCACCGCAGTATGAAATGCAGTGAGGGGGAGGTAAACACAAGAGGATGATGAGGTAGGATTCTGGGGTGGGGGGTGTCCATCTCAGGCAGAACTGATGTGGTTCTATCCATATTCATATTCAGCAGCAGCTGTTATCGCTTAAAAGGCTTTCTAATTACAACAACAAGACAAAAACTGCTTGGATACGGGCCAGACCCGCTAAATGATAAAATAAGCGCTCGTTCTCTCGTGCGCTCTCCCCCACTTTCTCCCTCTCTCTTTTAATCTCCACAAAGCACCTTGGATTCTGCTCACCCAAATACATGCCAATGAACAGGGAAAGTGCCATTCAGATATGCAGGTGTCACATTTGATAAGAAACTTCTGGATTAAATATGCTCTGGCTAATGAGCAGCCGGGCGAGCCAGCGAGGGTGCGACCATGGGCACGATTGTTCTCGGGCTGATAACATTCTGTGAAAGAAACAGCCAAATTCCTTCATTTAATAAACAGACCCGGCCTCTATCAGAAAGAGTGTCTGGATCCCAGTGTTAAGTGGGAGACATCGCTGTTCATTACGGCATCTCCGGGGATTCCGTAAGGTGTGGAGTTGCCGAGGCAAACAAATTGCACCATATTTGTCCCTGTTGTTTTTTTGTGTGCAACTGTGTTTGTGTTGCTCATATAGGTTTAGAATCATATTGACAAGAAGTGAATGATGAACACATTTTGGTTGAAGGAGTAGTTCACTTTCAAAATAAATTGTCATGTCATCCAGGATGTTTATCTATTTGTTTCTCTAGTCGAAAAGAAATGAAGGGTTTTGATGAAAACATTCCAGGATTTTTCTCCACACAGTGGACTTCAAGTTTTTTATCACTTTAAATGGAGAAAAATCCTGGAATGTTTTCATAAAAAACCTAAAAAAAATTAACTAAAGAAAAAAAATCATTAACCATCTTAGATGACATGGTCGTGTGTAAATTATCATGACAACTCCTTTAAGACTTCCTCAATAGAGGTCAAAGGTCGACCTCTTCAAGGTCATACTGACAGGATACAAATTCATGTTGGACCGGACTGAAAGAAAGGAAAAAGGAAAAGAGGGATGCGGGTCTTGACCTGTCACTCATAAGGAGCTTAGTTCACCCAGCCAGTAAAATCTCACATTCTGCCAGCATTGGCTTTACCCGGACCAGTGGGCTGGCTGTCAGAAAGACGATTCATTTCTCAAAGCTCACATTAAGAAATTGGAAAATGGCCGGATAATTCTTTTGGCAGACCTGTCAAGCTACTAGCGCTCCTCAATTTGAACCTGAAAGCCAGGGGAGGGGCGCGCTGTGAGGAAAATAAACACAAACTTCACAGCCTCATGAATATACAGAAGATCCTCATAACTTCACACACTGCTGCCCCAGCCAGATGACTGGCCGTGCCTCACAGGAAGCGGCGCGATGCCCCTCCGGTGTCTGTTTGATGTAGCGTGCAGGCCTGTAGATCAATGAGAGCACAGGTGTGTGGGGCAGATGGTCCTGAGGTGATACCCGTGGCGGTGAAACTCGGCCTGGCCAGGAACACTGATGCTCCATCAGGGCAGGCCCCCGGGGAACAGAGCTGTATGACTGATGCACTCGGGGATACGCTGAGGCAGAGATGAGATTTATGGAATGGAGTCGTAGCAGTGAACTTCCTGCAGTCTCGCGCACACTTGCTGCTGCGTTTGCAAAATCACAGTCGCTTGCTGTGTAAACCCTTCTCTTCAAATTCACCAGTGGTTACTATAGTTTACTCCATAACACATGCTTTATGTACCATACTTGACCTCCTTTTCTCTCTCCAACAGTTCTTTCAGAATGTTATTTTGTTTTATTTCTATTTTTTTCGGATGACTGTGCTGCCCTTTCTACTGTATTAAGAATAACTGTAGATATGCACACTACTGAATTCACTGGTTGTTAATGACAATTATGTGGAAATGTTTTGATATTTTTGAATGATGTTTGTTTGTCTTACATAATGTTTGTGTGTTATGGATAAGATCATGTTGTGGGATGTCTGGCACAGACATCTGGCTTTCCATTAGTATTTCATAGCCTATCATCCTGTATACTGACCAAAATAAAAAACGGGCTAAATCAGACAAATTGTATTTCTGTAGACGCCTCAAGAAGCTTTTCACATAACATGAGAGGAATTGATAGGAAAAAGGAAAACAATTCATACTGAGGTTTTAACGTATTAGGTGTTGCCCTGATGCCAGAATCAACTTCATAACACGATTAAAAAAAAATACATAATTGCAATGATGAAAAAAAGAAATGATCTGATGATAAACAATGTCATTATTTTACTCTCTGGGCCGGGTGTAGACACGAGGTGTGCGTAACAGTATAAATGGTATTTAACACAATCAGAGAGTAACAATCAATTTGTTTGTGTTGATTTATTGATAAATGACCAATATTGATATTGGTCTCGAAATGGGTGAGGACATCGCCACCTTGTGGGAAAGACATGACTCAGATACCTCACAGCTTTTTTCAGTTCAGACAAACTCTTTGAAAGATCCAAATATCGGCATTGATTGATAGGTTTAAAAGAGGGAGGAAAGATGAATGTGCATTTCATTTATATTTCTCATCGTGCTCACAGTGTGCCGTGCCAAAATAAGCCCTGTCTAGGCGAGTTGCTCTGTTTTACTGCCAGATCTGAGAACTGATGAATACTTTAGTTTGTGAATGTTGGTGTAGTTTTCTCTCAACGTATTATTGTAGCTGTAGTCTCTAATACTTACTTCTGTATTTACTAACCTTCTATTCTCAATTAAGAAGATAGAATTATAGGAATATCCTGACACTGTATGAAGAAATTAATAATTACACTGTGTATTTTGGGTGAAATTATAGGTTTACCATAATCAATGTTTGTAACTAAAAAAGGAGTAGCGCCTTTTTCAAAAGGCAAATATTTTTATTTGTTTGTGTTAATTTACTCAGTTTTAGTATATTCCAGTACACCATATTGATTGAATAAAAACATGTCAACTCCTCATGTCAGACCCACCAAATATCGCATCCAAACACACGCTCTCCACGAGGCATGACAGCCCACCCCAGGTCACCTCCTCTTCCGACACGCTGTCAGAGAACGTTCACACATCTTTCAAAGGTAGCGTCGAGTGTGCTACATGCTCATTGTCCAACTCTCCAATTAGTGCGCGTCCTAATTCTACCATTTAGCGCCGGCGTATCATGTCTCTTCTAGTTATCTCATGTTCCAGACTTTTGTAAATAGTCATATTTAAAACTTTAATCCCCTCAATGGAAGATGACGTGCAGACAGTAAGCCTGTCATTTAGGGAGATAAATGTTATCTCAGTCACAAAGCCCTCCTCTCCTATTTAAATGCCTAATGAGTTTGTTCTGTGGACTCCAGTGGAATGTTTCATCCGCAGCCCTTCAGTTTGATAATGCTGTACTTTTATCCGAGATGTCCATTCTCTTTAGCAATAGGGAAAATGTACGGCAGTATACTGTCCCGCACTTGTTTGTTGCAGCTTCAAAGGCTTCCACACATACAGTATGTGGGCAGGATAGAGCTGTACGTGGGCTCAAAGAGCGAGCGGTTATTAAGTTTGTATTTGCAGATTCTCAAGTATTTAGTAAAACAGATAAAAAGAGAAGCTTAACAAGGCTGTTTCTGCAAACAAGCCTTTGAGGTCTTGCACTGATACCAGACAATGGCAGAAAAAGTGATTCATATAAATATATACACAGTCAAATTTCCAATATTATTATTTTTAACTAGTTTTTAAACATTATTGCTTATCTACTTCAGTAAAATGTTCATTCAGTGAAAAGGATTTCCAAACATTAGATGTTTTACAGCTTTTATGATGTGCATTTGCATGTTTTTTTTAAGATGTTAATAAGACATTTGGGCAATTCCAGCGTTAAGGACGTGACATTTGCGTTATGAACGTGACATAAAAATGCTGAGAGAATGAAGTTGTTATGATTATATTAACCCATCTGTTTATATTTTACAGAACCCTTGTCTAAACATCAAAAAATGTCAGTCTATGAAAAAAATATTTATTTAAAAGTAGGGAAATAAACATGCGTTATGGATGTGACAAAAAAAGGACGTGGTTTTTAGGAGATCATAAACTTTGTAGGATTTCTGTAAAATAAAATGCACAATCCTGAAGCAATAATACGCAATGAACGGAGAACGGATGCCTCTTTATAGAAAACCAAATAGTTTCTTTATATTCATTTTAATGTGTCCATTTATGAGGAATATGTAGCGTTATGGATGTGACAATCCATGAAGCAATTTTCACTGATGTGCTTAAATATAAAAATGTCCTCTCAGTATCAAAATGTGCTGTCTTCCTTAAACCTCTAAGAAACAAAACTGCCTTTAAACTCACTTAAAGACCTTGCTTTGCTTTTGCTCTGTAGGAGGACATGTGTGGTGCTCCACAACAAAAAATCTTCTTGAGGGAGACGAACTTTCTGCCTGTGTTGTGGATTTGCAGCCTCATCTTCAAACACCAGCCCGATCTCCCTACTGTCAAGGGATGTACCCGGCCCGACTACTGGACGGCATCCAACTCCTTCCTCAGCAAGCAGCCATGGCGTCCATACTGCCCGGCGCTATCATCAACAGTGAGTGCCGCGTTATCAGGCCACCGCCACAGTGGATACACTGATTAATGTCCTTGGTTAAAAATGGAAATCCATGTCAAAGAGTCATCACAGCTCTGATGCGCATGTTTGTCATGGATAAGGGAATTACGAAGGGTCGAGGATGACCTTCAGCTTTCTGCAGGAATTAGATATTTACCCTCTTCTGTTCTCTAATCGCAGCTCACAAGAGTTTGATGCGAACAACAGCATATTTGCTTTGATGAGGTCTGTAGGGTCAGGTTATGTGCTGATGCATCTGATTTGCGCCTGAGTGGAAGCGTTCCTTTTTGATTATCATGATTATTTTTGATAATCAATTTGCAGGATTCATATTTTGTGAACTTTTTAGTTCTTGATTTTTCACAAGCTTCAAAACTCAGTATGGATGTGCTTGTGTCCCGTTTTCTGTCTTTGTAGAAGACATCTTCCCCTGCAAGGCGTGTGGCATCTGGTTCCGGAGTGAAAGAAACCTCCAAGCCCACCTTATGTATTACTGCAGTGGGCGGCTAAGGGACCCTGAGATGGTGGCAGAGAAAAACGCCAATATCAGCCATCAAATGCTCCGCAGCTGCACATATCCACAATGCAATATGAGCTTTGCTGGCTCAAATGCCCTTGAAATGCACTTATCTACACATCATAGTGAGTAGTTCAAGTTCTGTTTATTAAAGTCAAACGCTATAAGTTTGTTGCCGTTATATGTTTTTTTAAGTATAGCAACTTAGCCCAACCGAGGTGGCAGTCACCAATGCTCTTGAAAAATGTCATGAGTTGGATATAAACTCACTTGTAAAGTGTAACATGTCAAAAGTATATTGACTAACCACTCAGCCCTGGCTTAAAATGCACTGACAGTTATAGGAGTGATCATAAACATTGTATTAACCCTTCTATTTATCTTTTTTGTTTACAGGTCTCAAGTCAGATGACATCTCCACTGGAAGCAACTTGAAATGCACAATTTGTGACTACACTGCTGAAACACTTATGGTACTCCAGCACCACATCCTTTCCCACCTGTCCCAGACAGGCCTGAGATGTGATCACTGCCACTTTACGTTCCAAACCCCCAGAGAACTGGCCAAACACCAGGAATTACATGGACATGGAAGTACGGGCAACAAACTCATCAAAGAAGACAATGCGGATAACTCTCGTAGTATTCCTGCAGGTAGCCCTCAACAAGGTGAAACTAATGCAAACATAAAAGACCTTCAGGAAAGTGCAATACAACATTATCTTGGTGAAGTCGCTGAACAAGAAACCACAGAAAGCGGTCAGTCATCCATAAAGAGCGAGGGCAAGGCGGGAAACAAGGCTGGCGCTTCTTTTTCCAGAGTAAAGTCAGAACCCTCCAGTCCCCGTTTGGCCTCCTCTCCCATTCAGCACCACCTGCCTCCTGCCTACCCCATACCCCCTTTCATGCCACATGTCCCATTCTCACAGGATATTACTGTGGGACCACAAGCATCTGAGATTTTGGCCAAAATGTCAGAGTTGGTGCATCGCAGGTTACGCCATGGGGGAAACTCTTATCCTCCAGTGATGTACAGCACACTTTTGCCAAAAGGAGCGACATGCTTTGAATGCAATATCACCTTCAATAACCTTGATAATTATTTGGTGCACAAGAAACATTACTGCAACAGTCGCTGGGAACACACACCCAAGCTGAATGATTTTGCCGGACTTTTGGATAAACCAGCAGGCACCGCTAGTCCTAAAAGTGCAGCCGGTTTGCCTGTTGTGATAAACTCTAACAATCCTACTAAGGTTAAAGGTCATGAGTCAACTCCTGAAGGCGGAAAAGTCTCTGATGAACCTTCAGTGCAGGTTAAAAAAGCATCAACACCATCCGGTGCGCAGGAGAGGCCAAACGGCACCAAGTTGGATTTGCAAAGCCCCAAAATGCCACCCACCGAAACTGACATTGACCCTAACCAGACAACATGTGAGGCATGCAAGATCACCTTTAGTCGACCCGAGAACTACATGGTGCATAAACAGTATTACTGTGCCACTCGCCATGATCCTCAGGTGAAACGTGCAAACAATAAAGGACCAGCCAATCAGAAGACGGTTCGTGCTCGTAAAAGAAGAAAGGCGTATGAGCTGGCCACTCCAGAACAAGAACAAATGCAGCATATGGGTGTGCCATCGTTCCTGTGTATGCCCAGCCTAGGAGCTCAATACATGCCAAAAGACACAATGGAGAGTTTCAGGGACCATCAGAGATACAACATGATCCAAGGCCTAGTACCCAAATATCCGGAGGCTTCATTGACGGTTACAAAATCGGCTCTTGTCTCAAAATCCATTACATTATCTAAGGAGGAGTGCGACGCGCCGATAGATCTAAGTAAAAAATGCACACCACAGTTTGGCAGCACCCCACTGTCACCCAAAGGGCTTTTGGATTATCATGAATGCGCTGTGTGCAATATAAGTTTTAACAAAGTTGAGGACTATCTTAAGCACAAACAAAACTTCTGCCCAGGCAACGTTCTGCAAAATTCGTCCTCTGAAAACAAAATACGTACAAGCATCAAAAAGGAAGGACATGGAAAGACAAGCAACCTCTTCGAGATCCCAGCTTCGCATGCAAAGAATGAGCATCCAAATGCAGCGACATCTGTCAGTGACGCCCATCAGATCCCTATAAAAGATGACCCCAGGAGCGTGTTTCAACCCCCCGGGGGTTACCCAAGTGCTAAAAAAATGAAGCCTGGTGAACAAATCTGGCCTTACTATGAAATCAAACCCACCGACTATGCCACAGGGATGCTTGTCACGCAGAGCGAACGAAGGCAAAGTCCAAATGAGGGCTGTGAGGGGGAGAAAGACCAGCCGATGCCTGATGGGAGCCATCTTAGCACAGATGAACCTGAAAGCCAGTGCAAGACATCGTTCTTAAACAACAGCCTCGAACTAGACGACAAAGCAGGAGACACACGTTCCAGTACACCAGATATCCACACAGACAGACCCATCAACATTAAGGAAAGCACAACTTCGATGCCATCTCCAAAGACCGAGGAGGTCTCAACAAGCATCAAGAGAGTATTGACTGGGTCAATTGCCGCCACTGGGAATGTTAAGTACTGCCGTCCTTGCGACATCCAATTCAACAATCTGTCAAACTTTATAACACACAAGAAGTTTTATTGTTCATCACACACAGCAGAGCATGTGAAATAGTCTTGTCTTCTTCTTTGTTTAAAAGCCGTTTCACACTAATAAAAGAAAGTCAACCAGGGCCAAACGTTTTAAAGGTGGTCCTCAGCCTCTAATGCTGTCAAATGCCAAGTGCGTATAATTTCTCACGCAAAATTGGACGTACGCTCTGACACGGAAGGTTTTCACTTAAAAAAATCTCTCTCCTCTTGTGAAGAGAGCTTGCTTGCACTTGTGAATATCTGTTTCCGAGAATCTGCTCTTAACAAGTGTGTAAAATAAACTGTTGACAAAATTCTTCAACCATGCACATTTGACTTTTCACAAGCTGCAGTTTTTCTTAGTAGTTAATAACATTTGTATAATTCTGTGCTGGTTTACACAGCAGCAGGCGGACAATCAATTCAGAAAGTTTATTCTACAGTCATTGAATGGATAATTGTTTCAATATTTGTTGGGTATTGTGTGTGAATACTTTTTAGTGTTTGCGTATTTATTTATTTATTTAATAATAGTTCCAGCTCTAAGTAATGCAGATTTGAAATAAAAGTTTACAGATTCTCTTAAATGTCTTATTTAGAAGTACAGAGGGAAGCCACAGAAATAGTAATACAACTATGAAAAAAATAAAGGTCTACTAAGGACATACTGTTGATATTGGAGGAACTTCTTCCTTGACCACTGTGTCAAAACAAGTATTTCCTGAATAATTATCAATACATGTAGAATCTAGTTTGTCCTTGATGTTTCTTTATGCTTCAATATGATTTTTCTTGTTAATGCAGAACTCTTCTTACAAAGGTGATCGTCCGTGTGTTTGTTGACTCATGGTATCTTTTTTAAATATTTGGCTTCTAATGCAATACTTTTTAAAAGATCGAACATTATTTAAAAGCATCATTACATCTATACTTGGGCCCCATAAATTGTATGAAGTTTTTATGGAAGTCCTGCCGAAGGATGACGTTTACCCCTAGTGTGGATGACAACTTGTAACCTTTGCTAAAAAAATGTTGTCAAAAATGTGTTGCTATGCATGTACCTGTATGGAATGAAATTCCAGAAATGTTGGAAATGTTATTTTATGTGGCATAAAAATTAAAATTCATCTCAGGACAGGGGTGTGTTAATTGGAATATATAATAATTGTATATATTGAATGTACGTAAATTAAGCCTATAGATTACCTAAACCAGCACACTACACAAAACACTACCACCACCTAGTGTTAGCCACCATTCAAGACCTATTATTACCTTTTATTACCTGCAGTTTTATACAAACATACAAAGATATTAACCTCTTCAGCCCTGGTGCATATTTTGCTTTTTTTACCTGAATTTAAAAAGTGTACGACAGAAATATCGGATAAATTTGATAAACACTGTCTCACTTGACAGAAAACCCACTACATTTTTACAATTTTACAATAATTTGACAATTACTCTTATTGTACTCTAAAGAGTTAGATCGGTGAAGTATAGAGGAATATTTTCGAGACTGAGAGTCTTTATTTGATATATGACTCATTTACATCTACGCATTTGGCAGACACTTTTGACAGGAAGTAAAAATTACAGAGAAGAACCCTTGGTGACACAAACTGCTGCATACAAAGGTTAGTAACTCTCTATAAATGTGAAATAAGCTCGGGAGGGATGGCGCTAGGGGTGGGATATGGGGGCTGAAGCCACAAATGTTTTCACTAAAGCCCAGAATGTTTTTAATACCATGCCCTGTTTGAATCAGTTAGGGGTCGTTCACATTTGGCGTCTATTGCACACACAACTGCATTATTTTATATGTAGACATGCGGCAGGTGCACATGCATGTGGTGCGTCACGCTCCTTTTCGTAGGCGTGGAGGATCTGAATATCCCTTTATCCTTTGCCTGAACCTTCTCATCTTCAGGGCAAACGCGGCTCATGGTCGCTTAGCAACGGCAGATGCCACCACAGCCCAAGCTCTTGGAAAAATATAGAAAATGACTCGGCTCGCATTGTAGACACGAAATGTATTCTCACATGTGGATGTCTCTGGGCTAAGGATTATTCCCATCAAGGCCATATAGGTGTCAATTGTTGCCTGTCATATAAGATTCCATTCCATTTTATACCGCTTATCCGAACTACCTCGGGTCACGGGGAGCCTGTGCCTATCTCAGGAGTCATCGGGCATCAAGGCAGGATACACCCTGGATGGAGTGCCAACCCATCGCAGGGCAGTCATATAAGATTTTAAATTAAAATGTCAAATAGTGTAACCGGTTACACCTTTGGACTTTTATCACAAACATTTTTGTTAGGGGCCAATTTAGTCAAATATCACTAAACTATCACTAGCGGCCTTCTGTCTCGCTTGGTACAAAGAGGATTAAGTGAAGGATCACTAGTTTGTGATGCTAATTAAAGATGTAATATAAACTAAACTACTATTTGGAACTATTTTCAATTCTTCAATGTTGTAATTATGTTGCTCAACATAAGTTGAAATATTTAGCTTGAATGCATATTTCTATTCCACTCATTTCAAAGTTTAAGCAATATATAATATAATGTAATATATACATACTGTAGGGGATTCAATGAGGAACAGTATTATTTAAACACTATTCTTCACCAAATGTGCAAGAATTATCATGAGCTTTGATCACAGTTATAATTAATATATTCTCCACCACCCTTTTTAAGGGAAATAATCAGCCCAAATTGGAATGAATTCAATTGATTATGATCAATTTTAATTATCTGGATCAAAATTCATGATGTGGGGAAATCACTTTTA
The DNA here is from genome assembly GCF_015846415.1 of Triplophysa dalaica. Lineage (NCBI taxonomy): Eukaryota > Metazoa > Chordata > Actinopteri > Cypriniformes > Nemacheilidae > Triplophysa > Triplophysa dalaica. The sequence goes on along the minus strand of NC_079566.1, from coordinate 2,359,740 downwards.
CGAGCATCTAGCAAGAATCTGCATGTTTAGGGACTCCGGATTATGAGCATGAAGTACAAAAAACAGGACTTTATAGACGAGACACAAACTAATCCAACATACACTCACATACAGTTTAGCAAGAAGGTTGAAGTTGAAGCAGAGAGAAGAAAAGAGCATGGATTTATGGCAGTAAAATTAATGCTCTATGCATCCATTAATAAGACTAAGTATGATACTTGCATGTGTTGCCCATCAAAAGAAAGAAAGTGTCCTGATGTAGTTTGTTGAGGCTCCAGTTTATATTGACTGGAAGTGATCAGAGAGAACCAGTTTTATGCAGAGGAACTGTATCTGGATGACAAGCCGAAGCCTAGCACAAACTTAGGGGTCAAAGGTGAAGTATTCTCTTAGTCCATCCATTAGAGATAGTTCTTCTCTTGTAGATCTGGCAAGGACAGATCACAAACAAAAAGAAAAGCAAAACACAAGAAGAGATTGGAGAGAAAGAACGAACCCCTGCGAAGCGAAGAGACTCTTCTGGTGGTCTCTTTAAACTGTAAGGATGTCACATCCTAAAGATGTGACTGACCCAATCAGGAGATGGCAACTTCGAATGTTAATTATCTTTGTCCACATAGTGTTTTGCATGTGGAAGCTGATTGGATGTTCACAAAGAAAACTTCGTTATTTTAATAAAACTAATATGAAAAGAGTTACCATGACACAACAAACATGAACATCGCAAATGCGCCTCATAGACACCAAACATGATCTACATATCATGGCACCTGTGCCTAGGTGAATGGCTTGCTGGTTGGATGAGGGGTGTTGTTGTTATATTTAAGAAACATAACTAGTTATTGCGTATCTGATCAGTCTCAGGCACTACAATACAGTACACGATTTAATAATGTAGCAGAATGTAGTGAGATGTTTTGTAATGTAGGATGGTTGGGGTGGAACGCACTACTCACACAATAAACATTTTATACTTTTCCATAACAAAACACTACATACTTTTAGTGCATAGTATAAGTAGGCGGATTGGGACGCAGCATCCGTGAAAAGTTGAATTATAGTAAAATTAGAGATCGGGTAACACACTGAGTTTCTGACAATCTCATATAAATCTTGAGTACCTATACAGTAGTATTGCATGCGTCATATCTTCGAAGAGTATCCAGTTTGATCAGATTTATAAAAGAGAGATAAAGCTGTACGATTATTTCCGAAAAAACACGAGCAGCTGGAGGCAGGCAGTGGGACAGAACTACAGCCAGGGTACACAACTTATCATCCCATTAAATAACTAATTTTTAACAAGTTGAACATGGTAAGCATGAGAATATGTATTGAATATGAGAATATCTGTATTCTTTAGCATAAAAAAATATTTAAGAGTAATTATTATATTTGACAAATTATATTAATAAACATCATTATGTCTGTCTAAACCTCTAAAGCCATAGAATTAAACGCTGCAATTATTGCGTAAGAAGTTCCTCAACAGCTATTTCACCCCTACACGATAGGTGGCAGACCTGGGAGATTATGCAGCTTCTCTGCGAGCATAAATAGTGTAAGAAAATAAAGAGAACGAAAATAAAAAATGTCTTGGTAGAAATAATAAAATCAAAACGTTACAAATATGTTACAATTTGTAACAAGAACAATTGATTTGAAGGAATAGGGCCAAAACCACTTTAATTTTGACTATAAACATTTTTGCCTGAATACAAACGACTTTTAATTTGAAAACATATCGAGCTTCCACGCTTTTATTATGAATACCGACATTGTTGTGTTTTTTCCACGCTGAGCTAACGCACCGAGAAAATGTCTAGAATTTATGTGGGAAAATTAAGCTATCGCGCCACGGAGAAAGACGTGGAAAGGTTTTTTAAAGGTTATGGAAAGATACTGGAAGTGGACCTGAAAAATGGGTGAATTATATTCTCATGCAGGCAGACTACATTTAACGTTAACGTTTCAGCCGATGCAGTTGAGGATGCACTGTTTGTTCTTTGCTAAAGATACGTTTCATTATACACTGATATTTAACTCATTATAGAAATACAGAGTGGGAAATAACATAAGAAAAAGAAAACTAGCGATAATGCTTATATTTAGATTCGTCTGAAGTAATATTTTATATACGGAATGGACGGTTTTCTAATCGCTAGAAAGCCAAATGTACCTTTTTGTCCTTTCAAATGCACATTTTACATCTCGTCTCTCACTTTCCTCAGGTATGGCTTCGTGGAGTTTGATGACCCTCGTGATGCAGATGATGCTGTGTATGATCTCAATGGTAAAGATCTTTGTGGGAAGAGGGTGAAAGTGGAGCACACCATAGGACAGAGGCGTGATGGTGGCAACAGATATGGAAGAGGTAAGATATTCATGTAATCTCCATTAAACATTTCAGTTAAACATTTGTTCTTTTGTACAATGTTAAAACTTTGTTAAGCTTCTCAGCAAAGATGTTTAGTTTAAAAACACTGAATCACGTCTTTGTGTAAGCAATGAGAAGCCTGAAAAATATGTGTAACATTACTGCAATTGCATTTACTAAGGAAGCAGAATTGTTTCCATTGTAGTAATTTCATTCATGGGTGATACTTCAGTTAGAGGGACTTTTTTGTTCCTTAACATGATTTACAATGATATTATAGCCCATATTACTATGGGTTTGAACATTTAATTAGTTCTCAATTATTACAGATTTAAAATTTGCCAGAATTTCTTCATTTTAGCCATGTCCCTTGCTTGTACGAAGATAATCAAGACCGTTTCTATATAATTAACCACCATGAATGTTTTTTTTATATCTGATATACAAGAAATAAGTGACAGGGTAAAATAAGTGAATTTAGAAACCGTGATTTTTTTTAAAGTACTTTTAGCTCAATAAAGTATAAAAAGTAAAGTATTTTTTAAAATAACATTTTTTTAGACTTTTGTACAAAAATGAAACCTCATACAACAAAAAATCACATCTTCGCACTTGAATACTAAAGCAGATACGTTTGATTGTTTGCTGCGATCTTTATTTCAAGACACAAAAATAATCATATTTTACTGCAGATAAGAAATTTCAAATCAAGCAGTTAAGTTTCCTTTTTCCAAGTTGTCAAAGCGCCTCTAATTGAAGAATTACCATGATCTTTGTGTTTTCGTGCACAAGAAACAAAGTAATCCTAACACTGTAAATTCTGCATGATTATTTGCAGAATGTTTTTGCAAATGCAATAAAGTGAACTATTTTTATTTCAATTTTTTTATCAAAAATATTGTCAATAAAGATTAGAAATTAATTGAATAATGTTTTATTAAAAGAGCCTGCCCCTTTTGCTGGCCATGGTGTCTCCCCTTCCCATGCCTGTGCCACTTTGACCAAACTGGGCCCCTGGGCAGACCATTAAGCGAGCCAAAGTGAACCAGGACCACTTTTCCCATTAAGCCAGGTGGTGAGGATGCCAAAATGTTTAGAAGATGTGGGTTAAGCTCTTTTTGGTGTCTAAATTATTTGGTTTAATTTCTTTTCCTCTATGAAAGCAGTTTAGATTTAAGGACAGCGTAAGTATGGTATTTGGTGAAGTATTGTTAAAAGTACAGTACAGTTTGTAATGGATGACAATCTATTAAAATAAAATTTGTCTAATTGTTTATATTAGAGTTTTTGAAGTATTGATCTTTTGTCTACACATAAAATTTCTTAAAAGTTTGTGTTTAGTACTGTATTTTCTATCGTCTATCTAGACCTCTTTACATCTTATTCTCATCACTTTGAAGGTAACCGGTTTGGTCGTGGAGGGGGAGACAGACATGGCCCACCTACACGCTCAGATTACAGGCTTATAGTGGAGAATCTTTCTAGCCGCTGCAGCTGGCAGGATCTGAAGGTACAGGGCACACACCACTGAAAAAAAATAGTTTGGCTTCCTGCAAGCTTCTTGGCTGTGATGTAAACAATTTATATTGGCTTTCGTGTGTCAGCACAGGAATTTTAGTAACTTGCTATAAAAGATAATTCTGTGCCATGAGACTAACATGTCACTGTTTCATACAAGGACTACATGCGACAGGCTGGTGAAGTGACGTATGCTGATGCTAATAACGGCCGCAAGAACGAGGGCGTCATAGAATTCAGGCAGTACTCAGACATGAAAAGGGCCCTTGAAAAACTTGACGGCACCGAGGTCAATGGAAGAAAGATTCGTCTCATTGAGGACCGTCCTGGTGCCAGACGCAGACGGTCCTTCTCCCGCAGCAGCTCCAGGTGAAAATAGGCAGTAGATAAATATTACTCGTAGTATTCTGATGTTGGGTAATTGTGGTTAAGTAAGCTAACTTTGTACACATGATCTCTACAAAACTCTAAAGTATCTGGCTTCATTCACACATCTCTCAGGTCTCGCTCTAGGAGCAGGAGGTCTCGCAAGAGCAGAAGTCACAGTCGAACCAGCGGTCGCTCAAGGTAGGCAACTAAAACATACGTGGTTAAAGACTTAGGTCCTTAATACACACTAAGTTTGATGTGAAACGACAATGTTTTGGGGAAACTACAACAGTGTAGTTAAGGTAACATTTTAAATCAGAATAGTATATGGGATGTTGTTCCATGTACTTTTTAAAGGAATAGCTCTCCAAAAGATCAAATATATCCAATAAGTTAATAACTATTCATGCCAGCCTGGTGAACATATAATCTATTCTTCCGCTGAACACAATCGTAGTAATATATAACATCCCGACTCTTCCTACAGCTTTATTATGCCATTAAAGAGTGACTGTGTTTGTGAAGCTTCATCATAAAAATACTCCAAACGACTCCAGCAGATTAATAAATGTCTCCTAAAGCAAAACGATACGTTTGTGAGCAAAAACTGTTAATATTATGATCTTATTGAGCCAAGAAAGGTCACAATAGAATTTGAACAGGTGTATAGGGGAACTACAATCAGTATGGCATGCCGGCCCCACAAATCTCAACAATGGATCCTACTGATTCTGAGACACATAAGTTCACTGAACAGTCATCTTAGTATAATTGTATAGTTTTTTTGGTCCTTTGCATTTTTATATAGATAGGACAGTGGAGAGTGAGAGAGGGAATTATGGGATGTGAGAGAGGGGAACATGAGCCGGAAAGGACCACGAGCTGGGACTTGGGCAGCGCACAGTCCACTGGCACCGACTTGTATACTTTTAATATATCTCTCTAATGCTTAAATGTGTTAAAGGTAAATTAATTAAATTTAGATTACAGAAATTGACATGTATGTATCGTTTGTATACATATGCGTTTAATAAATTTTATATATGTAAAAGGTCTATAAAAAGCTAATTGAATAATTACAGAGCATCTTATAACAGCTAAGGGGCGTTAATAAAAAATGTACATTGCATGGTGCCTAAAACAAACTTAGCTGTTATAAAATGTACTGTAGCCCACTGCGTCCTGGGGCTTATTGCTTTTATAAACCGATTCCATATGCGTAGCAAGGCCACGCAACAGAGGCACAATGATACTTATGTTAGTGATGGCAGAAACAAAGCTTTGAATCAATTGAACCAATCACTTCCCAAAATTATTCAGGTTTTCGAAGTGTTCGAAACACCACCAGCTGGTGCCATCTGCTGGAGAAAAGGTTTTAAAAGTATCGAGATCTCAGGCCAAAGTCAATGACAGATTACACAAAACATCAACAATGTAACGTTTGTTATGTAAGAATTTTAAAAGAAATTATAAATCTATACATTTCATTAAATATTAGTGCCTGCATTTTGTGGTATTTTATTATACTTATTAGAGCATTAACACAATTAACTATATCACTTTCCTCACGTGTTTGTCATTACAGCTGTGTAGAGACAGGTTGTGTTATACATCTGGAAAGGGACGAAGTTAAAATGATTTAAAAAAAAATTCAGTGTTACAGAAAGTAAGCTTTATCTTTATTTCCAAATTGTAATCCCTTATGAATTTTACCATGTTTTTACTACTGTTAAATCCAAAAAAAACATGGTTACTGTAGTTTTGATAACCATGTTTTTTTGTAAAAACCGTAGTAAACGATGGTAACTTTAGTAAAACCATGGTTTTGCCCCAAGTAATCAATGAACCAAATAAACATGGTTACTACACTTGTATCACAAAAAATACATTTTAGTAAGGGATTGTGAGAACTCAACATGTTTCACATTTTGTTTTAAATCCCTCAGGCTTGTGTGTGAAAGGGAAATTATGTTTTGAGAAAAACAAACTTCACAAACTTGTCGTAGTGAAGAGAGAAAGAGTCGCGGCATGAGTTTTCCACACGTTTTTTTTTAACGAGATATGTGAATCGAGCCTTATGCGGTTTATAACTGCTTAGAACCCAGCTCGGTTCTCTGGACCGAGGCTCCACACAGAGTCACATGATATGCTTGCCAATATGTGCGCTATTGTTAGGTATATTTGGTAAGAAATACGCTATTTCTATTTTTTCAGAAATATCTGCCTTTCCCCATTTGTCTATTGATTTGATGGTTTTTAAAAACTGTTTTCCATCCTTTTCAGACATTCAGGCTCTCGATCACGCAGCAGGTCTGTCAGCAAGAAGGCAAAGGACAGGAGCACTAGAGGAGAGATGGAAGAGAGCAGCAGTGGAGCTCGCAGCCCCCACAACAAAAAGAGCAAAAGGGATGACTCTCAGTCTCGTTCCAGGTCTCGATCAAAGTCAAGGAATAACTGGTCTCTTTCCAAGGAGTCTAGGAACAAGAATCGGGAAGGTCAGAGTGATGAAGAAGGCAGAGGGGCTGAAGGGTCATGCTGGTCAAAGTCCCGCTCTCGATCTAGGTCACAAACGCCTCCAGATGCTGATCTGCAGAGGAGGTCCAGATCCAAATCTCGCTCTCGTTCGCATTCTAAATCTTATTCTCGATCCCGCTCACGGTCTAGGTCATAAGATTAGATGTTATCCTTTCTTGCCCTACATTCCTCTTCTGAAATCCAGTTTTTAGTTTTTTCTTTTATTCTTTTTACGTAAATTGATAAAGATTTGGTCAAATACTTTGTTATTCATTGTTGGTTTTGCTGATTTATTTTAGTCCCAGTGTTATCAAGAATGTTCCTCATTTCTTTTCTGTTAAACCCAATTCAGGTTATTTCCAAGTAAATGAGAAAAATTACTTCTTCATTTTATTAATCTCAAGCATCCTTCTTAGTATTTTTTGTTAGAATGTTGCTTGAATGTGTGTTAAGTCAAGAAAAGGAAAAGTGATCCTAGAATAGATGTCTAAACCTTTGCATTGCATATATGAGACGTTGCCCCAATTACAATTAAGTTTTAAGATGGGGATGATTTTATGTTATTCCTTTAGATCTTTTTACTATGAATTTCTCCATAAAAATAATAAAAAACTGCCTCAGAATTTGTTTTCCGTCTTGTTCATTTGTTGCTCATTATTATTTACTTTTTTGCTAAGTTAAACATTTTGCAAAAATGAACAAACAGTTAAAAGAAGTTATGTCAACTTGCAAGATATAAGGTTTCTAGAAGTTCTGAAGACTATTTTTGTTTTTTAGGGCTTCCATGGTCAATTTTTGGTAATTTGTCATGTGCTGTGAACAATTTATTACCAACAATAGCGGCATACAAAGTAACGATTTTATTGCTTTTAGCCTCACTTTTCAGTCAGGTCAGTACGCCTCCAGCCTCCTTAATGTATGAACCAATCAGAAACAGGTGCGTGAAGTGGCATTTATAATTGTATGATCTGATACGGGGAAGTTGGAGGAATGGGCCATAGAGAAGACATAATCAATGCATGTTGTGATCATGAGAGGATGTGGTGTGGCCCAGGACAGCTCAGGAGGTTCATTGGCTGCATTGCACTCACTCAGGACCTTGCTGGCTGTGATGCCCTCTCTGCCTATGGAGGGTAAGATGATTTCTCCTATATTATTAAGTGCAATGGTACTCAACTTCAGGCGATCACATTTCAACCACATCATACACAAAGGTCCACCAGCTTGCTCCAGACCTTTGTGAACACTTAGTACGGTTTGCATTAGGCAATAGATTACAGATAATCTGTTTCTTGTACATATCAATTGTTTCACTTTAGAAGACCTCAATAAATCGCTGGGATCAGCAAGTGTTTTTTGTTGCCTGTATTTGCTTTATTGACTCTCAAAGTGACTGTGTCAGGTTGCTCAGACTGAATCCAAAGAAAGCAAAAAATCCTTATTAAATAAACACAACAAACATAATGAATGAATGAAGAGTCAAGTGTTCACTCACAGTCAGAATCAGCATAAATACAAATCCTGACACTAAGACCGTGAGTCAGATGTCATGCCCTGACACATACGACTTTGATCCTGTGCAATAAAAGCACTGGACAATAAATACCCACAGTACAGTACATGACGGCTGGACTGACTTGCATTTTATATACAACACTGGACCTGTTTATAGCATCAGATAAAGGCAACATCTCACTCCTAGTCTTGCTTGACCTTAGTGTTGCGTTCGATATTGTAGAACATAACAAACGTTTTGATCTTTTGCACAATTATACCGGTATTCAGGGAAAGGCACAATTAGTGCATTTAATTGGGAATCGTCAAATCAAACGCAATTAAATTATGGATTACCTCAGGGATCAGTTTTAGGACCCCTGCTATTCTCCATATACATGCTTAGAAAACATGGAATTAGTTTCCACCTTTCTGCAGATGATACTCCGCTTTATACCGTATCTCATCAAGACCAGATTATTACTTTCACCTATCCAAATTGACAGAGTGCATCCAAGACATAAAACATTTGATGAAGACTAGTCATTTCCTCTTTTTAAATTCCAATAAAACAGACATATTACTAAAAAAGACCAAGGCATAAGACAGACTATTAGACAGCAACCTGTCATTTGGAAGTCACATCTCAAATGTCACGAAAGCAGCCTTCTTTCACCTTAGAAATGTTTCCAAACTATGAAATATTCTGTGTTGAAATGCACGGCTAGGCGTGGATTATCCCTTACATATTTAATTATATTTTTTCTGTTACTGTTATCCACCAGTACATCATGGCGAATTCCATGTAAATCCACACTACTTGGCAATAAAGAAAAGTCAAAGCAAACGCTGGGAAGCACCTCATGACAGTCTGGGAGCAAATATTTCAGAACGTTTCACATTTTTTACACCAAGCTTCGTGTTTTGGGGAAAATCTTTCTCTGTGGTCAAGGTCATTTGTTTTCACAAGTTTTCAAATGTTGTGAAGTATGTGTAGTATACATTTGTTCGTAAACTGTAAACTTGTTTATATACTGTCTTTATGTTCTCTATCTATCTATTTTTTCCCTTGTCGATGCATGTGGAATGTTCATTGTTACACAGTAGGATGTGGCATTATGCATGCATTTTGTTGACAATTAAGCATTAAAAAAAATAATGTTGCATGCTTCCACGAGATGTCGCCAGACTTCAAGAATACAAAAACGTATGTTGTGTGTGTGTGTGTGTGTGGGTAGCCTATCTTCATACTTAATATTTATGCATGTTACCCAAATGCGTAAAAGATGTGTCTGCATTTCCATATTTAACTTCAGTGTTGCTTTAAACACTCTTTTCTATACTATCCCAACAAATGTATTGAAAGAACTCCTTCAAAAAGAAAACAACGCTAGCCTGTTGAATGTATGTACTGTATATTAGGCTCGCGAAGTCCACTGAACCTCAGATAAAGAGACGACGAAGGAGGCGCTCTCCTCAACACTTCAACAGAGGAGCACAAGAAATGTGGACAGTGTTGAACGAGCAGACAGAGACTACTGATGATGGGGCGAAATTCCTCTTTTCTGCCGTTATAAAGTCCATTCTTTTAACCACTCGCCCTCATCTTTTGGAGAGGAAGAGCTGTCATGGGAGGCGTGCAGCACTTCTCACGCGTATGGATTGATGGAGAACCGCGAAACTTCACATTGGATGAAGAACATCTCGAACATGTGTGTCAAGCGCGGCAGATTCCTGGAACGTAAACGTGATACATTGTAACAAAGGCAAGTAAAACCCATTCCAGACTGTCGTTGCCCTCAGAAGCGGGTCATACGGTTTTTTATGTAACCGGGAATGCCAACGCGTCAAAATCATTGCGGCTTTAATAACGCAGCTGCTGACTTGACCTTATTAAAGGTCGATAGATTTTTATTGTCATTTATAAATGTCCAACCACAAGTTTGAACGGAAATGCTACATGTAGTCTACAACACGTAGAGCCGTGTCATTTTATTTACATGACACATTTTGAGATTGAGATCTGTTGTCAACAAGTTTGGATTTCTTTGGCAATATTTTCAATGGGTGCTGATATGTTTTATGAGGTGCGTTACATTGTTCAAATTAATATTTTTGTGCATTTTGCCGTGCTAAGGTGGCATAAATGAATTTAGACCCATTTTTAAGAACAAAAGAGAAGTTTTTAAATGTGTTTAGTTATATTATCATAAAAAAATGATCATTTTCGTATTGCGTCCTGCAGTGTGGGTCAGAAATGATTAAGACACTTTTTATATTGTCTATTCGGTGCCGGTTATAACGGGTTAAGAATCATCAGGTCAGAATATAAATGCATCGTCACACTGCAAACAGTAAACATAACATTTATTCTTACTTTACTGAAAGGGTATTGTTTTAAAAGATGGTCTTTTGGGTGATCAAAACCGGTCTGATCTGAACACCGTGATCGAGTGCAATTTGGATTCAAAGATCGATCTACAGCTGCTGTTTCTACTTTATGCTGATTTATACTGTATAATTAATTTCACCCATTTGGCAACTATAGCAAACAGCCATTAAAAGTTAAGCTGAACCTGGTAATGGAAAAAGAGGTCTGGATTTCATCAGTCCGGTCTTTTGATGAACTAGTCCAAACATATGCAAGATGCATGGCACTATACATCGTTTTTTTCTATGTGGATCTTACTTAAAGATTTTAAGAGTTGGCATTTACCATTGCTGTATTGGAATTCATTCATTTACAGGTTTGTTTAAACAGGCAGTTGATGGCAAACTCCATATTATTAATAACAAAATCTGGCCACAACCTTAGTGTTTACATCTGGCCGCATTTCTTCGTAGATTTAAAAACTGACTTCTTGCTTACAAGTTCCTCTCTAGATGAACATCCAAAGCATTTCCCGTGAGTTTAAACAAACCAAGCAAGTCAGAAGGATTGTAAATGACATTTTCAGAGTTGTTTAGAAGCCCTTTCCAATAGAGCTTTTGTTGTTCCAGTGTAAACTGGCCACATATAGTCATTTCTCATCTAACCTTTCGTTCTTATTCCTCCTCCACTGGCATACACTTAGATGCTTTTAGTGATTTATTTACTTTTTTGGCTTGGTCTCAAATACATTGCCTACGATCTGGAAAAATCACCAGCTTTCCCTGACCACCTGTTTTTACAAATAAATGCTAGCAATGTACAGAGGCTGTCTTAAATGACCCAAAATCAGCTAACCATGTGCTGTTTGATATCTGGACTTTTAAGGGTTACTGGCTCAGCTGGGTAATTATGTAATAGTTTATTAAAGGGAAACTCCACCCCAAAATTAAAATTCCTTCATGAATTCCCCCCAACGTTGTTCCAAATCTGTGTAAAATGTCAAAATCAAAGATGCCCTAGAACAGTTTGCTTCCCTTATTCTTAAAAATATCTTTTAATGTGTTCAACAGAACAAAAACAAAATGATACTATCATATTTCCTAAGTATGGTAGTCAATGAGGTCCCAGAAATGTCAGTTGCTAACATTTTTCTAAATATCTTTCCTTGTGTTCAACAAAACAAAGACATTTATAAAGGTTTGGAACAACTTGAGGGCGGAGTATCGCTTTAACAAAATATGCAATGACTCAAAACCATCATTTACATTTTTATTATGTAATATGTAAAATTTTATTATGCTTTTGGTAGACACTTTATCCAAAGCGACTTACATTGCATTGTATTATACATTTAGTTTCTGACTATGTGCAATCTCCTGGGATCGAAACCCATGACCTTGGCATTGCTAGTGCCATGCTCTAACCACAGGAAAGTACCGCCGTAGAATCTTTCTCTAGGTTTCTGAGATATTTCTCATCAATTTTTATAGTTTCAAAAGGGATTTTTTTTTCTCTTTACTCAACTTGAATACATTACTTTGTAATAAGTTTTTTTTTTTCTGGATATAAAGGAGCCATCACATGTTTTTCCTATTGTGTTTTTCTCTCAGATGTTGAAGGTGCCTATGGTCTAAGCATTTATCAACAAACAGAAAACAGTCCACCGGTTTTCTTAAATTATTTAAAGCAATACAAGTCCCTATAGATGAAATATTAATAGACACCATTATAACAATCAGCATGCTTAAAAGAAAGAAATGCTCCTGAGGCATTAGCATTCAATAAAAATATAAAAACAAACTATTTTACAACATAAACATTTAAAAAAATGAATCCTTTTTATTTAAGCTTCTTGACTTGAATAAGTTACTGAATGCATGTGACCATGAGTCCTGTCCTTGACCTTTTTGTCCTTCCCTTTTCTGACCTCCTTTAGGGTGAGGTGTGCACTGGACCACTAGGCAATGAGGAGTCAAAAATCCTGCGATCGGACGTCGACTGCACCTTCCCGTCAATGCCTGCCACGATTCAGTCTTCACTCCAGGAGAAAGAAAGAGGGTGTGATACAGGGAAAGCTGCGTATCCGCTCCATGCCTGGTGCCTTTCTGGTGCTCGGGGGGGTGGTTGTTATTGTTGGCACTGCACTTGCCGTGGCAGGCTACTGGCCATACCGGTCCCATCGCACAACTCTGGACACGGTAGTGGAAGGGTCCCCAGCCACCGCAGGATGGGAGTTAGGGTCCAAAAGCCTGTTTTCTCCAGCAAGTTTGGTTCACAGCGAAAGGATGAAATTACTGGGTCCCGTCATTATGGGAGTGGGACTCTTTATACTTATTTGTGCCAATACGGTCCTCTATGAGAATCGGGACAGGGAAACTCAAATGCTTCTAGCTCAGATGAGGAGTGTGATATGCTCTGTTTCTGCAGCCGTTCCTTCAGCAGACCTTTTACAGGTCAACTCTCTTGCCAGGCACTACCAGTGGGTCAGTAGTTTACCTGCAGCCCACCTGAACATTCTCTGCCTGCAGGAATTATCCAGCTCAGAGCCGCTACTCCAAGTCAAGAGCATGGATGAGGAGGACAGCATACAGCAGAAAGAAACTAAGCACACTGAGGTTCTCCATCATCAGGACTCTTCTTCCACCTCTTCTATTCATTCATCCAACTCCTGCAACAACAGCAAAGTGATCTTTTGTGACAAGGAGCAGGGGACCACGTCTGCACTGGATCTGCAGCTGGAAAGTCATTTTGGACTCAGCAACTGTCTGACCGCATCCTCGATGTCCACACTAGGTGGCTGGGACTATGAGCTCTTCTCCATCCCACCCAGGCGGTCCTACAGCATGAGCCACAAGACTAGACAACAGATACTGCCCAGCGATGTTGTGCGTCAAGAGGACAAGTCCATGACCTCCTTGGATCATCACAGATTGCTTCCAAGCAAATCCAGCTCGGAGGTGTGTGTGAATATTGTTGGGGTTGACCTTGAATTGATACCTGTGGAAGAGCAAAGAAACAGCAGCTGGCCCCGACTAGACCTCGGAAACGTCAGGAGGTACCTCAAGCTGGAGAACAAAGAGGACTCTGTGGACAGGTTACTGGACCAGCTTGAGCAGCAATGCTTACAGCTAAACACAAGCTATGGCTCGGGTCCCTTCCAGTGAGGCAAGGTTTAATGATTACATCAGGGTTACTGGATTGGCAAATCTCACAGTCATACGGAAAAGCCTCACAAGGTTATGTACACCTGGAATAACCAAAAGCAGAAATGAGCACACATTTTTGTGGATGTCTTTGCACAGTTTCCGGAATCCCTTGAGGCTAATAGATCTACAAGACCTAGCCAGTTGTCTCACTTGACTAGTTTCATAACTAGTTTGTTCGGAGATATGTGGCAGATGCAAATGTCACTTGAAAGGTCAAAAAAACATGGTACGTACTGCCCTGGTATGGATATATTAACATACGTAATGAAGGAACGTAGGGGTGGAGGTATGTTCAAGACATGATAACCGCTACACCGCATGAATCCCTTAACCTGTGTCTAAATGGGCAACGGCAAGAGATGGTTTATAACTCTTCTAAAGCACTACTTGTTTCCAAGACACAGTAAGCAACATTTCAAGCATCACAAATAAAGGTACAATAAAGATATTGTCAGTAAATAGATAGAAGAGACTTATGAAGTTAGGTTGGGCGGAAGCATGATGCCATGATCTTGAGATTTGTACTAATGTGTTAGTATTAATGAGTGCTGGTTATTTGACCAATAATACACACTTTATCTGGTTCTTCCTTTGCACATTGTTCGTAAATCTTTGCCAGAGCATTTGCTCTCCTCTTCTTCATCTAAGCCTTACGGCGATATAACAGAAGATTAAATAACGAGGGCACACTGCTCTCTTGACTTCATTTTTGAAGGTGATCAGTGTCTTTGCATGCACTAATGCGGGTACATAATTGCTTTCCCTTTAAAGGCTGGAGCCCGACCGAGCCCCTCCTATTTGCAGTGAGAATGTGTGACTTCACTTTTTTGTTTGTTTACAAAACAATCTCCATCTCTATTTTGTTTGTTTAGCCTGTTTGTGAATGCTGTGTTGTATGCCATGTGTTAATGTATACTGAGCAATATCCAGAATCTGACCGACCTATGAGTATTTATGTCAGACCCTTTACACATTTGACATGCCTGTGTTGCAAATAAAAGGCAAAACCAAATCAACTGCATATGTTTGTTCACTGTCCATGATTTTTTCTTTGGTGGTAAAATCCCTTTGCTGTCAGTCGAGATATTAAGATTCCTTGGGGCAAAATCTCCAATTAATCATTTGCCTTCTATGACTTAATAGTAATAAAACTTGATCAAATAAACTCTACCTGTTTAACTTTTATACTCTTATAAAATTGTTTACCCTAGTTCTATTTTTTTGCCTATTGTAAAAGGCACTACTTAATGAATTAAGGTAAACTAACTTAAAACTGCAAAAGCAAATGTCAGACTACACTTGTTGTGTCTGGTGCAAATAGATGTTATACTGCGACACCTCAGCTGTGCTCTTGTAAGAGGAGATCTTCCAAAGATTTACAGATGTTAGCTGATTTACTGCTTTAAGCACAATGGAAGTAAAAGCTTGATTGTGCAATGACGGGTAAGCTGTGGAATATAGAGGTTTGCTTTTTGGCGTGAATAGAGGTGCTTTCTCATACTTATTACAGTACTATTGTTTACATAATTTTTTACTTTTTCTGTACTTATTTATGGGCTCTTGTAGAATTTCAGAATTTTATGTCCTATCTATTTTGGCGAGTAAACTTCGTATTCATTATTTAAATATTTAAACCTAAAAAAGCATAGTGAATTGCATTATGTTCATCTAGTATATCTAGTAATATTCCTGCTAATCAGAACTATTAGTTTAAATCTTTAAGGGGCGGTTTCCCAGACAGGGATTAATTTAAATTAGGAATAGGCCTCAATAAAATTAGGATATTTAAGTCATTTATAAAAACATACTTTACTAAAAGCATAACTGTGTGGGTCTTGAGACTAAAAATCACACTGATATATTTTAGAATATGCCAGTGTAAATTGTTTTCGAGACACCTCTAACATTTAAGTTAGTCTGAGACTAGACTTCAACCCTGTCGGGCAAACCACCCCTAGTTTAGGAGTTTACAACTGTTGAGTTACAAATGTTGCAACTTTAACATTATTTCTTATGAAATAAAAATGTATTAATTATAAAAACAAATTATTAAAGCTCAATCTATAACAATGCAAAGGCCACAGGTTTATATGCTGGCAAACATGTACTGTGAGGTCCAAAAGTCCGAGGCCACTAGATAAATGCTGCTATTTTTAATCTAATATATTTTTAATTACAAATGTTTCATTAGAGTGTGTTGTTATAGTGAAATTTTCAAAGAACATCTATCTTCAGTGGAAGCAAGGAAAGGTTCTGAACATGAGATTAAATGGTTAGTGTTACAATTGTGCATTTGTTTGAGTAATATGTTTTAAATAATATGTCTAACCTTTCTTTTTCAAGTTATATATCAGAATGTTATAATCTCTGCCTTTATAAAGTGTCCTCTCTCGCTGAATGTGCTTGTACCTTTTATCATAGTTTGATAAAAAAAAGTAAAATAGGAGAATCTAAACGTTAGTACCTTGGGTATTACTAATAGTAGATGTTTGATGAAAGGTAGTGGGAGAACGAGGAAGGAAAGAGGGATGGAGAAATTCCCTGCTGTAATTTTAACCTCAGCAGTATTTTTGTCAGGGGCCAACTTTTCCCCCTTATTAGATTTTATGGCTCCTTCCGGGCAGGTATGCAGGCTCCCGGGATTTAATTGGTCATTTATAAGATGGCTTCTGCGATTCTAACAGCTTGTAAAGCTAGCAGGCAGGATCAAGCCTCATTTTGCAAAAATTCAAAGAGGAAGAGTGTTGTGAAGGTGGTGATGAAGCAGAAGAGAGGTTTGACAGAACTGTTTTGTGTAGAAATATAATGTTTTAAACACCTCTATACTTGGCTATAGGGCTAGGCGGTTGAAGGTACAGAAATGTGACTTATGTTGGGTTGTTAACAATGAGTAGGACTTCATGTTATTAACATAAAAAATGTCGTCCAATGAGCAGGGTGGTGTCTTCAGAAATGTTATTATTTTTAATTTGCGCACTGGATTGGCTTATCCAGTTAACGTTTACAGTTGGAGCTTTTTATTATACTGTAAAAGTAGTTATATTGTTGTGGTTATAATTTAAACTGAAAGAGAAAGTTCAACCGAAAATGACATTTATTTTAATGTTATTACCCTCCTGTCATTCGAAGTTACGCACTGGTTAACTGGCCAATCATAGCACGCCTCGCTTCTCAGAGCGATGAGCTATGTAAAAAATCAGCACGTTTCAGAGAGGCGGGGCAAAGAGGAGATACAAACATGCACGGTGTGTGCAAAATACAGCGTTTTTTAACCTTAAATCGTGTTTAGACATTACATTACATCTAAAACAAACCATAACATTTGTTTTCGCCCTGTCATATGACTCCTTTAAACAAACGCATCGATTCGCTTCAGATCATTTACATTTAAGCATTTGGCAGAGGCTTTTATCCAACGCAACTTACACTGCATTATTCCATACATTTGTATACGAGTATGTGCAATCCCTGGGATCAAACACCCATGACCTTGCCGTTGTAAGTAGCAAGCTCTAACCACTGAGCTATATGAAAGCTTACATCAGAAGACCCATACCACTTGGGTGTAAAATGATATGTGGTATTATAACTCCGACTGCATTATTCTTCTAGAAGAAAATCATATTCAGTAGGATGTCTTGAGGGTGAGTAAAACATGGGGAAATTTTTATATTCTAGTATAGTATCCCTTTAACGCGTTACATAATGTGACGTTTTTGCCTTGTCTGCCAGATTCTTTGTTATAATAACAACTTTGGTTTGTGTCCAAGTCCAAAATAAGATAAAATGATTGAATCAGCGACCTTTCAATGTACAAAGTTATAAAGTTGTTTTAAATTGACCGGATTATATAAGGTAAATAAAACAAAAAAAATTAGAATACAAAATCCAGACTCAAGATTTTGGTTTATAATGCTAACTTCTGGCTGCACTGTCTTCTAACTCATCTTCGTCAGAAACTAAGTAATCATCCATTTTGAGACCTATTATAATAATTTAGATTTATGGAAATAAACTGGCAAAGAATTGTGCTGTGCACATACATTATCATCTGGCACACGGCTGTAAGCCACCCCCAGCATCTGCAGTGCATTACAGTAATAAAATATGAGCAAAAGGTTGCACAGTTTCAAGGGTCCTGTTGATACCTTCTTTAACACAATCCATTAAAATTGTGCTAAACACAGCCAGATGTGACACAAAAAAACTATTTTAAACCGAGTTGAGAAAATAAACATTGTATCATAATTTGACCTGTTTACTTTGGACCGTGAACTGCAGCCTACAATGTTTTTTAAGTGGATAAGAGTTTTAAATCATGTTTCACGTAAAACAGCACTTGAGGTCAAATCGTGCTTTTTGAGGTTGATAAAATGTGTGTTCACGTTGTGTGTTAGTAAGGAGGGTTGTTTAAACGGCCTGGGTGTAATTGTATTTTACTGCTGCATGTCCCAGAGGCAGTCTCGTTGGCTTGTATACAGGAAGTCAATGGGATCCAGGTGCAAACGGACAGAACACAGAGGGAAGACGCCAAAGGAAGAAATGAAAAGACAAAAAGGAAAAATGTGTCTGAAGTTGTATATAACATAATGTTTCTTGCTAAAAGAGCGGTACACTGTTAAAGATGATACAGATATTTACTTAAATAAATGATACAAAATATTTTACATTTATAAAGTATTTTTTTCTACTATGGTAGTCAATGGTGGCCAAGAACTGTTTGGTTTCAAGTGCAACAATGTCAAAATCTCACTGTACGGGTAATGCCTCGGTATATTCATTGCAATATTTAAAATGACAAATAATGACTTGGAAACGTGCCATAAGCATCTTCTTTTCTCTATCCTCGAATCAAAACTGTTGCCTGGAGGAGTTATTGTAAGAAATTGGTCAAATGACCTAAAAGTCCCTTTTATAAAATAAATAATTGCACCATGGACCTTGCCAAAGGTAACACCTATAATTTTTTCGAAAATTCTCTATGTTACACCCGGAAGACCTATTGTTTCATACAGTCATGTGACCATGATAATATTGAGACAATTTTGCTATTGCGATAACAATAGATCACATCTTTCTTTGTTATGGAAATACAATATATTTTGAATGGTTAAATTCGTTTATTGCATTGTGAGACTTGATTATGCAATTTACTGTATAATGCTTCATGGGAGTGGAAGACTGCCGCCGGGCATTCTTGTTGTCATTTCTGGTAAAAATCACACTGGCTTGTGGCTACAGACACATATGCTATTGCTTAAACTTACATCTGTATTGAAAGGTTTGTACACTCTATACGGAGCAAATGAAAAGAATATTACTCCACTGTAGCGTTATATACCCATGAGGTTTCTGCTAGAAAGAAGCTCATCTCTAAATCTACTCAAATCAGGACTGTAAGACTGCAGAAAGAGAGAGGACAGAATGACTAACAAAAAAGTGAGGGTGAACAGCAACAGAATGACCTTGATGTTCCTCACCAATGTTAGGTGTAACTAGTTCATAAGTAAATAGTTACTGTAATTTAAAAAGAATCCCTTAAAAAAGTAAAGTAACGGATTTCTCTTATTTTTTTCTGTAATTTAATTACATATTACATAAACTAAATACTGTGTAATGTAAACAATAGTGGAATTGACATTCAAAGTCTAACTGTAAAATTAATGTATTAATGCATCTTTCTCACATTTGTAATACTTTAGTCAGTTAATAAGAATACTTTATGTAGCTTTATGATATTTATTTGATTGAATTAAGAGTGTTTTGTGTCTTTCCTTGAATCACTTAACTAATCAAGGTTGATAGAATATAGAAAGTAATTAGTAATAAGTAACTTAATACTTTTTGGAGAGAGTCATTTGTACAGCAATCTTATTACACTATTGAATATGTAATTATGTAATTAAAGTAACTAGTAGTTTTCAGAGAAACTTCCCCAACACTGTTTCTCACAGAAATTCGCATGACTCCTTGAATGATGCTCCTTATTCAGTGTTTGCCTGAATATTTAAATAATAAACAAAATAACAATGATTGTTGCACCATATGACAAATATTTATTGACAATTACTCTATATTAACTAATATGTCACCAGCATCACCTTGATAACGGGAAACATTGAATTGACAATGAAGGACTCATAATCCCATAATCACTGCAGAAAACATCATGTGATGAAACTTAGATTGTTGCTTTATAATTTTTCAGCTAGGCTTCATATGGTAGGCTAAACTGTAGGTTCTCTGTCAAGTTAACAACAACTATTTTTATAATACCGTCAGTCCTGGTCCTTCATTCTGATTGGTTGAGCCGGGCTCTGAGCCGTTACAGAAATACCTGACATCACATAGCCTAAGTATCACTGTGCCACTATTGTTGCGTCTGTGTTGCTTGGCTTTGCTACGCATATAGAATAACCGTTTTATAAAAGCAATGAGCCTTGCGTTTTATAACAGCTAACGGGGGTCAACAACGCCCCTTTGCTGTTACGAAAAGCACTGTGACCCATTGCTTCTTGGGGCTTCTTGTAATGCACAATTAATTTCTTATATTTTTCTCTTGGTTTTAGGGTGTAATGTTACCCAATTTCTGTACAATTATGCCCCTGTCAACCTCTTTAAAAGCTTATACTTTTTATGATTCACTCTATAATTATTATGTATTACTGCGTCTTAAGGTTATGCACATAGGAACTATATCTAAGGTGAAGTCCATGACGTTCAGTGGCAAATGATGTAAACCTTCCGACCATTCCTGAGGTCTAAAGGCGGAACTAAGGTTGCAAGAATGTAAATCTCTGAGTAGACAGTGCTGGAGGATAAACCTCTGTATCTGCATAATGTACTGTGAGCTGTGCATCATTACACGCTGAGCCTCAAGCATCACATTCCTTTTAAATAAACAAAATGACCTTTGAATGTCCTTTTACTGTAACCAGAGGGAAAGGACGCTGACATTTTATTTTAATATTATGTCAATATATAATATTTCATTTTAATATTAATTCAGGTCTAGCTGTTTAAGTATAGGTTTTGAAACAAATTGCCTCTGAAATTAGTTTAAACAATTACTTCCAAAAATATATTTCCTTATTAACATGGGGTAAATGACCCGCCACACATCTCAACAGATCAGCAAGTTTGTCTTTAGTCTGTGCAATCATCATGAGATGATGAAAGTTGAGCATCTGGACAAAATAATAAAAAAGTAAAATGTGATTTAAAGATGCTACAATAAACCCTGTATGAGTACTTTACAATATAAAATTTACATATACAGTGCAGTGAAACAAATTCAATTAAATTGTATTTTATTTACATAGCGCTTTTCACAATTTTCCTTTTTGCAAAGCAGCTTGGCATACATCACATTTAAAATATTTATTATAATTATACTAGGGAAATAATTAAAGAGAGTATATGGTATTAAGATTCATGGTATTTTTTTCTAAATGCAATGAACCCCGATGAAACTAAACTTAAATAAATGGACTATTGGATTGTCAGAAACTGTCAATAACTCATTTGAAGTATAAGTAATTTAGGTATATTATTGTTTTTAATTATCGTTATCAGTACTGGGAACATAAAATTATAATAAACCAGAACAATTTGCATTAATGCCAAACTTAAGGAAAGAATATACTGTATTTGTTAAAGTACTGTATGTTAACGCGCATGTATGTTGTTTAGCAACGTTTATATTTATGGATTTGGCAAAATCAGCAGTCTCCCAGTGTTACGCGTAGGGCAGGACCATTAAGGGGAACAGGGCCAGGGCTCTGGAGCAGAGGCGCAGGATGGGCAGGCGGCCAGGGAGGTGCAGGCTGGTCTGAAAACCAGGGAGGCGCAGATGCTCGGATACGGCCCTCGAGGATAAGGCAGGGAGCTTGGATGCAGCCATCTTGGACATGGCAGGAAACTCAGTGGGTTCGGACACAGCCTCTGGTGCAGATGAACAGCGCACAGCCCAGACACATAACAGCCGCCGGCAGAGCTGACTCCAAGGGCAGAACCTCAGGAACTGACGCCTCTGGGACGACTGGACTTGACGGGACTTCTGCCTTGGTGGCAATCTTGTTAACAGGCTGTAGGGTTGGAGAAAATAACAGGAATTTATTGCTGTCACAACCCCCTCTTTCTTCCCAAAAGGCACCATTTGCCCTTCTAAAGATCACAGGGGTGCTGAGATAGGGATCAACCACTATTGCCCGAGATGTTTGTTTACTTTGAGTCCAGTTCACTGGGGGATTAAAGGTGACCCAGATTGATCCATTTAATTTATCATGATACATTGCTAAGTTGACTCACATCGTCAAGGAAAGGCTAAAAAGGATATGTAAGATACGATTTGTCTCTTTTCCTTCTCCCTAAGCTCCTCTCTTGGAGCTCTGGCTTCTTCTATACGTTCTCTCTGTTCTTTCCTATCTCTCAGGTTATTTCACATACATTTGGAAACTGTTAACTAGTTATATTATTTACAATTTTTTACATTTACTATGTGACAATTTTACAACTACATCTATTCAAGTCTGTTATTAGTAGTGGTGGGCCGTTAACGCAGTGAGACTTTTATCGCGCGATAAAAAAAATGTTGCCGTTAATCTATTCTCAAAGTTGGGTTGGGAGCTGGGTCTATACTACGCAAGCTATGATGACTTTCACCTTGATATTTTAGCGCGGATGTATACCAGTTTAACTGCACTGTACGGGGCGAGAACGAGATTTTTCAACTCGCGTGATTCGCGTCATTCGCGGAAGCAGAAGCCGCCTCATCATCTCATAACCAGGGCTTCATTCGCGCGATTCAAGCAGCAAGTAGGTCTATTGCCTCTTTGAATTAACACATAAATCACTCGCGCTTGACACGCCAGTCGCGTTTGGTATGATCACAACATAACGTTACTGTGAAATTACCGCATCAAACGAGACGTGCTAACATGGATGCAGCTTTGAAGCCGCCGGGTTGCTTCAGGGAATATTCATTTTTAAGAAGCTTCCCAATGGAAACATCGACAAGACTAAGGTTGTTTGCACCTTGTGCAATGCGGAATTGGTTTAAAAAAAAACACTTTCTCTCAACAGGTAGTGGTCTAACTTTAGTTGAAACCAGTAACTTTGTATTGAGATCTAATGTATTATGGCTCCTGTATGACATATCGCTTGTTGCTCCCTCACTCTTTGTAAGTTGCTTTGGATAAAAGCGTCTGCTAAATGACTAAATGTAAATGTATGTAGGAGCTCTTCCAGTCTCAAGTACCACCTAAACGCAAATCATCCCTTAGCTAATGCGGAAGTAAACACAAGTTCATCTTATTGAACATAATTTAATTTTCATCACCAATTATCATAGTAGAACAGCTTTCTCAAGCAGTTTGTGATGCATTTTGGAAACAGGAGATGAACCCCTGGTCTAATGCACCACCTGGCTTGAGAAACCCGTTCTCAAAGACTTACTTTTAGTTATTATTTGGGTAGCACACATATTCTGAATGCCTTCGGCAGAATTCAAACGAGCCATTTTAATCTAGATTAATCTAGATTAAAAAAATTAATCTATTTTCATTTTCATTTTCAAATAGTGTTGGTTTAATGTTAAAATTTAAATGTCCTTATTGCAATACAAAACAGTCATGTTATAGCAACTCTCTCCCACATATAAAGCTTTCTTAAGTCAACAGCGAGCTAATAAAGTTCATTCCATTTGATACATGACGGTTTCCTCTGTGAATGAAATACTTAGATGAGAGGTTGTTTAAGCTACTTGCATTCTACGTCAATTGTTTTGTGTTGTTAAGAATAACTGTTTCTCTTGAAATTGTATGTAAGTTTCAAGTTTGATGTGTTTCTATGTTTAACATTTTTTTCTCCTAAGCAGCACACACTGCTATTATCTGTATAGCTGCAGTCAAACCCTACAGAGGAGCACAAAAATGCCAAATGGCTACAATGTGTTATACAATTGCATTTATAAAAAAGTTTTCAGCAAAACAGGATCCTGTCGCACTTTTGCTATGTTCCTTAACACAAACACTGGTGTAAGAAACTTATTGAGCCAAATCTCAATATCATACTGAGATCCTGGCTTCAATAGTGCGTAGACATTAACACGCTGGCTCCTTTACAACAACAGGTCCAAATTTACATCACAGATCTTTCGAAAACTGTCTCTTGAAGTCAAAATGCCAAAATAAGAGTTTTTTCTATGTAGATTAATGGTATTGACATGTATTTTGCTCTTTATTTGAGACCTCATAGAAATCACGTTTTCTGCTGCTCCATTCCATTTTGTCCATTTTATTTACAACACAAATTGTGTTGGACATTATTATTATTATTACAAAATCCTTTGTATTTGGATACATTAATATGTTACTCTTGCTCCTACTGACAAAAGAGGGCGTTAAGGCAAACTTTTGTTGTGTTTTTAAATGCAATGTGTTCAGCTGTTTCCCAAAAAAATGTAAGAGCTTTAAAAAAGATGTTTATTCTAATCTTGATCATGTTCTGTATTGAGTAGGGACTTAAGGCAAAAGACCATTTTAATTTGACCACTGTAAACATCAATGATAAAAATTTGTTGTGCTACGCTGTATTTTTGAATGACAGGATTCCTGTTGCTTTACATGTTGTGCAACTTCAAGAAGGGCAAAGATCTCCCCCCCCTTCAGTTCTTGTGGAGGTGTTAAGTAATCAATAGAAGTTTGCATATCAATCAAAGGTGCAACACCATTTGATGAAGTCCTCTCACGCAGTGCTGAAAGGAGAACGACGTCTTCAAGACTGAACAGATACAAGTTTGGATCAGAAGTTTGAAGATGACATCTGCACACAACTGGAAGCACATTCTTAGACTGTGTCACCATTGATCTCATTTTGTGTGGCCCTCGGTGCCAAGGGGGGGATTAAAATAACAGGAATTTATTGCTGTGTCACAACCCCCTCTTTTTCCCAAAAGGCACCATTTGCCATTCTAAAGATAACAGGGGTGCTGAGATAGGGATAACCACTATTGCATGAGATGTTTGGTTACTGTGGGTCCAGTACACTTGGGGGTTAAAGGTGGACCTGATTGGTCAATTAGAATGTTTCATGTAAGTTTACTCACATGGTCAAGAAAAGGATTTAAGGGATATGTAAGATATCTCTTTTCATTCACCTTGGAAGCTCTTCTTCTTCTATTCTTTCTCTATTTCCTTTCCGATCTCTCAGGTAATTTCTCATACATTTTGAAGCTGTTAACGTTATTTGTATCATAACATTTTTGATACATTTACTTTGCAACCATTTTACATGTAACATTGGTGGCAGAAAGGTGGAAATTGACAAGAAAAACATGTTTATTTCATCTTGCTGTTAACGTTTCTTTAGTCATTTCGGCATCCTATTGCCTAAACGGCTATAGCGGAACCACCCTTACAGGACTCTAGGCTGCCGGCCATCTTGTGAACGGGCTCTGGGCTGGCGGCCATCTTGTGAACGGGTTTTTGGTTGGTGGCCATCTTGTGAACAGGCTCTGGGCTGGTGGTCATCTTGCGAACCGGCTCTCGGCCGGCAGCCATGATGACCGGGTTGGCCTCCATTAATGTGGAGCATGCAGGCCTCAGTGACTGGTCAGACCCCATGGCTTGCAGAGCCTGATGACTTCTTTCCTTTTTGGGATGGCACTACAAGACATTGTTTGTGTGCAGAGCGTAGGGATCTGGCGGGTACATAAATTGTAGAGTGTGGAGATATGGGGGTGCCAAACCAATAGTGGTCTTTTAGGCCAAGAGCAGAGCTTTGAATTTGATGCGAGGGACTATAGGGAGCCGATGTAACTTAATGAAGAGAGGAGTGATGTCTGCTCTCTTCGGTTCATTAAAGACCACTCTTGCCGCTGCATTCTGAATCATCTTTAGAGGTTTGGTGCTGCAAGTGGAAAATCCATCCAGTAGCGAATTGCTATAGTTCAGTCTGGACAGGACAAGAGCCTGGACTAGGACTTGCGTAGCATACCCGGAGAGGAAAGGTCTAATTGTCCTAATGTTGTAGAGGATGAATCTACAGGAACGTGTGTTGCTGTCAACATGATATATGAAGTTAAGCTAATTATCAATTACGGATATTATCCATTCTGTAAGGTGTGATGGTTGATCAGCGTAGTTGAACAGGTTGTGATGAATCTTTTGGTCGGCAGGGATTACATGCAGTTCTTTTTTGCAATATTCAGCTGCAGGTTATGGTCTTTCATCCAGAGGGAAATGTCACTCAGGCTTGCTGAAACGCATGCAGAAACAGTTGGATTATCAGGCTGAAATGACAAGTGGAGTTGTCTATAACCTGCAATGCAGTGACAGAGAAGCCATGTTTCCGAATGAAACGGTCCAAGCACTGAGCCCTGAGGCACCCCTGTATTGAGATGTTGGGATGAGGAGCAGATAGATCCCTATTTTAATATGCAGTATCTTTCATATGTAAAAAAACTATATCAACATAAGCTGATAGGAATTTATACCTATTTTACAAGGTAGCTGATTCCTATTTCCTACTATATCATTCGTAAGTTTTGTAATGAATTTGTAATGAAAATGAATTTTCCCTGGTGACGTTAGGATTAGTGGCGGGGTTAGAGTAGCCATTAGTCAATGCTTTGCCACCCTGTAAAACTCTGTAATTTTTTAGCTAAAGTTAATCTTTGTGCATTTGGTTTGGGGTGAAGTAAGGTGATAGCCACCACCTAACATATGTACGTCTTCTTTTGATATCAGGTTATAAATGTACAAACACACCTGGTATGTGTATTAAAAGTTATGCCGAGTGACACTAAAGAAGGGGGAAATTCGTGTCCAAGAATACGACTAAATAGATACATTTCGTACTTGTGCCACAAACCGACTTGAGACTGGGTTGATTTTATGTCACAGCAGGTCAGAGAAAACTCCCCTTGTGTCCCACTGCGAACAAAGCAAATATTGCACGATAAGTAGTGGTTAAATGATTGGAGAAATGTTATTAATTTTAAGAGTTTAAAGTTGCGTTTCTTAAACGAGTTGGCAGCAGAAACAACATCGAATGAAATGTCCTTTAATATTAAGTCAACTTTAATAAATGCAATTGAAAACATAATTGATATGAAAAATATATACAATATAAAAATGTAAATGCCGTGATTACGATATTTACAAAGTTGTTCATATGTGTAAATTATTCAAGTTTAATGTATCGTCAATACATCAGTTTTGTGCATTTAGATGCTGTAAATAAATCAGTATTTTGTGTTTAATCTTTGTGCAAACTAAAGTAAATGTGCATTTTGTAGAACCACATTTTACCCAAAATACATACAAATATCCTACATGAATGTAAATTTATTCAAATTGATTTATGAAAATTCATTACAGTTTGTACACATTTAATAATCAGCTGCAGGATGTGGATTTCTGAGAGTCTTTTTTTGGGTAATAAGTAGAATACATTACTTGTGTGGTATTTTCAGGCTTTAAACATTAAAGAGGCTATTCAACTGAATGAGAATATATCTCTCTCCCAGCAGACAGCTCAGATGTTCACTTCTAACTGATTGCTGTTGTTTTTTTATATTAAACATAGTTACATTCTCAAATCCACGGATCACCTGACGATGCCTGTTTGGCACACCTGTTTCACTGTTATCCATTTCTCTCCTTCTCTATTCAATTTGAGTTTCATGCTTCAGGATTAGGGTAGTGAATCACCAGTTCAAGACAGCAGAGGTGGAGAAAGAGAAGACCGTGTGTGTCTGATCTTGGAAACAATAGGGGGAGGAAGATTTGATTGCAGATATCACAATCTGCCAAATCCAGTTAGGATGCCCATAATCTTATGTAACCTTTTTGATCCCACCTCTCGCTGGAATAACTGCATGCTCAAACACACTCACAACTGCCCAGATAAACTACAGTATCATGTTCTGTACTTTATTACGGTATGTGGTTTTGATTTGCAGAGTCACACAAATAATTCATCTGCTGGTGTTTGTACAGTTTAGAAGCTTCAACTGAAGACAAAAAAGGAACTTTCATTCGTCACAAGATAACCTGATTTACACAGTTATGTGTAGGATTTAGCGTTGTTAGTCTTCACAAATGACCAAAAAACCTTGATTTATGACATGCTTGGATTTATCTGATGCTTATGTAACGTGGTGTGTATGTCAACTATGTTTATGAAGTGTGTTTTTACTGATAACATAATGTTTTCTTTGCTGGCTGTAATCCCAAATGCCACAATAATAGTGAATGCTATCGGATTAGGATAAAGTAAATTCATTTGTTAACATGTTATGCGCACGTGTGTGTTTGGTCAAAAGCAGTTAATATCTTGCAGATTATGAGCTTTCGTTTTGTGAACTCAAAACTATCTCTTCAACGCTGAATTTGTTTTGTAGGAACATGACACAGTGAAGATATGAAAATCAGGAAAACTTCTCACTAGTTACTTTGGATCCCTCTCATTTCTTCTCATTCTGTCTTCTGAGTCACAGCGAAGACTTTCCACACGCTCCTCTTATATAAGATTATCAATTTTAAATGGAAAACGAGCAAATCACAGGAATTTAAAAGAGATTTTTTTTAAATGTCCACATTTCATGATCCTTATTTTCACCAGCAAATTACTTTCTTGCTGCTCACATGAAAAACTTCTGGATACCTGCTACACAACCAGAGAGTGTTTTTTGTGTGTTTTAATTTTAAAGGTTTATCTTTTATCAAATCAATTCAGTCCTAAGAGGAAAGTCTTAGTAATTTTGAGAAGTTTTTTACTTAAAATCGTTCTTTACAATAAATGCCTCTGGTACTGATATTTTCTAATATAGCGTAATTAGATTGTTGTGTGATTTGAGTGTGTATTCTTAAATTTGAATGACATTAATATGTCCTTGTCAAGGTGAATGACTGCAACTTTTACAGTTTTCTTTTTGTTGTTGTAAACTTGCCTGAAGGCAGAGGAAGACAGAACAAAATCTCTTGAGATTTTTCACTTCTTTTCATTCCATGGGCAAACACCAGACTTTCACACTGGATGTGATCAGAATAAAATATTGCTTTACTGCTCATCCATTTTTAATTTTCTGTATGCAGTATATATTTTCAAGATATTAATTGACATTATAAATATTATTTAATTGTATACAAGACTAAATTGTAAATTGAGACCACTAAAAAAATGATGTTCAGCCTTTTTGAATTGACTATTTAAATTGTAGGTATGCGTTTAGGTTAATTCTGTGAATTACTGGCAGCATTTCTACAAATATATAGCAGGTATGCAGGTAGGTCTCTTTAAGCCATTGACACAATTCTTCTGGATTCAGTTTTATTTTCTTGTAATAATAGACAGGGTCGATGATGGTGAGACCAGAGGATGGTGGAGCATACCAGAGAGCTTGGTTTTATACCAAGTCTGTATAAAAATAGCACCTAATGTACTGCTTAAATTAATTATTCATTTAGTTTTTATCCAGGTATTTAACAGTATTTTGAATTAGGAATCAATTGTTTTGTGTAGTGCAGTAATTGTTTTAAAATGAACCATTTCTCTTTTTTTACAATCTAGTCCTGTAAGGCATCTTAAATTTAATATCATTATTGTTTACGTACAGTAAAAAGTCAGGATTTAGGATGCTTCAATATTGTATCATTTATCATAATATACACATAGTGAGAGTAAAATTAGTTTTTATAATTTAAATACAAATACAAATAATTGTCCTCATGTATTGCAATTAGAAATTAAAGGTCAATTTTTCTAAATCTATATTTTTAGATCATCTGAAGGCTGAATACATATGCTTTTCATTGATGAATTGTTTCTTAGGAAAGAACGTTATTTGGCCGAGATACAACTATAAAAAAATCTGGGAGTGCAAAAAAAGACAAAATATTGTGGAAATTCGCTTTAAAGTTGTCCAAATGAAGTCCTCACAAAATTAAAGCTTAAATATAATTAAGGTAGGATATTTACAAAATATATTCATGTATGATCTTTACTTAATATCCAGATTTTTGGCATAAATAGTTTTGACCCAAACAATGTATTTTTGACTTTTACTAAAAATGCTCCTGTGCTTCTTTAGACTGGTTTTGTGGTCCAGGGTCACCGATATAAAATCTATCATAATTAAAGCATTTTGATAATCATGTAACAGAAACAGATTTTGCGTTATTATGTGTATTATTTATTTTGTGTATGATTGATTGAATATGATTGATTGATTGATGGTATAGCACAAATGGTAGCTAAATTTAAATGCAAATTTTTTATTTCATATTGCCTTTATTGAGTTCATATTCCCGTATTTTATGGACTCTTGGTGGGAAAATGAAACGAACCATAACAAGTTTATAGAGTTGTCATTTCCATTTCAGTATTATTTTTATCTAACAATCATATTTTAGATTTAGATTGACAGTAAAACTCACAACACTTCCGGCAAATGCCATGACAGACCGATCTGCTCAAATGTCAAGATACGGCAATGATGGAAATGTGCAGGGATATTTCCTACTGACAAACTACAGCAGAAGATATAAATAACTGGCTGAAAACTTGTGTCTAGCAGACACGAACAAACCCAGATTGCAATTGAGCAATGAGCTCAGAGAGAAATTTCATGCCAGACTGTACTGTATATTTATCAATTAAAACATAAAAGTGTGAATAAATATTTTACCCCGTACGTTTACAGTTTGTAGTTTGCATTTCTTGTGTGTACGGAGAGGTTTTAGCAGTGTGCCAATTTTACTAGCCCACTCAAACTTTTTGGCATGAGGTCCTGTCTGCAGCTTCATGGCCAAAAATCAGCCTCTTTGGCCAAAAGAAACCAGTTTTGATGTGCTGTTCAGAGGTTTATCTGAATCTATCAGAGTATTAATTTATGCCATCTTCAACCAATGAAGTTTGGCTGGTTAGCGCTGCTGCTAAATGCCAAAACAAACATTTTGGGATTGATGATCTATTAAATACAAAGATTTGTTTTGACAGAGACCATGAAAATAGCCTTTTTTCAAACCTCCTGGTCCCCAACCATTTCATCAACCATTACATCACTTCAAAAAAAATCCTATAAGAGCTTCATGTTCCAGCCAAGATGAAGACGTAATCAAACGTATCTCCATGGGAAAACTATGGAAGGGCAGGGAAATGCGCATTAAATGCAAGCCAAGCTCTTTTGCAAGCACTGCTCTTGTCCAAACATAACAATCCACAATGAGTTTACATTATTGAACAGTTGGTAGGTGGAGGAAAAAAGACTGAACTGTATCTGGAGCTCAATCTATCGGTTGTATATGAATAGCTGAATGGTTAAAGAGAGAGTCTTTCATGCGTGTGCACTCTTGTTATCTTTCTACATTAAAATGGGAGCATAAAGTGCTGGCTTGTCATACCAGTGAACTGTAGTTCAGAGGGAAATGGACTGTGACATCATGCGTTTATGTTGCTCATCCATTTCAAGGAAATACATCCTTGCCACTGAATCTCTTCTTAGAGAACTACTATTCTTTACCAAGCAGGAAAGTACCGTACCTGAATGACAGTATATTGTTTTTAATAACTTCCACAGCCGTCTGATCTCATTACAATAGAGCAGTGACTATAATGCCTGTAAATGCACATCTAATGCAACAAGCTGCTTTTAACTTGACCAATGGATAACATGAAAAATGACATAATATAGAATATAATGACACGCAATATTATTTAATGACAAAAAACATAAAAAGGACATGAAAATAATCTTTTCAAATTGTGTGGGTGTGTGAAACAGTTGCATTACTATTGTGGAACAACTAAGCACAAACACACATTTAAAAAAAACCCACAAAACTCAACTTATATAGTGCTTTTTACAATTTTCAAACCAGCTATACATGAGTGTGTACATGAGACATATTGACTATAAACTTTAACATTTTGAAGCAGCCTCCCTGGCCAGGTAAATTGTGTAAAACAGTATGCAAACGGTGCCGAGGAACCCAAAACTACAATTGAGAAAAAAAACCTCAGCAGAACCCAGGCCCAACCAGGGGATTCCAGAAACACAAAAGTCTACTTTCACACAAACTGTGCCTCCAACTCAACACAGATCACTTTTTAAAGTGGGCTAAAATGTTTAAAAGGAATCTAGCACAAGCGTTTCCAAAATAGCATGAGCTTCATGTTAATATCAGCTCATCCAACATTATCTTTCACAAAAATGCAAACTTTTAGTGCAATGCTTAACTTTATGACTGTTGAATAAAATGTTTCAACATCCTAATTTCTCACTTTTTCACCAAGACAGCTTCGATGTATTTTACTGTCTATACACTTTGATAGATCACTTAGTACTTAACTGTACCCTCTTTATATTCTTTTACAGGTTTCTTTTACAATGCACAGAAGTAGGAAACACAATGTACAGCATTCCAATAACTATCCACGACAATCCATTCCAAAATGAGTTGTTTCTGGTTCCCTCGACCGAAAGACTTTGGAAGATTGTAAAAACGTACACTTTGTGATTAATAATGGTGGCAGTATCAATAAAATAATACATTTTAGTATAGTAAATGAACATTTGAATATTGTATCTTAAAATCTTTCATATAATCTATCCTTTACAGAACACACATTACCAATATTCATCATTTTGGCCTTCAGTCTGGATTTCACAAGTAGTGTCAAACTTATTAGAAAAGCAATAATACTCTGCCCGTAACTCTGACCTACAACTTACCATCATTGGTGTAAACGCAGATAGAAATTATCATGACATTGTGTTGGTCTACTAAATGAACGTTAACCAGAAGACAGTCAGGTATATCAAGAGTGTACAGTATTCTATAAGGTCATCACTTTTTTAAACTCCAAGCTCAATATTGCCTCTTCATTCTGAATATCTGCATCTGCACAAGCAGCTGATGAATTGAAAGGATGGAGCTTGTGTTATTGTTCCCTGAATACAAAGCTATCTCAGAACCTGATTCTGCACAGGCCATTGAATATTTGTGTTTGTGCTGGCTGCTGAACCGCTGTGTTGAAGCCAACATAACATAGAACTAAAAATACTTGCAGAGATAAAACCACAAACTGAGGACGAAAAGCATACGGAAGACTCTGGCAAGCAGAGTGGCATTATTATCCGGCTTATGTCATTGTGTATTTTGAAGTGATACCACCGAAGTGATTTTCAACGCATTCCATTTGTGGCATTCGTTTTCTTGTTGCACAGTAAGAGGAACTGACTCATCGGGCTCACCTCAGCAGCGGTGCTCAGTACTCACGGATCCCTTAAAAGGCTGACAGGATTATGTTCCTGAACTCCTAACATCAACACTTCATGTGTTATGAAGGGCTGAGCCACCAAATTTAGATTTAGAGTCTTTTGTATTTCTTAAAAGTGAAGTGTGTAATTTTTGAGATGTTAAAATACTTCATCTTATTCCTTTTTAGTGACAATTACCTTAGGAGACAACTATGAATATACCATAAACATGTTCATTTCTAGAAGAGTGCAAGCATTCCGTCTCTGTGCTTCTTTTAAAACAGAACTTTGTTTGGTTGAATGCCCATCATGTCAAACTCTTAGGTCAATCCGTTGGGTAAATTTGGGGTCAGGACTATTTGTTTGGCTGACCAATGGCACAAACACATGTGTTTGAGAAACAGAATGGTCCAAATGGAATGGTGTACTGCTTGCTGCATACTGCACAACAAATATTTAGTTAAGCCTGCATCATCTCATAAATAAAACAGTTGTTTAGCATTTTAATCCAATTTTGGGCAAAAATACTGGTATCCTCTTAAAATTCTAGTAGAGATATCAT
This sequence comes from Triplophysa dalaica, assembly GCF_015846415.1. Taxonomy (NCBI): domain Eukaryota; kingdom Metazoa; phylum Chordata; class Actinopteri; order Cypriniformes; family Nemacheilidae; genus Triplophysa; species Triplophysa dalaica. Next base: position 2,326,062 of record NC_079566.1, on the reverse strand, counting down.
AAATCAATTTCTTTGTTTCATTCATCATGCATGAAATATGAAGGTCAAGGTGTGCACTGCTTTAAGGAATACTACACTGTAAAACTTTGCTGTAGTTTTTGCAGCAGGTTTGTCAGTAACTTACTGTAGATTTATCTACTTAATCCTACTATCAATTTGTAATGTTTTCAATTACTTTAATCAGAATGAAAACACTTTGACTTTTAAGATTCAAAATGAGCAAGAAGAGACTGGCATAAACACAGCAACACTGCAAAAAATACATTCGTCCTAAGCATTTTTGTCTTTTTGTTTTCTAGTAAAAATATTTAAAACTTCTTAAATTACAAAACATTTATATAACAAGAAAAGTGACCTAATATATTACAGTAAGTCTTGTTATATGGAAGAAAATGAACTGGGTAAGTTTATGCTTATAACCAAATTGTAAATTATATCTACAGTAAGTTACTGGCAAACCAGTACTGGCAAATGTTTTACAATGTACATTTGACAACTAACCAATTAAGTAGGAAATCTGGGTATTCTGTGACTATAGAAAACTTAATTAGTGACAATACTAATATATTATCGTCTCCATTAGACCCCCTTGAGAAAGAGACCCTAAACTTATGTGTAACAGATATAAATGCTTGCATGTATCTGCTTGCAAAACTGCACAACAACTTTAGACTTCTGAACTTATGTCCATCAAAGAAGAACGATCGTTTTAGCCCACATAATGGTAGTTTAACAGCAGGGGTTAACTGATGAAACTAACCATCCAAACCTTCACCCCTGAGGGGAACGGCCTTGAGAATCAGCGGGTGCCATGCAGGGTCATTACAAACTAATCACCATTAACAATCCACTAACCCACAGCAGATAACAGTGAAATTAAACAGACGCCAGAGGAATCTGTTTTACTGGTGTGTATTTTTAGCAAAGGGAAAAGGCAAGATTGCCCATTTGTGGCAACAATTGAATTGTGGGATCCCTCTCTGTTCTCCTTACCTCCTGTCAAACTAAATCAGTCTCTGATTCACATTCCCAGGAATCGCCGGCAATGCCATTTCTTCATCAACAGCCGAGCCACCTACATTCTAGTGAGGAGGAGGAGGACTACATGAGCAAATTCTTCATTCTTCACCTACCTCTCGATCCAAAAAAACGCAGCTAAGGCAGCTACTTTCAGCAAACTGATGCAGGGAGGAGGATTTAAGAACCTAAACGCATGAGTCTCCAATCGAATGCAATAGAAGTGTTTTGCATTTGCAGTGCTGCCACAAGGGGTGCCATAAAATGTACTTTTTTCTTTTTTAGTCTGACTAATTATTTAAAGAACTAGTTGATTAAAGTTAGTTCAATCTGATGACATCATATTTGGATAAAAGCATCTGCCAAATGAATAAATGTAAATATATACAGTAGCTTCCAGAAAGATAAACGTCTGGATAAGTTTCACAAATATTTGCATGCGGCCAATTGCACATTAAGATGAAGTTTGTTACAACAGATGCAAGACAACGCTGAGTACATAATTACTGCATGCTTGCATGTGTTAGCCAAGGTTCCATGTTGGCATAGTCGCTGTCCTTTAGATATTTTACATAGTCACATACAAGCCCACCCCGAGAGAAGGGGCGAGAGTGAAGTACTGTAATTGTTTATTAAATAAGAGGTTGCAGGATTGCTAGAAAAAGGTAAGATCAATAACTAGAACGCCTAACTTATTTAACCATTAGCTGACGCAGTCCACAATTGGGTCTGGTTAACATTTCTTTGCTTTCATACTCAACAGAAAGGTCGCCGTTTTGTGTGATTATTAGTATTTTGATAAATCCTTTATACCTTCTTTCATCTTGCTATTTAGGCTTAAGAAACTCGTTCCATTGTGCTATGAATCCCATTGCCTTGTGAATTTTGTTAAAAATATTGATGCCATGCAGCCACTATTGGTGGATTCACATAGGTACGTGGCAGTCACGTTTGTCCAGTTCATTCTCAAAGGGAAACATGCGGTAAGCGGCAAAACGCGGGTCACTTTGTTGGTGGTTGTGGTGCGCAAGCTGGGCTTGTGCATCCCGCAACTTCCATGGGCAAGGCTCTTTGCCGCATGCGTAGCTGAAGATACAAATATTTTATCTTTTTGTTATTGGCAGCGGCAACACAGTCTCACAGGAACCGTGAAATTGTCATGAACGTGTTCATCAATATGAATTTCCCTCTTTTTACGTGTCGGTCAGCACGCAATTTTTGCGTGTCACCCAGCACGACTTTCCATCAAAAGTACTTTAATACGCAATATTTTTCAATATATGCCTGGTATCAATATATTAAACAAAATACAGCTGTTAGAGCATGCCAAGGACATTAAAGTTTGTGACAATTTTCACACATTCCCGTGCAGCGCCGGCTTAAAGGCGAAGGACTCGTGTGAATCCAGCATAACAAAATTAAGCTGAGCAGAGTGGTGGTGTTTCAAAGCCCACTGCTTGCATTATGCATTCCTGGCACCGCTCACTCCAACAACACCCGCTGAAATACCCAAACCAGCAACATAACAAACCTCACAGGAGCTCCTTTCCCAACAATAATGTGACAGCAAGAATATTAAGCTTCATTATCAATCGCCGAAATGTAGCCTTTTTCACGAGAGGCCAGAGGAGAACAATAAAAGCCCCAGTGGAGTCTGATGTAGTCTAAGCTTATATTTTAAGAGGAACTCGAGAGATTTCCGATTGGGAACTATCTGTCCAAGAGCTGATTGTGCTGGGTCAATGGGTAAACAATAGGAGAGGTCTGAAGATGTTGTTTTGTCTTAATTGAATGCTGGGCTCGTCAGTGTGTGTGTGTTTGTGTGCATGTGTGTGTGTGTGTGAGGCTGACCTTTGACATGATTCTGATGGAGGTAATTGAATAGGTGTGTAATGTGAAGCAGAAACATCCCCTCAGGGGACACATTATAGTGAGACAGTTTGTCTTCTGTTATTGCTCTGAAATTCATGTGGCTGGACTGAGAGACACAGTCAGTCTACTTAAAGGTGCCAGTGATTTTCTTTGCAGTGATAGAATCGTTTCCCCCACCAAGTAACCTTTCAGCGAATATCTATATTATAATATACGTATTTTCTCATCTTTCTATAGTCTAATCAACCTTTAGTGCATATATATTACAGGTCCTTAATGGAATCATTCAACCCAAGAAAGAGACATTAGGGTTTCAATGCAGATTTGCACAAAGCTTTGGCGGTTTTGACAGTTTAGTTGCTGTATTTAGGCCATCATATAAGATGTTATATAATGTGAATTCCTGTGAATCTTTCCCTTTTCAAATGTTCTGCCAAAACATACCACGAATGGTCATGTGACTTTTTCATACGCAATGTGACTTATAAATGTGTTTCCATTGCAGTTTTGCGAAACTGCCTTAATCGTATTTCCTGAAAAAAACACCTCATGGGCATGTTCGTGCCCAACATTGAGGTCTAGTTTTGTCGTGAATTTTTATTTATTTAGTAATTCCAATTTTGTAGAAAACCTCAGCTGTCTAGATCTGCCTCAGCTGTAAAAGTGTCAATCTGATTGAGTTGGCCAATCAAATGAAGAAAGGCGTGAGTTGCTATTGACAGACGTCAAGCAAGAGTTCAGTTTCTACTGTGAAAGAGCGCGATGTTAGTACACTTTGCTGTAATTTCCCAGCTTTAACTTACTTTAGATTTAATGTACAATTTTGTTTTAAGCATAAACTTACTCAGTTTATTTATTTTTCTTTCATAAAACAAGACTTAATATCTAGGGTCGCTTTTCTTGTTATGTAAATGTATCGTAATTTAAGATGTTTTAATTTTTTATAGAAAACAAGAGAAAAATGCTAATGCCAGTCTCCACTTGCTCATTTTGAATCTGTGTTTTAATTTTTTATAAAGTTTTTGAAAACAGTACTTATTGGAAAGTATATTCAGTAGCAATTAAATCTACAGTAAGTCACTGGCAAACCTGCTGCAAAAACTACAGCAAAGTTTTACAGTGTAGCTAACTGTTTAATCTTTATCATAGAAATGTTAGCGGCCATTCACATGTGGCGTCTAAAAATGCATGCAAAACGCTGACTGCGTCGCTTTCTCCCTCTTTTCAGAGCGCCCGGGAGTTTATACTCTCGTTTTGAGCGAGCTTGATGCCCGTTAACATTTAAACAACAAACTTGAGTAAATGACTAAATGATACATCCTGTAATCCAAACACTGAAAACATATAATTTACACGTTTGATGTCAGTTTGACGCAACAAAAACATTAGCAGACCTCCACTAGTTCATGCATAAACTGTGTGGCTTTGACTCAGGTGTGTTTATAGGTTGTGGGTTAGCCTATTAAAACAACTATATGATTAGCAAATAATTCAAATGCATCACTTTTAAACAAATTATCGTTCTTTAATACTGTTTCTATATTGTTTTAAATTGACCAATTTTATATAAAAACCTAATTGTCTGCAACTTCTGTAGCAACACAAAAAGTGAAAGGGACAGTTCACTCAAAAATGGAAACCTCTTACCTTTATGTAATTTCAAACTTAAATGCATTTTGGTCCTTTATGAAAGACAGGTTGTATTTCAATCTGGTATTAATTGCATAAAAATAAGAATTGGCCCTGTATTTACTTTCAATACTGATAAACATAAAAAGACAGAGATGGTTTTAGGTTTTAAAATAATATATGCAGATCAAGAAAGTAAAATGTTTGGTTAGGAACAAATTACGTTTTTGGACCACAGTATTTCCGTAATCCTGGCACGGCCCTGCTCATGCTAGCGTGAAAATGTTTTTTTGTGATATATGGAAGTTTTTGCTAAATTGACGCGTTTCCATTGGGCATATGTTATCAATGCGTTATTAAAATTTGCGCCTTTGAAGGGTAATGGAAACGCAGCTACTGAATAATAATATAAGAATAATATAATGGAGATGATGTTCTCTAATGTGGTTGGGGCAGCAGTTCAGGTAATGAAGTAATGGCAATAAGTGGGATAAAGAGTCAACTGACATATCGATTACATGTTAATTTGTTAAAGAACACAACTGAACCCTGTAGTGCACATAAGAGATCATTACTAGTTAGGTTTAAGTATAGTGTTGTGATGTTAAAATCCCTGCTCAGGTTGAGGTAATGATGTTACGGTTATGAGGCTGATATGACTAGGTTATGCTGTTGAGGTTGTCAGGTTAAGGTAATGATGTTGATGATGTAGACACAACTAGATATCACTATCCTAGTAAGATTCAAGTATCTCTACCTCTGACATCACTTCTAATCAGTATACATTCCTCACTCTGTCTTAGCCATCCAGACAGAACTGTTGCAATGGCAGTGCAATGCTCTGATATGGTTACATGGAAGTAGATAAACTCTGCGGCTCCCCGGGGTCCTGTGAGACTCACACACTGCTACCTTAAGGCTCAAAATGTCTCCATGCTTGGGCGGTTATCTCCAAAAACACGCTGCACTGACATAAAGGGGAAATGTGAGACAGAGAAAAAGAGAGACAGAATGTGAGATGAGTCAGAATTGAGGATGTGCTGCGTTTCCCCGTCCAAAACTATTCTCATCAAAATCAACAATGGCTTTCACAAAACACAAGGGGAAATATTAAAGATTACAGAGGAGGGCTTCAACAGAGGCATTTTGTGAGCACTGACAGATTGACAGTTGCTGAAATATTTAGCTGACCGTGACACGTTTAGAGAGATCTTCTAGTACAATGATTAACCTCATGTGATAAAACTTCACAAACAGATTATTGATAGTACATTATTAATCATTAATGCACTTTTTCAAGTGTTTGGTTCTTCGGTTACACCAAAAAAATCTGTAAAACTAAGGCACAATATACTGTATCAACATAAAGCATTTTCTACAGTTGTCTTACCAGTATTTTACATTTTGCACTGCATTAAATAGCATTTTAGAATAAATGGAAATGGTCTTTTCTGCCAGTACTTTATCCGTATTTTACAGGATTTTTTACCGTGCCCATGGTTTAGGAGGAGCACGGAGATGCGGGCAGCTTTTGCTCCAGGTCATAAGAGTCTAATTCTTTGATCTTTCTTCACTCAGGGAACTTGTATGAAGCCCGAAAACCGTCTGACTGCGTGTGCTACAGTAAGCAAACACAGTCATACACACAAGAGACATACTCAATCCAGGCTGTCGCATGGGAATATGTACACATACACAACTTACAGACAAGGGCACTCAGACAGGCGGACGCAAAACAGAACAGTCAGAATTCTGGTGGGGGCTGCATCTCTCTTATACTCTGTTCACATTGACAGTGATTGATGAGCTGTAAAAGCGACAGGAAGTTGTTCATTTTCACTCTGTGATTTCTGACCACACGATCATTGGTGGCTGCAAAAATATTTGCAGTGGAACATCTCAAATGCAAGCACCTGCAGAGGAGGGATGCCCTGGGGGACTTGAACCCCTGCAAGAAAACTGGTCAAAAGTGCCACCATAAAAGTGTTCACTAAAATAAATAAAAATTATAATTAAAATAACAACATATACAAAAAACAACAACGAATATCATTTATTCAAAACGCAAATCTAAAAAAATACATTTGTCCTTCATCCATGACTAAATATAAATCAATTATTGACCAGGTACATAAAAATCATATTCAAAACTGTCTCATTGCACTTAAATGCAAATATACATTGGTAAAGCTTATAATAACAATTTGTAATTTGAGCACGTACAAGGTATGTAAAGTTAGTTCAAGCAGACATGGCGACATAGAGGTAGAGATTTCAGCTAATAAAAAAAAATTCTAGTAGTATAGAAATTGCAACCAAGGACCAGGCTATTAGACTTCAAAAAAGAATTCAAAAAGGACATGAGCAGAGTTTTCATACTATATCTTGCATGTCAGGATGTCTCATCAGTACAATTTCCCATTGGATAAGCAGAATTTTTTATGAATACTGCATAAAAACGCTATGTGTACAGCAACTTCCAGGTTGCTTTAGACACACAAACACAAGCACATATTTTATTATCAGGTCACTCTAAGATGAGTTTTGTTTGATAAATTCAATAAGATATACATTGAGGATGAGAAAAGAGACATAATATTTGAGAAAAATGAAGGGAATACAACAAAAAACTAGACCATTCTGTCTGAAATTCAACTGCTAGTTAAGAGTCCTGGAGCTTATAATACCTGAAGGAAATACAGTACTACATTAGCTCTTTACGTTCTTAATTATCACAATATGTGTGACCCTCGAGTTACAGAACCAGTGAACTGATTGGCTGATGGTACCACAGGAACAGTCATCGTCACAAGCCCTTCACTAGCCCTTCACCCCCTTGAGTTGTGACGTCAAAGGCAGCAGATAGGGGAACATATGTATTTCCCGCTTTAAAGAGCCTTCCAGAAAAAAGTCACTTGCAACTCCGTTGACTCCAATTGAACAGTTTTTTCTCAGCAATGGCGGTTCATAGAGCCTCTTAATAGTTCACTGAAGTTACTAGTAACGCCAAACAGACCAACTTAGGTAAACTTCTATCCCATTTAAAGACCAAAGCAGTTTAATTAATGAGAAAATAAGAGAAATAAAGCATTTAAAGAGAAAACATAACTTCCTGGAGCTATCTGAATGCTTTATGAATCACTTGACACTGGCTCTCAATAGTCCCTTGAAGTTACTAGTAAAGCATGGAGCTGCGACTAAACAGACCAACTGAGGTAAACTTCATAACCATTTATAGACGAAAGCCATTTATTGAATAAAAAACAAAGAAATAAAGCGAGAAATAAAGAAAAAACTGGAACTATTTGAAGGCTCCATGAATCACGTGACACTCCGTTGGCAGAACTCTCTCTCCAATGGCTCTGCTTTTGAGTAGCCATCAAAACGACAGCAGAATAAAAGTTGTATAATCTGCATTTGATCAATGATAACCAGCCAAACCTTGACATAAGAATTGCATTGTCCAAACATTTGGCCTCAAAACGAAACTATAACTTTTATAAACTCGTTTTTATCCTATGAATTCAAATCAGTCGATGCCAAAGGCATTCACTCAATGCTCTTTCCTGCAAGGTAATCATTTAAGTACCCTTATTCTGCACGATCACAAATGTCTTATGCTAGTGTTGTGCAATATTAGACTTATGATGGCAAACAAGTTCAAGCTAAAAGGTTTAAGACTGAACGCACAAACAGACACAGCCTAGTCCATATACAGTCTGAGCACGTTGCCGATCTCAGCTGCGTGTCAGGCTGAAGCCAGGAGAACTTCATCTAATGCAGCGAGAGGATCAGTCAGTGCTGGATCTCAGTAAGCTATTAATGGCTGGATAACTCTCTATAAAACTATCTTGTGCTTTCAAGCTCAAACGGCACAGTACTGACAGGCTAATACAGGAAATAAAATGCTCTTTCCTATTGTACATAATGAATGAAAATATTTTTTTGCAATATTCATGTTCCTCGTAATTGCCTAATTACATTTGAGCCGCTTTGAGTTTAAATTCCCAGCTCAGGCTCTTAAAACGTTTCTCTCTTCTGTCATATTTCTTATAGCTGACACAATCATATATGTCTGTTATGACTACACCCTGCCAGCCTGCAAAATCTCTAGCTTGAGCGGCAAAGCTAACTTTGCCATTACAAGTCATGTCAACGAGGCAGATGACAGCAAATGTGATGTGCAATTATCAAACAGACACGTCAAACGGCTGAATAGCTATAAAAGCACCCATGAGCTGCAATGAAGGCTCGCTCTTGACCTGCAATCTCTATTAGATACTAAGAGTGCATTAGTATTACAGATGATGGTTCTGTGCATGACTGTGTTTGGTACTTGTACTGTATGTGTGTGTGTGTGTGTGTGTGTGTGTGTGTGCAAGGCATAACTTGAAGGACGCTGGGGAAGAGGAGGCGGGCCTACGATGAGGTCCTGTCTCTAAGATCAGACTCACACTGGGCGCTAATGTAACGTGACAGTGACGTCTCACTACAGACGTTATACGGCCCCCCGGGAGGGTAATACCATTTCATCAGTCGTCCTTTATCCTTGCCTCTGATGGTTTTGTGCTTGGATACATGATAGTACAAGGACAATTACATATAATGTACAAACACGCACACATAGAGTAGAATGTTAACAGTGTGGGTGAACAAGACCAGCATTAGCTCCACTTTAAAAAGAGCAAGCTGTTTGCCTAAAAACATTACAGAGCCAATTAAATTAACTAATTTTAACATTACGAGTACATTTTGCATTTGATTATATTCTAGCAGCGGATGTTATTTTAACCAATATTTGTGAAACGAGGGGACATTTTATCCATGTGCTTCTAAAAAATATGATATACAGTAAATTAGTAACACTTTACAAATTCTGTGAGATTATTGTTTTAATGATCTAATCTCATACACTGAAAAAAAATGACTTTCTTATTTAGACATTTGTACTGGAAAACAAGACAAAACTACTATGAATTCTTGAATCAAGATGCATTTTCCTAACGAGCAAAATTACCTTGTTTTTCGACCAAAAAAATTGAAATTTCATCTTGAATTAAGGTTTACCTTTTTCTTAGTCACTAAATTCAAGACTATTTTCCTTACCCCATTGGCAGACTTTTTTGCTTGATTTAAGCACAAATTTCATATTTTTTGTCTAAAAACAAGACGTAGGTAATTTTGATCATCAAGAAAATGCATCTTGATTCAAGATTTTTTTACATATGTATTGGAAAACAAGACACAAATACTTAGTAAGAAAGTGCTTTTTTGCAGTGTAACTATGAAATTATGTAATGCATTATTTAAAGGCTTTTTTCATGTGCAGGGTTAGGGTGAGGTGTGATTGAGAAATTGAGAAAAATATAGTTTTGTTGTAGCCGACAAAGTAACCAATGTAAAGTAAATACAGTAGATTAAATAGTTTTTCTTCCTTGCCAAAAATATGAATTTTTCACACGGACAAAAGGTACAATTTTGTTTATCTTTGTGATAAACTGGGCCAGTTTGTCCCTGATGCAAACATTGTTTGAAAAGGTAATTTAGGTGCGACATCATAATGATTGGATATTTAAAAAAGTGTCTGTCATTTTAGTTAAAAAAAATCTAAACCTGCCAAAGTAATCACGGAATGGATTGGGGTCAGTGAAGCATTCTGGTCCATCCTAAAACACTAGAGGGATGCCTGCAGTGGCACGTAAAGTGCCCTTCACTGTCTGTCTGGACGATTATACTCGAAAAGAAAGATAATATTGAATATAAGTCCCGGCCCCTAAATCTTATCTTCTTAACTTACATCCAGTCTTTTTTTATTCTTATTAGTACTAGCACTGGCTCTGGCTCTGCTCCAAAACCAAGTGAACTAACTGTCTTGAACTGTGTACATCTGAGACAACATCAGACTGAAATGGAAGTCACTGATCTGATTCACTCTTCATAGTCACGCTCAAAGCATCATACAATAATGATCTGCATGCTGCGCACACAGAAGACTCGACTTGATTTTAGAAAAGTGGTATTAACATGTCGCCAAGCTGACATTGTGTTACACTTATAGTTGGAAGTTCTTGTGGTGCACAAAGAGTGTTTCAAATCAGACAGGTCAAAAAGATTTGATTTATGTTGGAATGCTGCCTCATTGTTTTATCTTCTCTACCTCATCTAAACACATGCTCCCTCCTTCATTCATTTATACACCCACATGTATTGGCTCTGTTCCAAATCCTGGTTAGCTGCCTACATTTTGGCATATTTTACTTTATCATAAGCCGTCTTTCCAGGGTGATTCCGACTGTCCGAGTTGTTGGGATACAACAGCATCAAACAGCTCCAGCATCAAATACATTATAAATCATCCCTTCAAACTAATGAAGACATTGGTTTTATAAAACCAATCCTTAAGTTTTGCACAGTAAACTTAGCAACATGCAGACCGTTTCATTTTGGTGTTAAGATGGGCTGCCTTACGTATGTAAACATCTTGCTAGGTTTTGAACCAGAGCTTTACTCAATCCATTTCATCTTTCTCTTCCTCACCACCTCTATTTCATCTTTATTCAGTCCTTCAGTTATGCTTTTTACACCCACTTGAAGTGACGCTATCTCACATTCAATATTAGACAATAAGACGATCTGTTATATTGTTTTCCATAAAAGCAAAGAACAACCAGAACGAAAGGCTTATGTCGCTCTAAATGGTTCCCTGCAGGTTTGTTTAGATTCTCTTCATGATTAAAGATAAATTGCTAGGCATCTCAGCAGAGCTCTCAAAGAGTAAAAAAGCCCCTGTCGTAAACAGAGGACAGTGATGAAATAGAGATAATAACAGCCATGGAATTCACTCTTTAGACTATCTTTAGACATGAAGACTGGTATGTGGGCTGGAACCAACACTCACTCTCATCATCATCTAGCTGAGAGCTGATTCAGTGCTGTGGAATTCAGCTTGTCATCTTTTAACACGTGACATGATTTGAATGTCCAATAAGAGGCCACACACCAGTCCACAGTTAACATGCCGTTGTGTCTCACTTGTCTTTTAGCTTTCTGCTAGAGGTAAGGACTGGAAATTGATGGCACAGTTTTTTTCTCTTGGCAACCAACCAAGCCATGCATTACAATAGGGCACATTAAAGTCTCAATCATATTTTTGTATGTGACTCTGTACACCAACACTGTTTTGATACTCTTGATTGGACAATGTCCTTACTGATGAGGAGGAGTCCACAAACTGGATATTTATTTACAGGGGAGTATAAAATATTGTATAGTGTACTGTAAAAAAGCACCGTCCTTCGGATGAGACGTTAAACTGAGGTCCTGACTCTCTGTAGTCATTAAAAATCCCAGATGTCCTTCGAATAAGAGTAGGGATGTCGTCCCATTCATCTCTACACATCGTGTCCTCCTTATTTTAAACAGAACGCACATTCGAAGTTTATTGATGTGTTTTTATTTGTTCATACAGATTTTAACAGGCGTAAATTACAGCAATTTCACAGTAGATGTTCTTTCAGCTCTTTCAAACCTTAATATTAAAAAGAAAAAGAAAAGTTAAACACATAGCAAGTGTTTCATTTCCATACATTTCTAAACCGCTTTGTCAAAACAAAGCTCCATAACACCATTATATTAACAAACTATCGCTATTATGGCCAGCAGTCTTACAACAACAATGTCATTATAGTTCAGTTCCATGCAAACGCTTGCCAACAAAAACATTTAACATCATAGCAACAGCTTGCTGGTGTTCAGCTGTAAAAACCATAAAAAACAAGCAATTTGAGGAGAAAAAACTAAGCTTTGGTTACATTTTAGGCCTTGCTGTTGTTGTCAATCATGTAACAAAAATTGGATGATTGTGTTAATGTTCAGTAATACAAAGACTGACAATATAAGCTCACAGAATGAACAAAGCAATGCACTTAGAGATGCTTAGAGAAAAGGGTTGAGTGATAGTTTGTTATCTGTGGGAGATCGAGCAGCCTCTGAAGAGATTCCAAAGGAGGACAGTAGTATTTGCAGGAAGAGAGGATCTGTACCACCAATACTCTCATCTACAGATGTGTATTTATTGGTGAAGGAATGCATTTTAGGAAGAGTTGGCTGCATAATTAGGGACGATTTACACTTATAGAACATGCATAATAACTTTTTTGTGTGTCCAATGACACAAGCATTCCATTTCATCCATTCACCATATCTGTATGTCCACTGCAGGGCCGTGGGAGGGATGGAGCCAATCCAAACATCACTGCCCACAGGGTCTCACACCCTGAGTAGACCATTCCATAGCTTACACAAGCATTGAATTTGTAAATGTTAAAAAAGATATAATGTTAATCTTTGAATTATGAGCTAATTCATGAGCTAACCTGTGCATTTTGGATGTGACATTGTGTGTGGCCTTGCGGTATGTGCGTGTGCTCTGTTATTAACAGACAGGAGAACAGGAAGCGGATCCAAATGAAGTACAAAGTCTTTTATTGAAGACCACAAAGTAACAATCGTTAAGCATTCAACAATAATAGACAACGGAACATAAGGGCTATATTTACAGTACACAGATGCAGCGAAATGGGACACATGTGAAACCAGTTGACAATCACAAGACTCAAGGCATGATGGGATATGGAGTCCTTACAAAAAGGCAGAAACACAGAGCAACATGGCGCCCTCAGGTGGAGAGCCAAGGCACAAGCAACGGTGGTGACAGTTAGCCAATTTTCAAATACTTTCAGATTTTATTGAAATCCAATGCGTTTATGATCTGATATGTGATGTAAATCTGATAAAAGAGCGAGTTCTACAAATGGTGGTTTTAAACCCGGGACTCCAACATCCAAGCTTTTACCAACTACACACTTTACATCTTATACCACTGGAGTCGCACTTCAAAACGTTGTCGTTCTTACACAGTCTCCATTCCAATCAGATACTTGTGGGCAGAATGTAAATAGTTTCTACCAACAAGGAGGGCTATATGTACTCAAATGACAAGTCATTACATCACTTCATTATTATTACATATTATTACAATTTACTAATGTTGCTGAACAAAATATATCCTATTTAGTCCAATGGGATACTTTGTAAACGTGTCTCAGTGACTGACAGTACTCAGGGGGTGGAGCTTAGCAAAAGAATGGTTCCTGTTGGTGAAGATGTAAACAGTACTAACCAGATGCTTCAGGTCCCATTCTGGAGTCTTTGTGTGCGTGTCGGAAAGAATACTGGCTTTGTGTGGTCATGAATTATTTTTAAATGTATGGTTCTGCTTTCAAAACCTTTGTTTCCATTTTAAAATGTGTTAGTGGATTTTCGTGTCAACCTTGATTGTAAGTGAACAAAGTAAACATTTGCTGTTACAAGTTCAGGGACAAGTTTTATTAATTTATTAATTTATTTATTTTTGTAGTAATAAAGATTAAGTTGTTTTCTGTTTGGAGTTTCCTTTAATGACTTTCAGTACAGCTCTTGCGAGATTTCTTCTCATTAACAACCATGTGTAGGCTAGTAAAAGAATGCCAGATTAAACAATGATTTCTCAGTGGTATAAACACTGAATGAGTACTGCAGATTTGCTAACATGTTTCAATTTTTAATAGCAGTTTAATCAATACAAATGGACAACCTGGCGCTTATTGCTGTCCAGTTGTGGTCTAGTGGGTATGTCTGAACTCTGCTGTGCACACTGCAGCACTTTCACACTTCTCATTGTTGAAATTATTCTTATGCGAGACATTAGCAGAGCCTTGGTGTATCCATTAGCGCAGGAGGCTAAAACCTGAAATTAATGCCAAACATCCCAAATAATTCCAAACATCCCACAGTTACGACCTATTCATGTAATATCAATATCTGAGCTCTGCAGTAGGTGCTTTAGCTTAGTTTTGGTTTGTTTAGGGTTAATAGGTGTTCATTCACCAGTGATAAAACATAAGACCAGGTCCACAACTAAATTTCACAAAGCCCGGGCATAAACTAGGGTTGTCATGATACCATAAACATATATTATGATGCTATAGCAGATGAAGTATCACAATACTGTGCAATATTGTGACAAGTCATAATCTAAAAGTAATAAATCTACAAAATAAATCAACATTTTACAATCAACAGTTAGTTTTCGTAGCCTGTTAGCTGTCACCCGTTCCGTATACGGGACACCTTAGTTTGCGTCACTATTGTGCATATAATTTATAATCGAATCATGACAAACTATATATCATTGGAAAGATCTAAGACTCTAGAATACAGATTTCTTTGGTGTTTTTTTAAATAATTTATGAAGGGAGAGTAATTGATTATTTTTTATAAAGAGTGTGCTTAGTTTTTTGTTATGCTTTTGCGACCAGTATTTTTTTTAATGTATTTTTTAATCAAAGAAAAACAAACTTTTTTTATTTATTTTTACAATAATCCTAACAACATACCTTTATTTTTTTTGTGTGTGTGATTTTTTTTTAGCATTAATCAGCTACTTTTCTTTTTTTAAACGAGACCAACCGTATGTCTGTATTCCAAAGAATTCATGAGTTACCGCCATCTTAGTTCCAACATGCGTTTTCATGTTTAGGCTCAAAAAAGGCTCCAACAGTTAAAAGGTTTTAAAGCAGCACTATAGAACTTTAGCTCACAGGTTTCCCTATGTGGTTGATAAGAGCAATTGTCTGTTACCAGTGTTGTAAATAATGTTGCTGTATAAGCTTCCCCTTGGGCAGCGCAATACATGTAAATTTGTTGACTAAGCTAATGGAAATGACAAATGCAGAAACGTTGTTAGGAAACCATGTGGCACTCAACGAACATACTTAGGGGAAATGTATCAGTGTAAAAGTATACATTTTGCTCAGGAAATGTAGTGGAGTAAAAGAAGTCTGCAGAAATATTAAGACTCAAGTAAAGTACAGATTCTCACAAAAAATTATTTGTTAAATTACAACACTGTGTAATTGTATGGTTTAGGTTTATGATGTTTTTTTCAGATTTCTGTTTTCATACATTGTAATCTTTTGACTTTATAAAACCATGATATTAATAACCGTGATAGTAATTGTGACATGACGCTCAGGAATACGTGATTCTGATTGGCCAGTCAAGACCTCCCAAGGTATTTTATTTCCAGATAACAGGAAATTAAATGAACTACTAACTGTTTAAATTAACAAACTACAAAACCGACTAGTTTAATCATGCCTTTCTCCAGTAATTCAGAGAAGTTTATGATCTCTGTTTACACTTAATCATAGAGAATAAACAATATCTAGCCTACAGCTGCTTTATAATTGTATTACATCCTCAAGCAATTCTGCAGCACTCACACAGCTACACGATAGGAGCCAACCAATAATGATAATAATAAACAACTTCATCTCCCTCTACGCTTTGCACTTGTCAATAGACTGGCCCGCCTGACATGAATGCAAAATTGAGACTAGATCTTAACAACCATGGGAGGAATGACACAGGAATCAGTGAGGAGATGTGGGGCCCAAGAGAAAGCTGTGGGCCCTCAGCACAGGATGGAAAGGACCTCCTTAAAGACTTTGAATAGGCCTGCTTTGTGCACTAGCTGCCAGCATCTGTCACACACAGTCCAGATGTAGGAACACAGTCTTCCCTGAGTCAGACATTCTTTGTGTAGACCTCAGCAATCAGCTTTTGAACAGGTTAGTTTCCACAGCTCTGGTTTTTATAATCTACGGAAAGAATGAGATACCATAAATAGACTGCACTGACGGAACTTAATACTACCCCTAAAACCAACATTTGCCCAAATGTCTAACATATCTTAGCCTCCTCATTGTAAACAGAGTTTAAAAGAGGTATTTACCATACTTCAGAGTATATTTAGTGGGTGTCCAGTATTGTTCAAATCTAAAAGAATGTTTCTGTATGTTTATTAAAAAAACAACATTAAATATTTATCTACGCTCATCGGCCATGGTATAAGGTACACCTGTTCAAACGTTTGTAACACGATTTAGGCATGTAGACATGTTGTGAAACTGCTGACATGCTGGAACTGTTACACACTAACATCACTGGGATTTAGAAAGAATGGAAAAAGTGGCAGGTCTGTCGGTAAAAATGATTTGTTAATGGTAGAGGTCGATGAGAATGGGGAGACTGAAAAAACACAACCAGAAAGAAAAAAAGAGCAACTGAAATGCACAACTTGAAGCAGATGGACTACAACAACAGAATCCCACCAGGTGCTACTTCTGTCAGCTCAAGACAAAAAAGTGTGGTTACAGTGTGCACCGGCTCAAGGGTGGCGATTTGGGTAGGAGTCGGACATGTCCCTACCAATATCCAGGGAACACTGAATTGTCCCAATAATTTAGACCACACATTGAATCTATATTTCGATATATCCACTGATGCCCACCTGTGTTTTATTTTTAACATCACATTTACTTATCCAGGAATCTTTTAATCCAGTTAAAAAATCTTTTAAAACAGTGTTCTGTAAAAAAATTGTGGAACATTTTTTTTTAAACTTTATAATTCATGTCTCTACAAGAATTCGTTTTGGCTTTGTTGAGTCCCTCCCAGTGTTCGATTTGGGGGGGGGAGTGGGGTTGCTGGAAAAGGTCCCGGACCTCATGTAAGCATGAGGGGACCTCCCATAAGGTCTAAAATAATTCACTTTGGGGTTCCCCTGGTTTTTCATTTAAACAAAACACCATTGTTGTAACAGAACCACTAGGAACACGGCAGGTAAGATCTTCAAACAATGTTTACTCACAGACACAGGTAACTAAACAGGTGAACGTTGAAATGGCAGACTGTGAGAACTGACTATAATTACTGCTAATATACACTGGTACAAATCTATGGAGAAAGTCTCTGACAACATTGTGCATAAAGTCATGGAAGACAGAGGGGGCATTTACAAGTCCATATGGCATGACTAAATCTTCATAATGGTCAGTGTGGGTGATGAAAGACGTTTTCCACTCGTCTCTCATTTAGATCCGCACCAGATTGTACGCGCTGTGGAGGTCCAACTTGGTAAAGATGTTGGCTCCTCTCAGCTTTTCCAGGGCGGCAGGGAAGAGGGGAAATGGATACCGGAACTTGACAGTCATACGGTTCAGGGCTCGGTAATCAATGTAAGGCCGTAAACGCCCATCTTTCTTGATGCGGCAGGGGATCGTTTAGGGCTTTACTTTACTTTAGGGCTTCCTGGATATACTTGTCCATGGCCTTCTGTTCGGCCTTCTTTGCCATGGGTCACTGGCCCACCCTCCTTGATTTCTATCTCACAGTCCCATGGTCGGTGAGGTGGTAGCTCTCAGCCAGTCTTGTCTCTTTGTTCCAAGGTTACCGCAGGATGCAGTTCATGCCCAGACCTGATGGCAGAGCTGAGAATGGGAAGCGGTGACCTGACAAGAGCTAAGAGGATAGAGCTGGATAAAGGACGCGACAACTTTGTTTTTTCTACAACATTTCAAATGCTATTAGATTGTTAGTGATAATCTTAAATCCTTAATTTTTTTATTTTTATTAAGCCTTGTTGTGCAAGCACTGTTGAGCTTGTGCAGAGGCAGCAGCTTTTGCCAGAGGGGAACTGGAATCCCCTGGTTGGGCCCGGGTTCCCCTGAGGTTTTGGGTTCCTCACCACCGTTTGCATATTGTTTTGCACTATCTGCCTGGCCGGGGGGGCTGCTTTAGAATTCATACTTGTATTCAATGTGTCTCATGTACAGCTGCTTTGTAACAATGAAAATTGTAAAAAGCGCTGTATAAATAAAGCTGAGTTGAGTTGAGTTGAGTAGCTGGGTTGCACGGGCAGGACAGAAACATAACTCTCAGCCACTTTGACTGAAAGCTTAGTGTGACTCTAAGATGCTGAGCGATCTTCCTAGGATTGACTGAACTTGGTAATGGATGGGGATGTTATCTTTCTTGAGCTTGAACTTGTGGCAGAGGGCATCGGAGATGATGTTGACATGGATGACTTGGATGACCAGGGAGCCTCGGATGACCCTGAAGACTTGGAAACAGGAATGATGATGAGATGCATGTCGGTGATAAGACATTTTTTCAGCACGCTAAACAGTACTGTTAGTTTACAAGGCCATTCTACTAGGGTTTTAAAAGCTGGAGTAGGGAGGGAGAGAATGAACAACAAGATTTTTTTTAGACATAGACAGTTATTTGTTGGTCAAATTAATGTAGAACAGATATGATTTGAGCTGTTTTTACTACAATTTTAAAAACCTGAAAATATTAACAACAAAAAAAGTATTTACACAGTAACTTATATGCAAAAGCCCACCCCCCCAAAATGATAGTGTAGAAATACATTGCCGGTCCGATGAGTCTCAATTTCTGCAGCGACAGCATGCACTCATCCATTCTTGAATAGACGTTTCAGGCTGCTGCTTGTGTAATTGTGTGTTTTATGGTACATTTCAGTCCCTTGGTACCAGCTAGGCATCCTTTAAAGCAGCCCTGCAACCAGAGCCGTTTCGTGCTATATGCAGACTATGCGGCTGCATAGGGCCCCCCAGCCACCAGGGGGCCCCCAAACTGCAAGTTCAGCCTCATATTTTATTATATTTTGGAGAATTAAAAGTTCTTGTCTTTATTTGCATGTATTGCATGCATTCATTATGCATTCATTTGCAAAGAATGTATTTACTCTGGTTTGGTAATTGGACAAATCTGCTGAATTCCCCTTGCCAAATTTATTAGAATATATATTGTGACGATGTAGTTTACTAATTTGAACAAACCTGTACATTTAAAGTGTCCTGTACTGCACGAGTCTGCTACTTGTCCACTTTGTAAGGCACTTCAAGATATATGCAAACATATTCCCTTCATATCATATGGTGCTCATCACTCATTTACCTTCATTTTTATTAATAAACTAGTATAATGTGGAGATAAACATATATACTTATTTACTTGAGTAAGTTTAGTTATTTATTTTTACTGTTTTGGAATGGTGGGTTGAACCTTTTTTGTTATGCCACCTCAAAGTTTACATTAAACACTTTTCAAGAACACTCTGAATCTGCTGCATTTATTAATGTGTTCTAGCCTGCTTTCCTCTTAAAACGTAACAGACTGCTGCAGCGTCACAGAATATATGTAAAAGTTAGGAATCTTATTCAGAGTATAAAAAAATATGTGCCCCCCAAATAGTATCTTGCAAAGGGCCCCCAAACAGCTAGAAACAGCCCTGCCTGCAACGATGTGTCATGCATTCTGACTTCTTTACAATGTTAAACTACTTCTCATGCTTAACATGGTCAACTTGTCAAAAAACGAGTTATTACGTAGTATTTCTGTGCTCAATACACTCCCCCAGCGATTGTACGGGTTTCGGAAAGTTTTTTTTTTAACATATAAAACTGTTTCGTAACAACTCTTCTTAGTCCCTTATTGGACAATTCTCCCGGAAAAGCACATGGCACGGCCACACGGCAGCAAGGAGAGCAGGAGAAGGAGCATGCGCAGACATCACTTTCACTTGTAAGCAGGAGAGAGAGAGCATACATTCACAAAGTTTAGGTGTTTGTTTTCGCTGCATTTGGGTGATGAATGTTACATAAACTATGGATATAACGTTGGATTTGGAGATCATTTGAAACTGATATGGAGCCGTCCCAGCGCCAAAAGATGCCAGACATGAACCGCATGCCATGCGGTGAGTGTCTGTGTTTTGTTAACAATGGTTGCGAACGTGCTTTGGTTCAGCCTACCCCTCCCCCACGTATGTTTTCGGAAACAATCATAAAGCTGTATCCATCTTTTATAAATGTGATCAAACTAAATACTCCTTGATGATACGGAGTATGCAATACTACTCTTTAGGTACTCAAGATAAGTATGAGATTGGTAGAAACCCTGTGTGTTACGCCCGCTTTAAAAACGTCTTGGTTACGTATGTAACCTCAGTTCCCTGATGGAGGGAACGAGACGTTGTGTCGAGAACGACAGATGGGGTTCGCCCTTGAGAACCAATCAACTCTGACTACTATAGAAAAGGCCAATGAAATTTGGCGAATGCAATTTGCATGCGGGACTCCGCCCCCGGAAATCCGGTATAAAAGGAGGCCGGCGTGCAGCATTCACTTACCTTTTGTTCTGAAGAGCCTGAGACCTCTCAAACTGCAGCAGAATACGATACGTGTTCGTGGCATAAGGGACACAACGTCTCGTTCCCTCCATCAGGGAACTGAGGTTACATACGTAACCAAGACGTTCCCTTTCTGTCGGTCTCTCGACGTTGTGTCGAGAACGACAGATGGGGTTGCCTATGGAAAACGCCACAACGCTGTATCGCGTCACAATCTCTTGCGAAGCGACGGTAACAAGCCTGGGCGTGTCATCTCGAAGCTTTCGTGAGACTGTAACCTTCCAGTGTGGTGGTCGGGGGGTTCCAGAGCTTTCTTGGAGAAAGATGGGTACAGCCCTGACCGGAAACTTTCACGGACGGGGCCTTAGCTCTCTATAGGCGAGAGGCCGTCCGGATCAGTTTACACCGGGTAAGCGCGACTCTTAATCAGAGAAGCGCTACAGAGGCCACCTCCTACCCGTGGGGAGGAATATGGTGGATAAAAGTATGGTCTCGTCCTTGGAGGAGAACGCATGGAATGTGCGGACTGGGTAGTTAACCGCGAGGTGGAGGTCCACCTGGGGAAGTTCATGGGTTACCATGTGTGGGAACCATAGTCATGAGAGTATAGCAGACGGAACAACCCACGGTGGGGGTGTTGCTGCGTCTGACAGCACCAGGCCGGTTAGAACTATCTGTGATAGGTCATATGGTATCCCGGCCTAAGGGAAAGGTTGCTCTGCCCAACCAATCCGCAGGGGGTGCTTTGCTTAGTGATGGATGGAATGCCTGTTCTTAACCAGAGTCTGGGTAAGAAGGGAGGCTGGTGAAGTACCAATTTCCTTAGCCATGTGATAGGGTAAGAAGAAAAGGTATATATAGCACACTGACCCAACCTGCTAGAGGGTGGGATGGTGCTTTCGCAGGCATACGCCCTCCCGGATGCCAGTCCTACATGTCGCCACGTAGGACGTGGGCTGACACCGGGTTTACGCGAAGATTGTAAAACCTTGCGAAGGTGGTGGGCGTAGCCCAACCCGCAGCCCTACAAATGTCTGCTAGAGACGCGCCTCTGGCCAATGCCCATGAGGAGGCCAGACCCCGTGTGGAGTGAGCCGTAACCGACAGTGGGCATGGGAGATTCTGTGATCGGTATGCCGTCGTAACGGCATCCACGATCCAGTGCGCTAATCTCTGCTTGGAGACAGCCTTCCCCTTCTGCTGTCCTCCAAAACAGACAAAGAGCTGGTCAGAGCTGCGGAAGCTCTGTGTGCGGTCTAAGTAGAGGCACAGTGCGCGTACTGGACACAACACGGACCGGGTTGGGCCTTCCTCCCCGATGGGGAGCGCCTGCAAGTTCACCACTTGGTCCCGAAAGGGAGTAGTGGGAACTTTGGGCACGTATCCGAGCCTGGGTCTCAGGACAACGTGAGAGTTACCAGGCCCGAATTCAAGGCAATCCGGGGACACAGAGAATGCTTGGAGGTCCCCTACCCTCTTGAAGGAGGCGAGCGCCAACAGAAGGGCCGTCTTACTCGTCAGGTGAGGAAGATCGGAAGCTTCAAGGGGCTCGAAGGGAGGCCTGGATAGGCCCCCCAGGACCACATTAAGGTCCCAAGAGGGTACGGAGCGGAGACGAGGCGGGTTCCGCCTTCTCGCGCCCCTTAGGAACCTGGTGATCAGGTCGTGTTGTCCTAGAGATCTTCCATCTACTGAGTCGTGATGAGAGGCAATTGCGGCTACATACACTTTCAGCGTGGAAGGGGAGATGTTAGTCTCCAATTTCTCTTGTAGGAAGGACAACACGATACCGATCGAGCATCTCTGTGGGTCTGCTCCTTGGGAGAGACACCAGGATGAGAAGAGGCGCCATTTGTAAGCGTATAACCGCCTAGTGGATGGCGCTCTGGCCTGTGCAATGGTTTCAGCCACAGCGGGGTGTAACCTGCTCAGGATCTCCTCGTCCCGTCCAGAGACCAGACATGGAGGTTCCAGAGGTCTGGTCTGGGATGCCATAACGTGCCCATCCCCTGAGAGAGCAGGTCCTCTGTCAGGGGAATGGGCCAGGGGGGAGCTGTTGTCAAGAGCATCAGCTCCGAGAACCAAGTGCGGTTGGGCCAGTACGGCGCAACCATTAACACTTGTTGCTCCTCTTCCCTGACCT
Source organism: Triplophysa dalaica (assembly GCF_015846415.1). Lineage (NCBI taxonomy): Eukaryota > Metazoa > Chordata > Actinopteri > Cypriniformes > Nemacheilidae > Triplophysa > Triplophysa dalaica. Next base: position 2,303,299 of record NC_079566.1, on the reverse strand, counting down.
TGCACAGTGTGTGTGCAAGGAGGCTCACTGGGGGGAAGGCGTACTTCCGCTTGTCCCGCGGCCAGCTGTGCGCAAGGGCATCCGTGCCGAGGGGAGCCTCGGTCAGGGCGTACCAAAGCGGACAATGGGTGTTGTCTCGGGAGGCAAAGAGGTCTATCTGTGCCTGGCCGAACTGTACCCAAATGAGCTGAACTGCGCGGGGGTGGAGTCGCCACTCTCCGCAGGGCGTGTACTGGAGAGAGAGCGCGTCGGCTGTCTCGTTTAGTACGCCTGGGATGTGTGTGGCCCGCAGGGAGCGGCTCACCTGCTGACTCCAGAGGAGGAGGCGTCGGGCAAGTTGTGTTAGCTGCCGAGAGCGTACGCCACCCTGGCGATTGATATACGCTACGGCTGCCGTACTGTCCAGGCGGACCAGTACGTGCTGGCCCTGCACCAGAGGCCGGAGCCTTCTCAGTGCAAGCAGCACCGCCCACAACTCTAGGCAATTGATATGCCAGCGCAGCCGGGGGCCCGTCCAGCGCCCCGCTACTGCGTGCCCGTTGCACACTGCACCCCAACCCTGCAGCGAGGCATCTGTTGTCACCACAACGTGCCTCGTAATCTGCCCGAGGGGAACTCCCGCTCGGAGAAAGGTCATGGAAGACCATGGGTTTAGAGTGCGTCGGCAGACAGGAGTTACCACCATACGCCTGTTGCCGGTGTGCCACGCCGTCCTCGGAACTCGACTCTGTAGCCAATGCTGAAGCGGTCGCATGTGCATCAATCCGAGGGGTATTACCCCCTCGGAAGACGCCATGTGTCCCAGGAGCCTCTGAAATTGTTTCAGGGGGACCGCCGACTGCCTGAAGTGTTCCAGGCAGTTCAACATTGACTGGGCGCGTGCTGCGGACAGCTGCGCAGTCATGGTGACAGAGTTGAGTTCCATACCGAGAAAGAGGATGCTCTGCACTGGGGAGAGTTTGCTCTTTTCTCGGTTGACCTGAAAGCCCAATCGATCTAGGTGCCGGAGCACCATGTCCCTCTGCGTACACAACAGATCTCGCGAGTGCGCCAAGATAAGCCAGTCGTCGAGATAGTTGAGTATTCGCACGCCCTTCTCCCGGAGAGGAGAAAGGGCGGCCTCCACGATCTTCGTAAAGACTCGTGGAGACAGGGACAGACCGAAGGGGAGGACTCTGTACTGATATGCCCGACCCTCGAAAGCGAACCGTAGGAACGGTCGGTGTCGAGGAAGAATCGAGACATGAAAGTAAGCGTCCTTCAGGTCGATTGCCACAAACCAATCCTGACACCTGATAGATGTCAGGATGCGCCTCTGGGTTAGCATCCTGAAAGGCAGCTTGTGAAGGTGCCTGTTCAGGGTACGTAAGTCCAGAATGGGGCGCAACCCTCCGTCTTTCTTTGGAACGATGAAGTACGGGCTGTAAAACCCGCTGTACATCTCGGCTAGTGGGACGGACTCGATCGCCTGTTTCGCCAGGAGGGTGGAGACCTCTGCCCGAAGCACGGAGGCGTCTCTGCCTCTGAGAGAGGGGGAGATGATGCCCCGGAACTTGGGAGGGGCCCTGGCGAACTGGATCGAGTAGCCGAGACGGACCGTCCGCATTAGCCACCGAGACAGTGTGGGCAACTTTTGCCAAGCTCCCATGGACTGTGACAGGGGGACCAAGGGGACGGTCTGCTTCATCATTCCGACCGAGGGTGGTTCGTTGGCAGGCAGAGCCAACCGCATGTCGCGGAGGTTTCCCCGGAGGGATGGTTGACTCCGCCTTTTTGCCTGCCTGGCGGGACAACGGCACGCACTGTCGGTTTGAGAGTGGTGACAGTTGTCGCATGTGTACGGCCTCACACCTCGCCAGGGTGTGAGGTCGGTTCGCCGAGCACAGTCCGGTGGAGTGTGCGATCGGCTGGAATGAACGCCCGGGGAAAGCAACTCTCTTTGTGAGTAAGTGGGCGCCAGGCCCTGAAAAGGGCCTGGCTGTGGAGACGAGGCAGGGATCGTCCCATACCGACCGGTCAGAGATGGTACTGTGAGGGTCGGGCCAGATGTTGCTTCCTCCGGTGTCTTCTCGTCAGGGCCGCTTCTTCCTAGAAGGCTGTTGACGAGGAGGAGGTCTTCCCTTCGGGCTCTTTTTCCAGGGTGCAGCACGGGGGTGCACTTGAGCCGGTGCAGAGTTCGAAGGGGTCCGGGGCTGTCGGGGAGCAGGTGGTGCGCGGGAACTCGGAGGCCTGGGGGCGGCCGAGTCGCGACGCGGTAAGATATGGCTTATAGCCTCCGTCTGCTCCTTCACCGCCAAGAACTGCTGTGCGAAGCTCTCGACGGTGTCACCAAACAGCCCACCCTGCGAGATGGGTGCGTCGAGAAAGCGGAATTTCTCGGCGTCACTCATTCTCGCAAGGTTGAGCCAGAGGTGTCTCTCCTGGACCACCAGAGTGGACATCGTCCGACCCAGGGCCCGCGCCGTCACCTTAGTCGCCCGTAGAGCGAGGTCAGTGGCGGCACGGAGTTCCTGCATAACACCTGGGTCGGCCCTGCCCTCGTGGAGCTCTCTCAACGCCTTAGCCTGGTGGACCTGCAGGATGGCCATGGCGTGGAGAGAGGAGGCGGCCTGGCCCGCAGCACTGTAAGCCTTCGCCACCAGGGATGCCGAAGTCTTACAGGCTTTGGACGGAAGGCGAGGCCGGGTCCTCCAGGTGGCGGCCGTCTGCGGGCACAGGTGCACCGCAATCGCCCGTTCCACCTGGGGGACGTCGACGTAGCCCTTGGCCGCCCCACCATCGAGGGAGGTGAGGGAGGCGGAGCTGGACTGAGAGGAGCGAGCCGTGAGTGGGGCGCTCCATGTCCGACACAGCTCCTCATGCACCTCCGGGAAGAATGCAACCGGGGGTGGGCGTGGCTTGACACCACGATCCGACCCCAGAAACCATGTGTCCAACCGCGAGCGTTGGGGTAGAGGCAGTGTCGTACACTGCAACCCAATGCTCGCGGCAGCCCGGGTTAGCATGGCCGACATCTCAACGTCTGCTTCCTCCAGAGCTTGGCCCCCCGTAGGGGGAAGCTCGGATTCGTCATTGTCGGATGCCAGCAAATCTCCCTCCGATGCTGCGATAGATATCTCATCTTCGCCACGCCCCGTTTCCGAGTGCGTGGATGAGGATCCGGACGGTATGCCACCGCCGGTTGGGGAACGGTCAGAAGAGCGTGCTGGGGTGTGAACGGCCCGTGAGCGCTTGGCTGGCGGGTTGACGCTCACAGTAGCCCCCGAATCACTAACGCTGCTAACACGAGAGGACATCGAGGCCGTAGCCACAGATGCCACAACCCTGGTAGCAGACGAAATGTTGGCTGGTTCCCGGAGGAAGACAGCCAACCGTGACCGCAACTTCTGCATGACAATCTGCCCGCAGTGCGGGCAAGATGTGTCAACGAACGCTGCTTCAGCGTGCTGGACGCCCAGACACCTAACACAGCGATCGTGTCCATCCCCCTCCTCGATGAGGGTACCGCACCCAAGAGAACAGCGGGACATGCCGCGCTGTAGAGTGCCGAGTCCTGAAAAGGACTTTTTGGAAATAGCTCTGACACCACTGGAACCACCGAGACGCCCAGGGGAAGGTCGCTGCAGGAAGGGACGATCCGCTGCAACACGTCGAAGATCCGGTAGTGAAGTTTGAAGAGGATTTGGGAATCCTGAGATGTAATCATGAGCGATGGCTCTGAAGAACAAAAGGTAAGTGAATGCTGCACGCCGGCCTCCTTTTATACCGGATTTCTGGGGGCGGAGTCCCGCATGCAAATTGCATTCGCCAAATTTCATTGGCCTTTTCTATAGTAGTCAGAGTTGATTGGTTCTCAAGGGCGAACCCCATCTGTCGTTCTCGACACAACGTCGAGAGACCGACAGAAAGGGAACCACAACCTTTCTAAATATTGTTGCTGAATGTGTCCATCCCTTTATGACCACAGTGTAGCCATCCTGTCTGTTATTTTCCCACAAGCATAATGTCTAATGCAACAAAGTTCTGATAATCTCAAACATGACAATGATCCCTGTATTCAAATAGCACCCACAGTTAAAGGTCTCAATAAAATACAGCAACATTGGGATTCTATGGAATGCTAGCTCGACATAATCTTTGAGAAAATCTGCAAATTATGCTATATATTAATACAAACTGACATAAAGAAGAAATGTGCAACTGGGAAAAAGGTTTCACCAAAAAGTGGTTTGGAGTTACAGAATCTAGACATGAAAGAGCTGAACCTATTTCTTATTCTATATAAAGTGAGAGCTTGTCTTGGAAGAAATGACAATGGCATATCTAAAACAAGAGTACTTCAGTGCCAGCTAACAGGAAATACTGCAGACTCTAGACTATACAAAATGATAACGGCTGACTTCCCGTTAAACTCAGGACATCAGATTATAATGACAGGTTTAGTCCTCAGTCCTAGAACTTTTCAGATACAAATTTAGATCTTTACATTTCTGAAGAAGAAAAAATTGAGCTTGCAAATGTAATCCTCCCTACCATGATGGTCTGTTGTGATCGGTTGCCATGGCATTACTGTGGTTGCTAAGGTGTTTTTACAAATCATGAGCCAAATCTTTCTGATATTCTGGTCTCATTTGGATCAGGTCAATTAAAGCCTTTTTTCTTTGCCTGTTTCACCATTTGCCATGTCAAATGTTTGGCTATGGCACATCCAAGGAGGACAACAGGTAGTTGAACAAAAAGTTTATTCACAATCATCAAAGGGTAACAAACACAGGTTAGCATCCACTGGTAATATCCACAGAAGAACAACCACAGGTAAGTAATCCAAGACAGGTAAACATCCACAGGTAAGTAACAACGGGTATGTAAACATCCATGGGAGAGATCACTACTAACGTTAACGACAACTTCAAGCAACTGGAATAAGGATCAGAGTAACATGAACGTAACATAGACGAGACATGACTGTGCTCAGTCAGTGATGGGAAGTGTCGTCCGGTGGAGAACGTGCACGTAGGAGCGGTGACATGCCAATGCTCATCAATTCCCATGCTCAGGTATGATTTATGTTTTTAGCACGCTCAGTAAGTTGTGTGCCGAAGTGAAATATTATGTCTGTGAAGCTAAAGAATCCTGGGAGTTAAACTTGATGCGAAACTGAACATTTATATAGTGGTTCAAATTACTAAAAAATATTCAATTTAAGTCTGAAGACATGCCACATGAGCTGTGGGGGGTATTATTAGCGCTCTGTCTGGTTTTGGTTTGAGAATAATTTTGCTGATTCAGGCCATCAGCAACGGAAGCTTAATATTCAATGCCAGAAAAGCATGACCTTCCACTGCAAGCAGCAAAAATTTAATGCATTCCCATAAATGTCATGAAGTCCAGCCTCTTTTTATGCGTGGGACAGATCGGTTCTATACGTTCGACCTAGGCAGGACCTCATCTGTTTCAGCCTGATAATGACCTGCCAAATGCAGGAGCAGTTACACATTCCCTTATGGAGTGCTGCCGCCACACTTGTGATTGAGTTTAGTGGGCAGTTAGGTAGAGAGTTATCTTGCGGCAGAATTGTCTGAGACATGAGCAGGGCGGGAGAGATGGTGAGCTTTGAAGAGAGGATGGGGGATACATTAACATAGCTTAAAAGTGTGCCTGAGCTGAGCTGGAAGAAAAAGAGCTTCGGGGTCTGAGATACAACGGTAAAAAACGGTTCATGAGTAAAATGTTAAGGCATGTGTCAGAGGTTGATAAAAAATTGTCTTATCATGCATTCCTCATCTGAGATATAAGGGAACCATTAAGGAGCTGAAAAAGATTCCGCACATAACAGCGAATGGCTGTGGCTCATACTGTTTATAGGTAGTAGTTAGTGATGTTTAGTAAGGCATCCAACCATTTATGTGTTAAACAGAACAATATCAACTTTACTTGCTGTGGCAAAACTTAGCACTAAGTTGCTTGAGTGTTTCTAGGTGACAGCTATGGTGTTTCTATGGCATCCTTGGTGATTGCAAAGGTGTTGCAAGGTGGTTGCTAGGTTGCTCTGAATGATTGCTTGGGCATGACTCGATAGCTTCACAAAGATCCTGTCTATTGGATTTTTTTCCCGGCAGATGAACATCATATGCACGATCACTTTTTAAAGTTAAGCATACAGTTGTGTTCAAAATTATTCTACCCCCACTGAAATTGATTGTTTTGGTCGGTTTGACATTGATTATGATCATTCAGTCATCCTGCTTACAATTAAATCAAAGAGGCACGTGTAGGTCAGACAAATATAACATAACATTTATAATGAAATAACCACAAATGTCTTTTCTGAGCTCACATCATTATCAGTTTTATTCAACCCCCAAGTGACATTCAATCTTAGTACTTAGTACAACATCCTTTTACAGTTATAACAGCTTTTAAACGTGAAGCATAGCTTGACACAAGTGTCTTGCAGCGATCTACGGGTATCTTCGCCCATTCATCATGGGCAAAAGCCTCCAGTTCAGACACATTCTTAGGCTTGCAACTGCTTTCCTTAAGTCCCACCAGAGGTTCTCAATCGGATTTAAGTCTGGTGACTGCGATGGCCACTTCAAAATGTTCCAGCCTTTAATCTGCAACCATGCTCTAGTGGACTTGGAGGTATGCTTGGGATCATTGTCCTGTTGAAAGGTCCAACGTCTTCCAAGCCTCAGGTTTGTGACGGACTGCATCACATTGTCATCCAATATCTCCTGGTACTGAAGAGAATTCATGGTACCTTGCACACGCTGAAGCTTCCCAGTACCTGCAGAAGCAAAACAGCCCCAAAGCATGATTGACCCCCCGCCATGCTTCACAGTAGGCAAGGTGTTCTTTTCTTCATCTTTTCCTCCAAACATAGCGTTGATCCATGGGCCCAAACAGTTCTAATTTTGTTTCATCAGTCCACAGAACACTATCCCAAAACTTCTGTGGTTTGTCCACAGGACTTTTGGCATACTGCAGTCGACTCTTCTTATTCCTTGGGGACAGCAAGGGGGTGCGCCTGGGAGTTCTGGCATGGAGGCCTTCATTACGCAGGGTGACCGTATTGTCTGAGCAGAAACTTCAGTACCCACATCTGACAAATCTTTTCTCAGTTCCTCAGCAGTCACACGGGGACTTTTCTCCACTCTACGCTTCAGGTAGCGCACAGCAGTCAAAGTCAGCATCTTCTTTCTGCCACGACCAGGTAGCGTTTCAACAGTGCCCTTTGCCTTGAATTTGCGAATGATGCTTCCTATGGTGTCTCCTGGTATGTTTAACATCTTTGCAATCTTCTTATAGCCATTGCCCTTCCTGTGAAGAGTAATCACCTGTTCTCTTGTCTTCCTGGACCATTCTCTTGACCTCACCATGTTTGTAACCACACCAGTAAATGTCTAGAAGGAGCTGAGTATCACAGTCATTTTAAAGCTGCCTAATTGGTGCTTATTAGGCTTTATTGCTGCTCCCTGATATCCACAGGTGTTTTCAATACCTGATTGAAAACACTTCATTGAACCTCTGTTCTTCAGAGTGGTAGTCTTTAAGGGGTTGAATAATTGTGTCAATGAAGAATTGACAAAAGAAACATTTACTACTGTATTACAAAACTAATTGATGTCATTTTAGTTGCATATGGTTCTTTAAGAAGTCCTTGTAGGATTTCATTCTGAATACAATTACAAATGTACACTAAATTCCCTAAAACCATTTACAGCATTGGGGGTTGAATAATTTTGAACACAACTGTACCTCTCCTCAATAAGCCGCTCAATTTTATATCCCGTTCATGGGTCTATGATAAACAGTGAGGGACAAGTTATGAACCAAACTTTTGTCCAGAATGAAAAATGAAAAATAAGAAAAGCACCTATTACTTAGTGTAAATGAAAGTATTTAAAGGTCCAGTCAGTGTAATCTAGCGCCAAGTTTGCGAATTGCAACCGACCGCTTGCTGCACCCCTCCCTTTCAAAACACTATGACGGCTGACAGAACATGGTGAATTACATCGAAGGGGACTTGCGGTGCATGTAGATAGAAATAGCTAATTATAAGGTAGTAAAAGCATAACGCTTCATTGTGTAAGCTCTTTATATTCCTCTGAAGGCATAGCTATCTATATTATAATGCATTTCTATCAATAGATCATCCCAAAAATTACACACTGGACCACCACCGGCTCCTCCTTGTTTCATAGCTTCACCTTCGTCCATGACACCCATGGCTTCCACCGGGTTGCCAACTTGACCCTCTCCTCACTCACCATCAGCTCTGGCCTGGTGCTGTGCTGCACCGCGGCCGGCTCCACCCTAGTGTCCTGCTGCTCCGCCACAGTCTCTGCCCTGGTCTCCCGCTCCTTCCTGTCTCCGGGCCCTTCCTCTTTATACCCCTCCTGTTATCCACTGTGTCGAAGCTCTGGTGTTTCTTTGTTTTTGGTCAGTCTTTGATTCTGTCTTTGTGCATCTTTGTTTCTTTATGCCTCGCATGGTCTTTTGCCCTGTAGATAATTTTTTAACCTGCTGTATTTGGATCTGCTGGCCTTACTGCCTTTTCCTATTGTGACTAATCATTTTTCTTTTAAAACTGCAATTATGATATATATAAAAGTAATAATATATATTGGTAGGACCAATATTGACCCTTGGCCACCCTCTAGTTCTGCCCATGGTAGGATTTCCCTGGTCACAACCTACATTACTTTAACACTGTGGTGGTGAGTTTTACATGGGTAATTAACACTATTTCTTCTATGTTTCCTCTTCGTATATGAATGTTGCCTATTATGCACAAACCTCAAGGTCAGTCCCACCGAAAGAACAGCACAGAGGTAATTAACTGGACCGGAGTTGAATGAATGTCCTACACCAGATGTTCCAGGACATATTGTTAGACGAAGTGGGCACAGACTGTCCAGAGATGAGATGATTATTTATCCAATCAACTTTTAGCGGTCCTCCTTGTTTGTGCTTCATTCTTTTTTCCTGTTTGTCTTTATAGAAACACCATTCCTTTGAAATATTGCCATATCAGAATAGCGTCGTCTGTGCTGATGATTTTACAATCCTATTTCCTTCCTGGAGTATTTTAATGCACAAAAAGCTAAGAACAGCACAAAAGAGTGCTGGATGGCTCTCTTCTGAAGCTAGTTTTTACACCCCCTTCCTTTTCCCAGTCGTTCAGGGAAAACATCTGTGTGCTCAGTAAGGGGCCAGATAAGCCCTGTCTATCCTCCCGCTCATGTTAAGGGAGATTTTGTTGATGCATAGTCAAAGCTCCCCATGATACTTCAACACTGGCACCTTCTGAGCCCTGTGCTCATGCCAAATAGCAGTAACGGTCTGCATTTCACACAGATTTAGTTTTACTGTAAGGGCAGTAGTGTTGATGAACAACCTGATAATGATATCATAACACAGGATTGTTAAAATTTGTGATACTAGGCTCAGCATTTGTCACAGAGGCAACAAGAAATTATATAAAAACAACATTTGCTGCATTTAACTTCCTCTGAGGAATATGTATAGGATATCAAATAACTAAGCTATATAAATATACAGAGATGTAGTGAATGTATTTATTAATAACTTAATGTGAACATTACAGAATATTTTCAGTTACCCATTTTACTTTCATAATGTTACCGGGAATATACTTTTTATCCAACTTTGTCAATTTTTTCCTAACAGAAATTGACAAGACAGTATCAACAATTTCATGAATATTTATGGTTTTAAAGATATTTTGAAGCCCCTACCCAAGCCTAAACCTAAACACTTCTCAACCATACAAAACGCAACACATGAGTGAAAGTACAGTCACTGGTGTTTATAGCATTAATTGACCAACAAACAGTATATTACAAAACAAGTCGTTGCAAACCCTAAAGACTTAAGAATGTTACTTAAATAGTAAAAATAAAGTAATAGTAATAATCCAATTTTCACTATTACAAGTGTAAAAATACCTTTATTCTGCGGTAGGGAGGTAAGACACATACAATATAAATGTACTTAGAATCCAGGGCTGTGTCTATGGGGAACCAGGGGGTGGAAAGATAAACTGTAAGAGATTTGTTTGCAGGGACTTTTTATACATTAGGTGAGTGTGAGATGTGCTTGTATTTGATTTCTGTTCACATGTTGGCATAAGTGTCAAAATTATAAGACAATTCACAAAAGTGGCCCAGTGGGTTGATACAGTGTTTTGTAGAGGTAGTTAAAATCTGACACACAGAATTCAGGCTGTTTGTATCAGCATATTGCAAGAAAGGGCTTATGTAACTTATGTATTGAAGATGCAAATTGTTGTAACTTGCAAGATGCTTTCCCAAGGCCCTGGTACCTTCAAATGCTTGCATTGAAGGTTCACACAAATGCATAATCCATACTTTGCTCTCTTTCCTTTCATACAGTATTAGTAAAGTGATGTAAGGCTTAAATACGGGAGCCTTTGACAAAGTCAAACTACATCAAGACCTCTTATTCATGAATCAAACTGGCAAATAATATAGAGGACACTGAGACTCTGTATAGTCTAGTGACTATTTCTCAGTATTTAATGCTTTCAGCATTATTTCCCAGATGATAAACATATTAAAAAACAGATAACGTTATTTTAACAAGCATGAACCTTGTGTGACAACAAGCCAGATTAATGAATGAATGTGCCATGCTAATTTAAAATACATAGCAATGAATCTGTTATAATTCTTTAAAAATAAACAGTAGCAACTGCTTTGATATTTTATGAGGTTTACATAATACAATATAAAACGTTTGAGGGACGAAGGTTGTATCTAGTCAGGACGGAGAAAAATTTGACAGCCCACATGCACAGCGATGAGAAGAGAAGTTCAAAGCTTGAGAATCCGAGTCCACATTGATGCTCAGCAGCAGCCTCATTGAACTTCCACACCAAACACCGGCCAGTTTCGTCTCTAACACTGAAAAGAAGACCTTAGAGATTCTGTCTTTCAAGGCAGTTTCAAAGAAAACGACACCTCTGACCCAGTTGAATAAGAGAAAAAAAACGGTTAAAAGGCCGAAATACTGTAACAAATGAGAACATGAAGGTTTTGTGGAAGGTGTTTGAGTGATTCATTACATGCAGGGATGGGCAGTATTTCAAATACATGTATTTAAAATACGTATTTGAAATACAAAATAGTATTTTGTATTTTGTATTTTAAAGCCTTTGGAAAAATCTAATGTAATTTGTATTTAAATACATTTAAGATGAGTATTTTTGTATTTTCAAAATACTCAAAATACTTTGAGCCAGTCAACCTTTTTATCAGGGTGTTTTCGTGCATCAACCAACATAATTCAGGCCAGACACGCCCTTCCCCAGCCCTAACATTCATGCACGTGAGCTTCAGCTGTAGCTACAACCCAACAATCTGTATTGATTGTGTGCATCTGTGATGACACTGATTAATGATACACCACACAAAATCTTTAGCTTTTAGTAGAAAAAAAACAACCTTTGGTTGAATAATGCCAAATTCTAATTTTATTTATTTTTTATTTTAGACAAACTTTCTATTTTTGTTACTGAGTTTGAAGTTATGATGGTGATAAAACATCCATCCATCCATTTTCTACCGCTTTTCCGAACTACCTCGGGTCACGGGGCATCAAGGCAGGATACACCCTGGATGGAGTGCCAACCCATTGCAGGGCACACACACTCACTCATTCGCTCACGCACTCACATCCTACGGACAATTTTTCCAGAGATGCCAATCAACCTACCATGCATATCTTTGGACCAGGGGAGGAAACCGGAGTCCCGGAGGAAACCCCCGAGGCACAGGGAGAACATGCAAACTCCACACACACACACAAGTCGGAAGCGGGAATCGAACCCCCAACCCTGGAGGTGTGAGGCGAACGTGCTAACCGTTAAGCCACCGTGGGTGATAAAACATAATAAAATAAAACATTTTATAAAGTGTCTTTTTTTGTAGTTATGTATTTCCTACCAGGCAGGGGAAGGGAAGCGGTAAATAAAATGAAAACGAAAGTTTCTTAGCAGTTAAACACATCATGCTTTTTGGCATTTAGAATAGGCCCAGATAGATTTTAGCCTAATAGGGGTACCTGCACTGAATCACCAATTTCACATGTATTTTGTGTATTTTCAAAATACAAAATACTGTATTTGTATTTAAATACATTTTTCCACACAGTATTTTGTATTTGTATTTAAATACACTTTTCCACACAGTATTTTGTATTTGTATTTTAAATACATTTACATGTATTTATGCCCATCCCTGATTACATGGTCAGACAAATGCCCAACAAATGCCCCAATCACACCTACAAGATCATGGAATAAACCTCCAGCTAAATATTTCACCTGAATTAACTCACTGCTTTGGTCTCAGTTGCCATTAAAGGAGTAGTTCACTTCCACAATAAATTTTCATGATCATTTACTCACCCCCATGTCATCCAAGATGTTCATGTATTTGTTTCTTTAATCGAAAAGAAAATTAAGGTTTTTGATGAAAACACTTCGATGGACTCCAAACGGTTGAAGGTCAAAATGACCGTTTCAGTACAGCTTCAAAGGGCTTTAAATGATACCAGACGATGAATAATGGTCTTATCTAGTGAAACGATTGGTCATTTAAAATAAAAAATCTATATGCTTTATAAACACAAATGCTCGCCTTGCTCTGTTCTGCGATGTGCGCTCACGACATCACAAAATACGCAATTACGTTGAAAAGGTCACGCTTGACAATCGAAAGTACAGAGTCAGTGTTTACAATTTGAACGTGCAAGTTTTCAATGTAATTACGTATTACCTGAAGTCATATACACGTATCGCAGAACAAAGCAAGGCGAGCATTTCTGTTTATAAAGCATATACTTTTTTTTAAATGACCGATTGTTTCGTTAGATGAGACATTTATTCATCGTCTGGTATCATTTAAAGCCGTTTGAAGCTGTACTGAAACTGTCATTTTGACCTTCAACTGAGTCCATTAAAGTCCACTATATGGAGAAATATCCTGGAATGTTTTCATCAAAAACCTTAATATCTTTTCAACTAAAGAAAAAAAACATACACAGCAAAATTAACTCTGTCAAAAATGTCACATTAACTGTCACAGTGTTTATATAATCCACACTTTGAGAGTGTGCATTATATATACTCTGTGAGTGTTAATTTGACATTTTTTTACAATGGCGATTAAACTGTGTAAGCATCTTGGACGACATGCGGGGCTGAGTAAATTATCATTAAAATTTGTGTTGATCATAACACTTGTTTTGTAATATTCACAAAATGTCTGCTAAAAAGTCTGTTTTAAGCCTGTCTGGTCCGGTCAGGGTTCAGTTTGATCTGACCCGAGACAGTTATTCTGGGAAGACACAGATCATGCGTTGACAAATTACAGCAGTATTTGATATTTCAGTGAAGAATGCTTAAGATAGGGAACAAGGGAAATGGCAGGCATACAGTATATTTCTGAAACATGTTATATAAAGTACAATAGATGTAGAGAGGGCATCTCTCAGCAGTCATAAAGAGAAAGATAATGAGTATGGATACCACACACTGCTATCACATCTGCAGCTTTTTAAAATACTGCTGAAAAGTTTTTTGTGTGTGTGGTGTGCTGGTAAAGTTAAACTTTCATATCAAGGCAACTCGAGATCAGATATTTTTAGACTTCTCAGTTTGCTTATAACTTGGGGGAAACTGTGTTGTTGAGATATACCATGATGAAATTTTTTACTTTTCTAAAAATGCTGCTGTATATACCTTCTAATAAATTGTTAGGTCTCTCTGTCTATTGTCTGGAGACGGCGTCAGCTAGAGCTAAATTCCTGCACAACTAAGCTGAGTGTAGCATTTATCACAAGAGTCTTAAAGCTCAGAGCTACGAGTGTCGGAAAACAGACTATGTTCCCCTCCAGAGAATCACTGACTCAATCTCTCTCTCAGGGTGAAAACTCAAACCCTGCCAAATTCAGTTGACAGTCCTGGTAAACAAAAGCTAAAAGCGCTAAGTGAGTGTTTCTATGATAGGCCTATACTACAAATAGGTGTCTAAAAGCACTAGTAAATATTAAACAATTTACTCTTGAATTTTTAACCGGGAACTGCTCCACAGTAGCAACATAAATTGTGTTTTTGGGAGAAAGGATTGTGGTCCTCGAGACTTGTCTGATACATATTAAATCACATCTTCTGTTGTTATTCTAATGAAACTCTAAGTACATTCACAAGAACTACAAAAGAGTATTTGTTTAAACTAAACATATCTCTTCTTTTCTGTGTGTTTCCAGTAAGTTTATATTTTGCAAGTTCACTGCTTAGCATACTGCTATAGTATTGCATATGGCTAACTGATTAACTATTAGCACATCTAGGCCCCAAGAGGTTTTACAGAATGTTGTTAAATGTAACAAGCAGACCAAACTGTTTTGATATTGCCACAATGCTAGGATGTTTTCTCTTAAAAAACCAATCATTCTGTCTGCAATCAAAATCTGAAAATGTCCCTGTAGAAAAAAACAGCTTAAGCAGGTAGGTTTTGAAGCATTTTAGCCGGTTTGTGCTGGTTTAAGATGGTCATGAGCTGGTACACTGGTCCTGAGCTACCATGCTACCAGCTACCATGCTTCAAAAAGCCTAAACAACATATTCTGTTTTCTTACTTCTCTGATCATTTTAATTAAACAGAATATCTGTTAACCCCTCCCCTCCAACTGTCAATCAGCTCCCAACTCCATTTCTGTATGAAATGGCTTCATTTCTAGATCAATCCTCAATTGTATAAGGATTGGATGGCAGCCAGGTGGTTTCTTGTTGATCAAACTGTTCCACCTCCAAATATTTAGCGACAGGGTAATAATTTGAAGTTTAATTCCAAATGAATTCTTACTATTTTAACATTCTCACCTAGACTCATATTTATGCAGTCTAAAAATGTTTGGTTATTTCAACCTATCTTTGTACAAAAATGGACTAACCCAACAGTTGGGTTACAAATTAACCTATGCTGGGTTATTTCAACCCAAATGCTGGGTTGTTTTAACCCATTGTTGGGTAAAATATAAACATTTTATGGGTTAATTTAACCCAACAGTTGGGTTTGTCCATTTTCGCCCCAACGATGGGTTGAAATAACCCAACATTTTTTAGACTGGATTTGTTTGAAAGTAAAGTAGGAGAAAGACAATATGGAAATACATGTAAACAAAAATATTAACTATATTTAAAATATTAGGAAAAAACTATTAAATTCTGTTGTATTCAATAATTGTGCAGCGAATCATCTTTCTGGAGTAGAATCCATTAATTATACAGCAAAAACATATGTGCTAGTGCGGCAAAGGAGAGTACTGGCGGTTAAGGCATCAATCCTTTTAAGGGGTTGTTGAGCATATTTGGCTCATACACATGAGGTCATGTGGTAGGTCTCAGAGATACAGATCCTCACAGGCCCAGACCAATTTCTCATTAATGCATCAGCAGCACCAGCTCACGCATATGCTTTGCCAGCATGCATGTGATTGTGACAAGAACGCAGGATTGCATTTACTGCCAACGATTTCTCCACAAGACTTCTAGAGAAAGGATTAAGTTGTCATTTAGCCGAAGCGTTCAAAGTGATTTACAGTACAGTATGTTACGCTTATTATGAGGACAATAATGCAGCAGTGGTTAAAAATCTAGTGCAGTTGCTATACCACCAGTGGTACAGCTAAAGCAACCCAACATAGTTTGAGATTTATCAGTCGCTTACACAAACAAACTATTTAAAATACATTATACCATTAAATGACCATCAATAAAGAAGCTCAAAAAAGTACGTCCTCAATCAGATTCTAATCCTCAAATCGATGCCAATCTGTTTAATACGGTATTCAGCTTTAATCATAGAGACGAGAAACATTCCCCATGTTTATTTGACTGCAAGTTCCTGTTCCTTTATTGCCAGTTGCTGGAATATTGGCCGTTGTGATATTTCAATTCCCCAATTAATTGGTAACATGTTGCTTGACAAACTGCAGTGGATCCCAATGGACAAACTAATGGATTCTCTTGAAATGATTTCCTGCCCAGATGTGATTGCGGTTCTGGCTGAAAGACTGATGAGTTTGTCTTGAAAGGATTATCCTCATCATCCCCCAGTTGCACTATTACTTCATTTCAGCCACTAGGTCAATGCACCAGGACTTAATCCCTGAATATCCCCTATGCATATACACTGTAACCTCAATGCATAATATTTAATAAGAGTATCATCCGGTTGCATTTAATTAAAGTGGTGCAGTGTGTAATAATGAAAAAGAAAATACTTTAGGCTGTTATTTACATGAAGTTATTTGAGAGATCATCATGTTATATTATTGGACACCAAAACCATAGCGCAGAAGGTGAAAATGATTTTCATTGATCAGTGATAACCATAACGCTGACATGAAGTACATTGCAGTCGATATCAATTTAGCAATATGGGACGTCAGGGCAAGGCTTGCACAAATGTTCACACACTGTTTGCACAATGTGTCTTTCTCTAAAGCTGCTTTGCAACGATGCAAATTTAATACCGTGTGCCTTAAACTGGTGTCTTTAACATAAACGTTTCATCGTGTCCTGAGCACATTTTTAAAGGTCTGTAAAACTGAGATGTATTAGAAAAATTTCTGCGAGAAACAAAATCTGGTTGAGTCTCAGTTAGCCCATTTGTAACCCGCAGCTATCGGCTAATCAAAGGAATGCCGCCGACTGTAATTTTCAGCCCACTAGAGATCTCCTGTGAGTCACGACATGGCAGAATGCTGACGGGCAGAAAATGCACTGCTGAATCACAACACAAATCAGATTTCTATGGATTACGAGTGTGAACGGCTGCATAATGAAGGAATGTAGGCACACGATGGGTTTTATTTAATCATAAGCCTAATGTTTCGGTTTTAGGTGACATTATGCAAGTTTGCAATCCTCCACAAATTTATAGATTGCTTCACTATTGCACAATACTTTCACCTAAAGTCTCCAGGAAACAAGTATTTACTGCCAACACAGACAACCAATGCTGAGTAACGGAGTTAACTAAGGGAAAGAAATTATACACATGATTGAGTTCATCTGAATGCACAAAAAATTATATTTATCAAAAATCAGCATATTATAGAAACCTTGTTTTACATGCATTTAAAAAAAAACGGCTACGAGGAAAACCGTGTTTACATGGAAATTTTTGTCCGTCTAGTAATTGAAAATGCATCTGGAAATCGGTTATAAACAGTTTTTTTTCATATTTTTACTCATGTCCGCAGTAAATTCATATGCAATAATAGTTTGTCATTTTGCCATTTCTACATCAACTGCATTATTCGAGAGCGGACATTTATGCCTTTTCGGATGTTTACTACCTCTGCCGTGTGGGTTTTGCTTGTGCAGTTTAGGATCTTTCCACCTTACTTGATATCAGCTTTTTAAGCATAATCGGAGTTAGACTGTGTATGTAATCGCACTTGTTTGTGACAGGGTAGTTGGCAGGAAGGTGGGTAAGTATACTTTTTTTCATCCCATGTGGAATATTGGGATGTACAATATGTCAGAAAAGTGTACATTGTAAACACCATACACAATATTTATAGTACAAATACAAACAATATTAACAGATAATAAAAATAATAAAAATATATAAAAACTGTATACAAAATTATAATAATTGCAAAAAAAAATATATATATGTAATAAATAAATAAAAAATATATATTCAAAATTAAATTAAATTCCACAAAAACTGATTGCAGGTTTTTTTTATTTGCCCTTGATACTCACCATTGGAGATGATAACAGGAGGAAGAAGTTACAGTCACATGACACACTGTAAAAATAAAATAGCATAGTAAGCAAACAGAAGTGAGACAGGAAATGAGAGGAAGCCAGGATGAACAGCTGAGATAAAAATAAATGCCACTACTGTTGGCGAAGGCCTGCATGGGCGATGAAACTCACAATCTGCCGCAGAATACTGCCAATGTTGACAGGAAACACAGCATTCGACGGAACAACACAGGGAGGTGGCGACAGGCATACTTGACTACACACAAACTGTATGCAAGAACACAGAGACACAAATATCTTCTTACAGCATGAACAGCCAAAAACATTACACAAAACCAAAATGTATGAGAACACATAATGAAAACAAACATTGGCTGTTTCATGAGGCATCGCAGTCTTTTAAGCTTGGCTCATCTCCTCGCACAGCTTTCTGGGTAATCAGCATGGTGTGACCACATATCTGAATGTCTTTCGCAACAGATGCGACAATGGTTTAGGGATCGTCTGGGTCACAAACGTCAAAGAAACACACTCACATGAACTCACAGCACTGTGTGTGACTGGCAGAGTCCTTGCATTGCTGTGAATATAAACTAACAGAGTGAAGCTTCATGGGAACCTTATCGTCACTATGGACCGAAAGGGGGCTGTGGACTGAAAATAAAGGGCTCGAGAATGTTTGCCATCCAATTCTTGCATTTTTTGGAGTTCCAAAACAGGATTTATAGCACAAATATTTTCATAGGCAATACTGACAAAAAACTTCCTGACGGATTATGCGTGAATATGATCACTTCAGTAAGTCACACACAAAAGAAAAAATATTCATTGCATCTTATTCTGACATTCAGTCAAGTGTTTGGGATAAATGCCCTCTAGTCACCAGCATTTTAATATGACCTATGGTTAATTGTATTCCAATGATTTAGGTCAGTTGTTCTCAACTGGGGGGCAGATGTACTGCAGGTGGGGCATCACGGATGACACCACACCGTGTCTGATTTATAAACTCTCGCTTGTGTTAAAATGGTGAAACGCGTACCGTTGTTGTGATCTGGCAGATTAATCCTTATGGAATAATGCCGAAAACACCATAGTTTTGTAAAGGTTTTAATGCAAAAAGCTAATGGCTCACAATGGTATCTTAATGGAAACCATTAATTTCTGTGATGGTTTCTTTTGTTTTTATCACGTGGTTGTTACATTTATAATCTGATCTCTTGAGATCAATCTGTTATATACAGGTATTTTTTGCTTCTTTATATATAGTTTATATATACTGTATATATAAACTATATCTAAACATATTTTACATATTATCTTATCTATCCTCTCTGTACAGAATGGGGGGGGGGGCGCCAGTTCTTTAAATGGGTTTACAGGGTAGTGCGAACCACAGTTTAAGGTTGTTCGCCTTATATGTCACAATCAATTCTTTGCATAAGTAGAAATGGTTTCATAAAAGTAAAAAAAAAGTAAAAGGACCGTCACAGGTATTTATTGAATAAATTAACCCAAAATAATTGATCGTTTTCAATCAAATGTAAGTAAACTTGTTAATTAAGTAACAAGTTTAGTCTTCAAAATGATACTAGTCATAAGTAATACTAATTACTACTAAAGTAAAACAGTCAATTAAAAAAAATTACAATGCCTGAATTTGTCATGAAAAGTGCTGCTCTTATTGATAATAGCTTATCAATGTGCGTCAATCGCTTTTTAAAAATCACAACTTAAAGGTTCACGTGGACTATTTCAACGGGACATAACAAAAGACATTAGAAACGCATTAGAACCCATTATAATTGAAAATGTTGTCCACACTGGATGCGGCGCGGCGGTGTAGACACGGTGTTACTGTAATCAAGTCTCTGCAATGTCACAGTGCACATTCACAATGACATTAATGACGGTGATCTATCAAAGCTGGAAACAATGAAGATTGTCTCTTGTGCACGTCATCCCCGCAGGCTGAAGTCACACTTCAATGTTACTCCGCTCTTGTGATAACATTGTCTTTTTGTTGCTAGAATTAAATAGTCTCATGTTAACAGAGGTTAATGACACACCTGGGATGGGGGGTTGGTGAGCTGTGATATCTCATGTTTCTGGACCAGGTGATAGTGTTGCTTTAGGTGAGGTCACATTAAAGGCATACTGAGCGGAAATGAGCCAATAGAGAAATCACTTCATACAGCACTGAATGAAAATCCTTTACTGTGACGTCATCCAAAGCATAAACACATACTGTAGATCACCACTTGAGTGTGTGTCCTTCATACTACGCATGCACTATATATTACTGTGACAGCACTACTGGGTGTTGTTTGAGGCAAGCCAAATGTATGACACCTCAGCGCTATGGTTAAACAGTAGAGAAATATGATAAAACACCATTTAAATGGCATCATATCAGTAGTTCATAAATACATTTTATTATTGATAAACATTTTTCTGAAGCACATGTGACTAGTCATTAGCAGGAAATTACCGTTAAGAAATCATGTTTGAACCCAACCTGCTCAAAATAGCAGGAAAGGAGCAATCTGTGTGGTTGCTAGGGTGTTTCTATGTGGGTTTAAAGGGGGGGGGGGGTTGTGAGGGATTGATGCTAGATGATTTGATTGCTTACTGGCAAAAAAGCTTCTCTATCTTTTTTCTAAATGTGCCTTAGCGCTCTCCTACAATTGAAGTCTTTGGATTTTTGTCATAAATCATAAAATCTTTGAGATCTAGCATAAACAGGTAATATTATGGCTTCAGGTAATTAGCATTATTTATACATTTCAATTTGATTTTATAAGAGCGTGAACTCCTTACGTGGCAGGTGGGCTTGACTTAAGCCAACAGTCTCAGTTGAAAGAAACTGGCTTTTACAACAGAACAAATCTGTTTTTCATATTTAAAAGCACTGTCACAAATCACACTTAGATTCTTGGTGAATAGACGAACATAACAACCCAAATTACCAAGCGCATCAACACAAACACTTAAATCCCCACAGGATATTGCTCGAATAATGTTTGGATTAGATGTAGCGATGAACAGCATGAATTTCATGCCCGTCTCTTGATGAACTCAGGGTAATTGAAATTCAACGGTTGTAATCCAGCAGCCTCTGAGATACTTACGGTGAATAATATCACGGCACTGCTGTTATGTGGGTGCACAGCTGCTCAATACTGCACCAAGAAAAGTGTCATAAAACAACATGTCATGAGGTTGACACAAAGAGCTAAAGTTAATTATCAAGGAACATCGACAGGAACTTTGGCAAAAATAATCATCTTGATCAATTGAATGACAACTTCACCTATGTTTCTGTAAATCTTTAAAGTTTGAAAAATGTTTACACAGTTTCTTTTCATATCTATCTGCCAAATCTTAATCTCATTCTCAGTGGTGCGGTTGACATCGTTGATGAAATTAGGTGTATTACAACCTGGTCTGCACCTGCACTTTTGTGTGAAAAAAAGTAATACTAAAATCAACACAAAATAACTTTTGCTTATGGTTCCCCATGTGGTTGATTAGCGCAATTGTCTGTTAACAGGGTCGTAAATACTGTCGCTGTATAAGTTTCCCCGTGGGCAGCGCAAAGAGTTTATTGAATAAGCAGAAAACGCTGTTACATCTTGTCACTTCATGAACTGTGCATGTACTAAAGCACTCTCTTGGCTCCCGCGGTGTATACTACTGGGCTATAATAATAGATCAAACCAGATTCTGACACTGGATCTCACCATTCCAATATGGCGGACAACCTACCTATAGACTGTTTCATCTAAACAACATGAACAAACGTTGCTGCGCATGTGCATTTTGTGACCCCAACTTGACATCCGGCACACATTCTCAAACAGTAGAGTGCCTGTAGATTATTTCTAATAACAAGCAAAAAAAAAACGTTACTTGGCTAAACTTGTCTCTCCAATATATTGAATTTAGACTACGATACCAAGCTCAACCGCTAGATGTCAATGTACCATACGGTTTCTTTAAATGCGACCAAATACAGGACCTATTCAATAAATTGTTTATTTAATTAAATTAACATACAAAAAAAATCAACAAATCGTTTATTTAAAACAGTTATTATACAGTAAAATAATAATACAAATTAATGTTTACATAAATATATTCACATAGAGGAAGTTAACGGGGTAGGGCACGCGGGAGTCCGATGAAATGGTCTTTGGCGGCCCATAGAAACAGATGCTAATGCAGCATATAGTTATTTATATGTACGGTTAAAAGCCAAGAAGCTTTGGTTGTCCTAGAAACATGTATGAACAAATGCTGCAGTAACTGACGAGAGACGGTTGATGTGAGCTCCACTGCATTACTACCATTGGAAGTTGCTTATCATTTGCATAAAGATGAACAATTCTAAACTTTATTGCGTCGCTAGCCACGCCCACTTCCTGTCGTCAACGGTCACTGTGGCTTGTTTCGCCAGAAGCAACTTACGGAAGTTGTGCCACTCGGCGGCCATGTTTTCAACGCCTGTGGGCAGCTACTCACTTCATAGCAAGTCCATCCTCTCTACTTGATTGAAGGAAGGCAGATATATCTTAAATCGGTGAAAAAAAATCACAATTAAACAGCAAATGTCCGATCAATATTTTAACATGACATGAACTGTATCATAATTTTGGTTTTCTAGGCTTAAATTGCGCTAATCACCTTACGAGAGCTCCGCCCCATAGAATTGTCAGTCTTTACCGATTAACGATTGGCTCATTTTATTGGAAGGCGGGACTTCCTTTGCTAGAGCGGCCATATTGAGCGTTGCTTTCATCGCCATTTATTCAAACCGCAGTGGTGCGTCTTGTTAATATTACTATCTTTGCCGGAAGTAGCCGATCCTCCACTTCTAGTTGCCAGCAGTATGAACGGGCTGTTAGGCAACATCACATTTCTTCTGCATCTACATCTGGATGCATGTACTGTAATAAGCAAGTGTGTGTGTTGTCACAGAGATGTAGAGCAGCCCCCTGAGCTCTCGAGTGGAGCTGTCAACAAACAATGAGCAGTTCATTACTGGCTGCTGAATTACTCCTGTCATCTGGCACGACCCAGGGACCACTTACATGACAATAAAGCCCCAACAAAATAAATCACACAGCCCACATATAAGCACCTCAATAAAACAATTTTAAAGAGCCTTTATTGTGGAGAAAGACAATCACAGGAGACAATTGGAGCTTTCATTTCCTTTACCTTAAAAAGTAAATATGAGGAGAAGAAATATACGAAGAGACAAAAGTCTGCAAGATGATATATGGAGAACTCTTTTCATAAATTGAATTTATTTCAGTTTTCGGAAATAAAAAATAAAGCAGCTGTTCAAACAGAGATGTCTAGAGGTTTATGATTTATCCCTCTGTCTTGTATAAAAGAACATCTCTATATTTATCTCTCAAAGAAAACCTATGAAGGCTGTTTTGTTTAAAAAAAATGGCTGGTGTCATAATGATGTCAAAACTACACAAAAGAACACAGTTTTATTGTCTAGTGTCTCTTTAATGATAAACTATTAATACTTCACTCTGGGACTTATTTACTTGAAAAAAGCTTCAACACATTGTTTCAAAAGGACCTCTTCGGCTATTGTAACTATGCAAAGAACCGAAAAACTGTTGAAAGAATGAATTAAGAAAATATTCAGTTTCATAACCATTTTGTCAAACCCATATGCAGATTAAACACAAAACAGGGCTGACAAACAGAACTCATGTGAGAGTAAACTTACCAGAACGATGACAAAAAAGAAACATTATAGTTTGATTCGTGAGTTTAGAATATGTTTAAAAGAAACAAGACGAGAAGAGACACATCTGCCAAAACCCAATACAAGACCAAAAGTCCAGACATCATGCTTTGCCACAAGACACTGGGCTGTGACGATCCTGCTTCAAGATACCGGACAGTAAACACAGGACTGGAACTTCTTGGAGTATTTCACAGACATTTTTCATTTCTAGTTTGCAGTGTAATCAATGTATGCATGTTCTCATCTTTAGAAGATAAATGACTGACAGGTGAAGTGAATAACATTGATAATATTATCTCCCAGAAAACAGTGTTTATCTACCAAAAGTGGTGCAGGGAAAGACAACCAGTCAACTTTTATCAGGGTCATGGGTGCCCGAGGGTCATTGATGCATGTGGGGAGCGAAGCCTTGCCCATCTGGTCCGATCACAGAAAAGCGACTGTACTATCTCAGTTGCTTAGAGTTTCTTTACACCAATTTTTTGTGTACATCTACTGATAATGTTTGCTACAATGTACATTATATTTTATAATTATTTTTTGTTTGTTTCTTTGCCATTTTTAAGCCTCTATTGCTTGTTCTAAAATATAAATCTGCTTTACAACAATGCAAAATTGGTGAAAGCACAACAGAAATTAATTTAACTGAACAAGGCTGGGTTTCCTGAAACCTTAACGCTTCATCATTCTTATGTTGTCCCTTAAGAGTGGTAGCGATATATTCGTAAGAATGGCGTAGTGATACGAAGGTTTCGGGAAACCCAGCCCAGAGCTTTTGCACGCTTGTAGGGCTCTTTAAGGGTTAATGTCCTTTTCATGCATGCTTTACAGTGATCACACACAAGCTGTGGATTTGCAGCTGGGTACAGTTTACCTGTAATTTACATTACCTAAAAAAGCCCAATTACATACAAAATATTACACCAGGTCACAGAACGACTCACGCTGAAATCAATTGAGCTCATGCTGAGACGCAGATGCTACGCACAGCTAATAACTGCATAAAGTCTGGCACGTTACTGCATTTTACATATATATTATGTTATTCGTACAGGTATCCACATACAGCAACATTGATCATGTCCTCCATTCTTGTTTCGGATTTCTGCTTCTGCCCTCGTCGTTATAATCACGTCACTACAAGAGGATCTCCTGATTGGTTAACGTGGCGCAAATTTTTGCCAAAGTACTGTACATGTACAGTTTTATGTAACCACACTGTATGTAAGGCACATCATAGAGGTTTCAATTGGTTTCTGATTCTATTCTATATGGAAGTATTTAATGATTTATAATTCAGAGAGACAATGACAAACAAAGACTTTAAGAGGATAGAATTAAGGTAGATTTTCAATTGGTTATTTGTATGGATAAATATAGATTTTTAGAAGATATTCCATAGAGCTAAATCAACCTCTTTTTGTCCAGAAGTTTATAAAGATTGGCCAACACACTCCAGAATAAAGTTGAGTTTGCAGTGGCTTGTGGATGATATCCTCCTCCTGAAACACCAGTCTGTGGGGGGGGGAATGAATGCAAATGAAGTCAGTGCAGAATGATGAAAAATGCATCTCAACAATTTGGAAGAAATATACAAATTATTGGTTTGTGTTATTAATGCCTGTAGGAACTGAAATATAGAAAAAAAGCTTTTGTCTAGATGTGCCCATTTAAGGGTTAACAACGCTGCTCACATGTGCATACCTACTGTAACTACAAACATTTGAAAAATCAATTCAACGGCCAGTTTATTTGGCACACCAAATTTCTAGACTACTTCATCCCTTTTGATATAACACATATATTTTTTAATTCCACCCATAAATCCCAGGATATCACAGCCGGCAGATACACATATGCTGAACCACCTGCTGTTAATGTACAATAATCATTTTGACATTACACTCATAAATATGAATTAAGTATAAAACACCCACTCCATGGCTTACGCTGGATGCTTATATTATTTCACATTACTTTATTAAATCACTTCGGTCTCCCCGAGTGGACAAACACTGCCAACATTTGACCCGGAAATTGAAAATGAGGAATATCCTTCTATCAAGCCTATCAAGCCTAACAAACTCCAGTCGGGACTAGGCAGATTCTTAGATTTTTGGTAAAGAGATCTGTATGTCACAACACCCAAATAACTGAGCCTCATTAGGAAGGCTGTGTCCTCCGGACATCACATACGTCGGCCTCATCGAGGTTATCACATTTCGGTGAAAAAACATTATAAAATGAAGTAATGGAATGCCTTGATAAATGCCTCGAATTGTAATCAAATTCTTGATCTAGAATTTTAATCAAGGTAGAAAACAGGTTGAACGTAAAGATAAACGTAGTTTGTTCTATGAATCACACGTATGCACTTACAGAAATTATCGTAAAATCAAATTTAGGACGGTTTCTAAGCAGCATTTTATAAACGGGGCCCCTTGTGTGTAATGTGCAAAATATTAAAAAAATTCTCTCATAACAACAGGCTATGGCATTCACAATGTGTGCTCAAGAAACCGTGTCAAACCGTTTACATCTCTTTAAAACAACTGCATTTTTTCTCACATGTGGTGTTATATTCTGGTGTTAAACTTAATCAAAGCAGGCTGCAGTTCATGACTTTAATTGCAGTGGATTCCCTCATAACTCTGAAAACAGGCCCGTCTCAAATTTAAACTGGTTGGAAAAGATGTGTGAATACAGAAAAGATGTGTGAATATTTTTGGTAGTTTAATATGAGGTATGTAATACATTTTGGGCATAGTGTACTTTTCACACTACACTTAACCCTGGGTTATATTCTTTACTTGGATTAAACAAATTGTTAACCTACAGATGATCAACAGATCATAATTTGGCTCAAAAAGTTTATCTTAATTTGTATGTTATTTGTGTAGTGAAGGACAATAATGTTCATATTTACCTAGTTAAAGATGACATATTAAGTCATTTAAGTTTTCTAGATAGGGACTGAACACCAATTAAAATGTATTTTAACCAGTGGAAGTGTGTTGGTGCTCTATAGGAGCACAAACTTGACTAGACATTTTTAAAGATGGGCAAGCTGTGTGTCCATCATATTAGCTTCTATACTTTTTAGTGCTGTCAAGCCGATTAATCACGATCCAAAATAAATATTTTATGTTTATATAATATGTTTGTGCCATGTCTATTTTTATTTGTACGTTTAAATGCACACATGTATATATATATATATTTTATATATTTATATATATATATATATATATATATGATTGTTTTATATACATTTAACAAATATGTATATAAAACAATCAAACGATTAATCGCGATTAATCGCATCCAGATAAAAGTTTGTGTTAACATCATATGTATTTCTGTTCTGAATATGTGCATATTCATTTTGTATTTATAAAACAGATACACATAAATGTACATATTTTAGAAAAATATCAAATAATAAAATTAATAAATGCTTGCATATAATCTTAATTATTGGTAAATATAAATAAATACATCTAAACATTTTTAAATATATATACATGTAGGTGTATGTTTTTGTGTTTTTTTACACAAAATGAATATGCACAGTACACATACATATATTATGTAAACACAAACTTTTTATCTGGATGCGATTAATCACGATTAATCGTTTGACAGCCCTAATTTAATTATATGTAATTGTAAGTTCATGTAAGTTCATATAAAGGCCACACACACATATATTATATAAACGCAAATATTTATTTCTGCACTTAAGAACATTAGTTGGTCAGTCAATGTCTTTTACATTATAATTATCCAAATACATGTTCCCATTCATTAAATAACATTTAAAGAGTGGTTTCTGATGATCATGACAAATAATGTCTTTATCAAGTCCAAGCCTTACGAATATCGGGCACATCCTTTTTGTCTCATGATTTTATATCAAATTATTTTCTTTAAGATTACATTTTGTCACGCAAACTGTTCTGGTCCTGTCAGACTCTGCCTCTAGTTTGTCAGAAGGGATCAGGAGGACATTTTTAAGACCATCAGAGAGCTCCACCGTTGTGACTGGTGAGCCGCAGTCAGTTAGAATAATCCAAGAAATTACTTTTTCCTGGAGCGGTTATTTATGGGAATACTCAGAATGCTCAGAATGTTTAATCTCTGGCCACCAATTAGCATCTCGCTAAAGGTCAACGCAAGGGCTGAGCTGAGACCAGTGTAGCGTCATTTGTGCAATCAGCCAATAGGGGCAGGGTGGATTAAATGCTCCAGCGAGCCACCTGCAGTAAATCAAGTCAGATGGTGGACGACGGACAATATCTCAGGCTAAATATCATCTTGGATTTATAGCTGAAATGCAAGAGCTGTTTGTCTTCACTTGATGATAAGGTTGTTTCCACAATCACTGCATTGTGGTTTATTAGTGTCAGGAACATGAAGTACAATGTGAAAGAACTCAAATTAGTTATAAACTAGTTTAGTTGACCCAAAAGAGAAAACAGACCATAGAAAAAGACGTAACAATATTTAACCTAATGATTAGAATGTATACTTACAATAAACTAAACTCGAGTCGTTTATTGCTTAACTACACTGCCAGCAGCAAAGTGATCTTATATATTTCAGTGGGAGCTTGGCGGAACCACAGTGGACCATGTTGTCCACAGTTATTTATTTTATACATTTTACAACCTCCTTTTGGCTAAGATAACGCACTAAGTCTTCTTCTTTAATAGAGATTGATGGAGAAATGCACAATTCCTAATTAAAGAATCTCTCTGGATACTTCTCAAGGACCCCACTACTTAAAGTTCAGGTCAAGACACCGGTTGGCCCATGGCAGGATCTTGATTGTGTGCTCGGTTGCACATTTTTTGTGTTGGTTTGATGTTTGTTATGTCAATGTCACTATGGAAGATCCAGCCTTGGCTCATTATCAAGCACAAGATGTTGAAGCCCTCCGGTAAAAAGTACTGTAGGTCCACAACATTAAAGATCTACAGATCTACAAAAAACGATCGGCAGAGGTAATTTTTTTCCCATTACTCCGATTCCGCGCTGCATGTAAACTACTTTACAGGTTTTCTTTCAGTTTTGTTTATGTGCGCATGTGTGAAAGCGCAATAGTAAAAGTCCCAAACAGAAGTAAAAGTAAAATAACGTATAAAAGTCCTGGATCATGCAGTTGATCTAGAAACGCTGCGGACATGAGAAGAGATATAAAAATACAGCTTCTGACCGTTTTCCCTATGCATTTTTAATTACTAAACAGACTATCGATGATGACGTCACTGCTTGTGAGAAACCCGGCAAGTCTAAAGCTTCCATGTAAACGTGGTTTATTACACATGTAAACACACGTTTCTTTTTAATCTGATTTTTGATAAATATACGTTTATTTTGTGCATGTAAACGCATTTTAGCTTGTAATGACATTGGTGCTTTTTCACTTAAAAAAATATTTTTTGGGCTTTCTGACCCCCAAGACTGTAATTATCCAGCTATGGTCATTGAAGATGTTTTTGGCCACTCTTAACTATACAATTAGACCATAAAGGCAGGTCTTCTTTCTGGCAGATTTGTAATATCTCAAGTGGTTTAAAACTTAACTGTCCTGATAGTGTAAATAGGAACTATCAATGTTTTCAATATTTCGTCACAGTCACTTTCTATTTTAACCATTTTTTGCTGCATATATAGCCAATCTGAAAAAGTTCACGATCTATTTTATGTGCAGAATATATACTGTAACCTTTACATTTTTCACACTGAAAAAATATTAATGGAAAGATTGAATTGACGGGATTGTGAACAACATGAGGCAATTAGAGAATAAATGTTAAGAAACAAGAACATTAGCTAAACAGGAACATTGTTTAAGTTGGAAAAATAGCTATTAAAAAATCATGCGAAATGGGATTTTTACCCACATTTGATTTCGTCCAGACTTGTAGGTAAAGTTGCACACTAAGAGATTCTACATACCATATAAATACTACTAATGAAAGTGAAAGATTGTGTCTACGTTGGAGTTTATTCAGTGCATGGTGCTATATTTTCAACATTTGTCTTTTTTCAGTATTGGCAAACAAAGAGGGCTAAGATGAGAAGAAAAAGAACTTGAGAAGAAAAGTACCATTCCCGTCATTTCTTCACCTCAGACGATAGCATAGGAAAGAGTGTCACGATGATGAAAACAACACTGAACGAACTACATTTTGGTCTCTGTACAGGATACTATCTGAACTATTATAAAAGCCTAACATTTTAAAATAGACATTTAAAAACTGGACGTGCTGAACGTGAGGCAGTATGTTTTACCACAAGAGCACCTGCATTATGGCCATAGTTGATGCACAATATAAAATCCGTAAAATTACGACATTGCTTTTCGATTTCAGAACTGCATTGCAAAACAAGAACCTTTAATTCTGGCTTTTAAAGTGGTTTAAATGACTCGATGAATGACCTCAAACACATCGTAATTTGCCGTCAAATCTGTCTGATCGCTTTCAAATCAATGCTAGGCACATTTAAGTACCGTAGTCGCTAATTAAATCCCTTCATGACCAATCAATTTCATTTGATCTAAAATCGCTTCTGTCTTTTTTGTCTTTAAAGGCTGTGCAGCTCTGTAATAGACCTCATGGGTAAGAACATACTGCCCCCTCTAGTAGAAAAGTAGAAATATACTGAATGAAGAAAGTTGTCCCTGCA
Source organism: Triplophysa dalaica (assembly GCF_015846415.1). Taxonomy (NCBI): domain Eukaryota; kingdom Metazoa; phylum Chordata; class Actinopteri; order Cypriniformes; family Nemacheilidae; genus Triplophysa; species Triplophysa dalaica. Next base: position 2,272,988 of record NC_079566.1, on the reverse strand, counting down.
AATCCCATTGAAAAACTGGCAGGAGCTGGTGTTTGGGATGCTGAATCTAATACAAAAACGTCAAAGCTGTATTAAGAGAGCAGGGCATCTAAAATGCAAAGTACACACACCAACAAGAAATAAAATGGATGGAAATAAATAGAACGTATCATAGAGTGTAGTTACACAACAACACCACACCCATCCTCAATGGACCCCAATCCATGACACAGGGCATTACCAACAAACAAAAGAAAAACATTTACAAACCGCTGACAAAGTAATACACAAGAAAACATTTGAAATTGTTTTAACATTTTCAATGAAGGTAACGCCTTCGTTTTACAGCCAGAATCAAAGAACCATCACATCATGAGGAACATAAAACATGGAGCTTCAAAACAGAAAGACATTTTCATTATTGTCTCACCCTCATGTCCTTCTAAAACTGTAACACTTGATTTTTTGTTTATTTGGAACTCAAGATTAAATGTTCAGATGAATGTCATTTTAACAGAACGAAAGTGAAAGAAGGCCGATACTGTTGAGCATGAAGGCGAGTAAACAATAACAGTATTACTGTATTTGAATGAACTATTCGAGACAAAATACACTGTGACAACAATAAGATGTCACGCTAACCAAATCCCCAAAATATCTGAAATAAAAAAAATAATGACATTTTAGAAAACTTCTTCCAACCAAACACCCACTTCACGTGTGAACCATCCCTTTGAAATCCACCAACATGGGTTTAAAATACAAAGATATTCTTTTGCCAATGTTTTAGAAAACATTTTTAACATGGTCTAGTCTGTGACGGAATGTCTCGGATGAGGGGGAGGTTTTTAAGAAAAGTCCATTGGAGGTGCTGGAGAATAATAGAGGAGGACTGCTTTTTGCTATTTTGATTCTGTTCTTGAATGCAGGGCGGAGGCTCAGTCTGCAGTATTGACGCTCGAGGTCTGACAGATGTGTAGGGTTTGGAATGTGGCGTCTCAGCCAGAGGTTCATGGGTGGGATGTTTCCTGCGGTGACGGGCTGGGTGGTTGATGGCAAGGGGCTGGACGTGAAGGCTCTTGCGTTGTTTTTTCACATTCATAAACCCGGCTGGTTCCCTTTTTTTCACCCTGCGTAAAAGCGAGATCAATCGCGCAAAACAGAACAAACAAGAAAACATTTCTGGTCAGGCGAAAAGTAAACATCCAGAACAGGTCATGAATGCCTGTGGCATGCAGATCTGAGCGACACGGAAAGAATGGAATATGGCAAATAAGAAAATGATGTAAACACCGCTGGGATGAATGGGGTCAACTGGGTCTCTGCACGCACAAAACAGGGCACTGTGGGAACGCGCGCAGGGCAGCGTTACCCATGAGCCTCTGGGAGTTCTGTGTGTGTATACATACCACCCTGACAGCTGGATAAACAGCACCAGATGCCCAGTGCCTCGCATAAACACACCAAAAGGCCCACATTTACAGGCCTAATGTTGAGAGCGGGCGGGGTAGTTTTCTCAGAGGAGGTAAGAAATGCTGTGCCTCATCCAAACAATTCAACCGAGAAAAGAATCTACAGTAAAAATATAACTTACTTATCAGACACACTTACTATGAAATTCAGATTTTATTTAATTCCTGTGTAATTGCAAACCTGAATGACTTTCTTTTATCTGCAGAACACAAAAGAAGAACGCGGGTAACCAAACAACATTGGCCCTCATTGAATCCACTGTACGGACACAAAACCACCGAGACGTTTCTCAAAATATCTTCTTTTGCGTTCCACAGAAAAAAAGTAATTTACAGGTTATAAGCAACATGACATTGAGCAAATGAGGATATTAAAATGATTTCAAGCTGAATGGTTGATTCAACCATTTGGTGAACTGACAGGTTTGAGTAGCACTTATTTTCTAACACAGGGGCGGACTTGAAAGCAAAAATCCGCCATAGCCCTCCACCATTTCTGTTGACCGGGGGGGATGTTTGATTGCATCGGCCCTCCACCATCTCTCTCCGGGGCGGCCAAAGTGGCCATTCTTGCCCCATACGTTAGCAGCACACCGGGACTCCTGATGGCCAGTCCGCCCCTTGGCACGGCTGTTCTGGACTTTGACAGAATCTCCTACCGGTCAGTCCGCCCCCGCCTGTGCATTATGTTTTAAGGAAGGTAGCATTTTGCTGGACTCTCTATGTTCTCAAGTAGACCCCAAAGCATGGAAGTGAGTGAATAAGAGAAGATGTGACTTATCGTCTAAAATGGAGGTGAGTATACATAATAAAAGCCACAAAGCTTAAGCTATGGCACAGAAACAATTAAATATTTGCCTGATTTAAAAAGATACAATATGACATTTGGACTTTTTCATTATTTTCCTTACAAATCTCATAAAGAAAATATTAACGTAGAGCTATGAAGCATTGCAAACATATCAGAACTACAAGCACGTATTCGTGTCATAAATATGGCAGGATTATATTGCTGTCTAAGGGACTTGATGCAGAACCGAGGGCTTTACTAAGGCACAGTTCATTTTCTCTACCGTTTATGGAGTCTGTAAATCACACATTTCCTTGCTGTGTCTAATACTAAAGAATTCCCGCAGTCTACACATGCACTTCTGTGAAGGGTTTTCATGCAGATAGAGGGATCCTGGACTCCCTTTCAGTGGGATGCTTTTGGAATTGTGTGAATTGGTCATACATCACAAAAATTAAAATTAGAATGAAAGGAAGAACATTTTTTGAGAAATTTAATAAAACAGAGCATATGTGATCCAAGGCCCATACTCAGAAGATGTTTAGTATTTTTACTTAACTTAACAGATTTTCCACCACTATAAATTTGGTGTTTAACCAAAATAAAAATGTTAAATTCTCACTATATTATAAATAAAATGTATTTTACAAATGAAATACAAAACTCCAAAACATGCATAGTTTCTGGCAGTATGTTGTATGATCATATGTTTATGGTTAATTCATACTAAAATGTATTATTAAAAACTACACAAATGCACATTCTATAAATCGCACACAGGTTAACACAGGCACTAACCGGGGTCTCATTCAGATGTTACTCAGGGGTGATCTCTGTTTCCTGATGAACGACCACTTTAGTGACAGACATGTCAGGATGCTGCTCTTTTGCCTCCTTTATAGCCTGAGCAAGAGCCTGGAGATCAGAAAGAACAGCTTTAAAACAACCGCACACCACAAAGGCCAAGGGATGCACTGTAGATGGCTTTGGATAAAAGCATCTGCCAAAAGTATACACATTTCTGGTATCTCATGTGCAAAGTAACGCGTATATACTGTATATCTCATTTGAAGACGTTTTTAATACAATGTGCCAATCGTGCTTTTCTGGACTATGATATAAATTGAAAGCTACGTCACTCATGTCTTGTTTCCATGGGAAATACGTATATAGCGGAAAGAACATTATTTTATAGGCGATAACTGCAGGTAGTAAATGCATTTCACCTTATCATGGTCAATCTCAGTGTCTCCAGTGATCACAATTCTCTTCTCGATACGGGTCTCTGAGATTCCGCCTTTCACAGTCTAAATAAAGACAGAGAGAAGCAAACAAGACGATGAGAGCTACCTTATCATTTTCCTAATTTTATTTTTTTGATAATACTAGTGTTATCACTAATGCTGTACAATATACAGTTGCTATGTATTGTAAACATTATGCCGGAGGATTTTTTTCCACGAGTGTTTAGAAGCTCATTCAGAATGACACAATAGATTGTCCTATACACCGTTTCATCGGACGTGCGGGATGACTATTTATATTTAATTGTTTTATGTAGTATTAATTTGTATTATTATTTTACTGTATAATAATTGTGTTAATAGATTTGTTGAATTTTGTTGAATGTTTTATTAAATAAACTATTTGTTGAACAGGTCCTTTAGTTTGGGGAAACCGTATGGTACACTGACATCTAGCGGTTGAGCTTGGTATCGCAGTTTAAATTCAAAATATTGGAGAGGCAAGTTGAGCAAAGGCACAGACGGTTATTCTTGTTTTTGATTGTTATCATAAATTATCTACAGGCACTCTATTGTTTGAGAATGTGTACCGGAAGTTAAGTCAGAACACAAAAGTGTGCATGCGCTGTAACGTTTGTTTATGTTGTAAAGATGAAACCGTCTGTACCTTGGTGATCTGGGTTGTAGTGGTGGTGCTCACAGTCTCAGATGTGATCGTCTGAGCACTCAACAGCATTCCAGACTCCTTCTCAGACACTGCATTGGTCTGTTAGAAGACAAAACATTTTTGCTTTGAATACTAGTTTATCAGAAGTACAACCATGTATCTTTTCGATCATTGGAAATCAATTTTACTTGCATAATACAATCATACTGTATAAAGTCGAAATGCGCTGAAAAAACTCATTACTGACATAAATATAAAAGAGGCAATCCTTTGTTCATATAATTATTATTATATGGTTGATTATATGGTTTCATGTAATATTATTAAATTATTGAATGACATATGATAAGATATTACAACATATGTTCAGAATGAAAAATGTATAACAATTCATTTTGAAAAGATGCAATCATAATGGGATAGTTCACCCCAAAATTTCTCATCCACAAGTTGTTCCAAGCCTGTATAAATTACTTTGTTCTGCTGAACACAAAGGATAATTTAAAGTTAGCAACTTTTAGTTCTAGGACATCATTGACTACCATAGTAGGAACATTTTAAATTGTAGTCAAAAGTACCCCAGAACTGATTGCTTTCACAAATTATTCAAAATACCTTATTTTGTGATCAACAAAACAAAAGAGCATACCAAATATCTTTCTTTGTGTTTAACAGAACAAATTAATTTATACCAGATTGGAACAGAACTTTCATTATTGGGTGAACTATACAATATACAATTGTTTATTGTATACATTATGGCACAGGGTTTTTCCATGAGTGTTTAGAAGCTCATCAGAAAGACACAATAGATTGTCCTCTATGTGAATGACAGATACTTGAGTGTGATTACTGCAATGTGGTTATTTAAACCGAAAAGTAGAGTAAATACAATAGGAAATAAGTTTGAATATCCAATGTCAGATACTACTACCAATTACACATACATAAAATCAGCCAAAAAAGCAATGTCAACCAATGGGAGGCATTAAAAATCACTAGTATCAGCGGATGTGGATACAGATAGGGATTATACTGTATGCACTCATACCACTGTACAAATACATGTTCATGTACAACTTTACACATATTAAAGGAGTAGTTCACTTTTAAAATCAATTTTCATGATAATTTCCTCACCCCAGTGTCATCCAAGATGTTTATGTTTTTTTTCATTAGTCGAAAATAAATGAAGGTTTTTTTGAAGGAGTCTTCAATGGACTCCAGTTGAAGGTCAAAATGACAGTTTCAGTGCAGCTTCAAAGGGCTTTAGACGATACTAGATGATGAATATCTTATCTTCATAATATCTTATGAAGGTCTTATCTAGTGAAACAATTGGTCATTTTCAAAAAGAAAACAAATCTATTTGCTTTATAAACACAAATGCTCGCCTTGCTCTGTTCTGCGATGCACATTCATGACTTCCCAAAATAAGTAACTATGAGAAAAGGTCACGCTTGAGTCAGTGTTTACAAGTTGAACGTGCAAGTTTTCAATGTAATTACGTGAAGTCATGAACGCGCATCGCAGAAAAGAGCAAGGCGAGTATTTCTGTTTATAAAGCATATCATTTTATATTAATTTTGAATGACCTATCGTTTCACTATTAAAACATTTATTCATCGTCTGGTATGCTTTAAAGCCCTTTGAAGCTGCACTGAAACTTTCCTTTTGACCTTCAACCGTTTGGAGTCCAGTGAAGTCCATTATATGGAAAAAAATCCTGAAATGTTTTCATCCAAAACCTTCATTTCTTTTCTTCTACAGATGAAACAAACAAACATCTTGGATGACATGGGAGTAAGTAAATTATCATGAAAATGTATTTTAAAGTGAACTACTCCTTTAAATATCCTGTACTGGCGTTCATTGTAAATCACTAATATTGACTAATCTGTATACTCATACAAACTGTATACTCGGCAATGTTGATATAAGTATTGTTATTGACACACCACGCCATCCTCCAACACTAGTTCAGGCGATTGTCATTTAATGTAACGTATGACACTTGCAGACAAAAGCTGGCACAACAACAAACACCCGACCAAACACCAAGCAAAATTGGCAACAGAGAATAACAAATGTGTTGTCAGTGACACACAGGACATAAATGCACAAAAGAGTGCATGTCCTAGACCCCCTCTCACCTGTGCAGACTCATAGGTGATGGTCTTGGTTTCTGTGTGCACTATTGGAATGTCCTTGATGGCGATTTCGCCGCGAAGGGAGTTGGAGACATCAGAAATGGTGATAGTTTTTGTCTTCACCACAGGAGACTGTGTAAGGGGGGTCAGAATGCAAAGTGAGTAGGATTGCTTTTCTCACTACATTACCTTACTGGCACACATCAAAATTACTGAACACCATCTGGAAGCTTCGTCCGAGCTTTGTATAGTACTAGAACCTGAAGGCTGAAATTCTATGCTGACTGGCTCATAAAAAACAACTACCAAACAGAAAAAAATGCTTAGTCTGGCGGAATGAAAAAGGGGAATCTCTAACAGTGCCACTGCAATACGTTCGGATGGGTTTTGCGCTCCCTTTAAACAAATTTTCCTGGTCAGCGGAAGGGTCAACCCATCAACAAGCATCATATAGTGTGCTGATTCGATTGTTTATACGCAAGTAAAAAAATAGCCTCCAAAGCTAAAAGGATCCGAAAGAACATAAGCTGAAATAAGAAAAATGAAGGTTGAAATTATATAGGCCTGTGACTGCACAGAAATGGCCTTCAGGATACCATAATTCATCACAGAGCACAGTGTAATATAAAATTGGGGGTGTGCATCTTCAATTTTTACAAAGATAAGGCACGTAAAATGTGTGTTTGTATTAGAAAACTCTCTGCGAGAGGACCAGGCTGAAGCCTACAGCATCTCACAAGAGCCCAGCAATACCCATAATGCTCAATTTAGATACGCAGATTATGCATATTAAAGCCATAACAAATCACATCAATTTTCCCTTTTAATCTTTTATCTCCAGGCACTCTGCCATAAAAGCTTTTGATTTGGGAACGTTTCAAGTCAAAAATGATTTTCAACCAATAAAAGAAACGGCAGGTTGACAGATGTCGAAGGCAATGCAGCATCAGATTCGAGCCAGGACTTGCCATGTGGCGCTTTCAAAAGAACAGCTCATCATGATACCTCACGTGCCGAGCTCTGGAAGTTTCCTTTCAAGTAGTTATTCGCTCATTTTAAAGAGGACAAACTGCAACTATGACTCTGAAGATTCTATAGTTCGGAGAAGATAAAAGACTGAAATCAGAAAAGTGTTTCCAGAGGACGTTTATAAAGTACTTTGCCATCAGTGGATGGGAGTTTTTCTTTCCTTTGAGAAACTAGCGGTGTTCCTTAAAATGAGATGCTTTAAGGGTATAAAGACAAAATCCTCCATTGGGCCACATTCCCATCTTTAAACATGGTAAATGAAAAGTATGCTTTATTTAAATCTAACAATTCTTAAAGGGATAGTCCACCCAAAAAAGAAAATTCTGTCATAATTTACTCACCCTCAGGTTGTTTCAAATCTGTATGAATGTATTTGATCTGATGAAGACAGACAGATATATGAAAGAATGTCACCCATTTTCAGATCTGTGACATCATCCACTACCATAGTAAGAAAAAAAGAGTATACATGTTTTTCTTCATTCGTTTTAGTTATTAGATATTTTGAATAAACACCAGTTCTGAGACACCTTTGACCATTTTATTTTTGCTACAATGGTAATCAATTATGTTCCAGAAGTGAAAATGACTCACATTCTTCCAAATATCTTTTTCTGTGTTCATTCATTTATACAGGTATGAAATTACATGAGGGTGAGTGAATTGCATATTACACTGGATGTTTTTCCACTGTAAGGTGACGGTTGACATTATACATTATTTTACCTGACCACGTGCACCTATATATAAATACATATTGACTTCTAAATGTTGTGAAAATGACGTCAAAGAAAATATATATTTTTTAGATTTTATTGATTGTACATTGGATTGTCAATATCAGGAAATGGATCTCAGTCAGAATTCATGCCATATTTAATTTGACGCAAAGGAAAACAAGTTTGTGGTGTATGGAAATATGTGGAGTCGTGTCAGCGCAGTAGCCCAGTGGTTTGCCCTTCAGACACATATACATGAGCATTTGGCTGACGGGGAACCAGGTTCGAGTCCAACCTGGGTCATGTCCCAATTCCACATCCTGTCTATTACCCGAAAAAAGAAGGTCATTACCCTATTACCATAATGTTGTGTACAAATTGCTCTTAGATAATTTGTCCGGTTAAGATCATTTGTCGAAACATTTCCAGGAAGTAATCAAAAAACATGTGGTTATTGAATAAGACATGAACTTGGACGTTAACATTGTTTTTCTATCCTACACTGGATCAGTTGCAATTGCATTATTATAAATATGACATCACCTTGACTGGAGTCCATAGAAGTGCAAAGTTTTTCTCTTAAGTTAAGCTACAAAACCTAAACTGTACAGTGCATCTTAAACTAAAAACAATGGTGTACAGATCAAAACATACAGTTTCTTGCCTTTTTTGCTTTGCATTGTTTTTGTGGAGTGAGAGGACCTGATCGGAGTCACTTAAAACTAGAGTTGCAGGAGAATCATCAACAGTAGTGCAGTGCTTTAGAACACAAATAAAAATGTTCTCAGTTCCATAGAAGGAAAACAAAACAATATAAATTAATGAGGACTATCAGTAAAGCACCGTATGATAGTCTGATGTAAAATATAAATAGACTTCCTGTAGCACAGAAACGATTTCATCCATCACTGCATGAAGATAATAAAACTGTTGCAGCTAACAAATACTAAAACAATCACAACAGCAATAAAATAAGAGCAAAAACACACAAAAATGTGCTGTCCTCAAAGAAATACCAGTGCTTGCAGTGCAAAAATGACACCCACAACCACATGCCAAGTTGTCTGTGTATGAAATTCAACAAATTCGGCAATGATGTCCTGCGGTTTGAATGCCACAACAGACACATTAGAAAATTAGATGCAAGCAAGATACAGCCATTCACAATTCAGTACACAATAAAGATGTCATTGTTTAAAGCTCAACTTTACATGTGGACCAACATAAGAATATTCACTTATTTGTAAATCAAATCTCATTAAAAGTTTTGCCCACAAAAGAACCCGTTAACGTTATTTAAATAATCATATACATTTTTTTTTATTATGTAATGAAAATAAGAAATCGCTTTGGAATATTTTTTACATCATCAAACTAAACGAAAAAACTTAACGTATCTCTCTATTTGTCATTATTACTTATCATTTATCAAAAGGGTTAAAGGCTCTTAAAACCTGCATACACAGGATTAGACCTATCGTGAGTTTTGATCGTAGCAAACGCTCACGTCCAATTTGATAAATGGCAAGTTTTGAGTGGAAACGATCTTACGTCCGTGCGTTTATGGTCGTACGCTCATTTCATAAATGAGGCCCAATGTCTGTGACGTTATTTACGGTTTTAATTGAAGTCTGCACATCAAGCTGAAAGATTGGCAAAAAAGAATAAAAGAGAGGAAGACTTTCTCATTTTAATGTATAGCTCATTCTGCAAGCACCGTAATGATCGGAGAAAACAATCTGACTAAAACCATTTGAGTAGTAACTACAGAAAGCAGAACATTTGAAAACACTGAATGAACATTGATAAATGAAGACTGTATGACCTTGAATACAGTCTGGTACTGTAGTACAGTGCTCATGTCCAGTGTTTTTGTTCAGACTCTTAAACTCTTAATCAAGATCATTAAGAGATCATTAAGAATTCACCAAAATTCAAGGAAGGTCCACACTTTCCCTCCTCCTTAAGTTCTCAAGATCCAAACTCTGTTTAGTCTGAAAACTTTCCCTTAGTTCCGTTTCTTCTCTTCCGCCGTCTCTCAAATGAAGACTAGCCACCACAACGTCAGCGCCACGACCAGCAGGCCGCTCAGCAGGACAGACACACGAGTGCGATACAAAACTATGGGGGACAGCTGACAGACTCCTGTGGCACTCCAGTCTTCTTCCGTGGACACAGCTATGGAGATTTGGTCATTGTGTTCCTGAGGCTCAGTGACTTCATCTTCATTACCATGTTCGTCCTTCTCCATGTGCTGCAGGAGCGCCAGCCCCCCTGGCATGGGTGCCCACCTGACCCTTACCTGTTCTAGCCTCGGCGTACCTGCCTCACGCTTCCACCTCTGTGCGGGCCAACGGGACATCAAGAGAGACAAAGAACAATGAACAGACGTGTGGAGGAGGGTTGGGGGGTGGAGAGACATGGGAGAGCTTGACGGATGATAGATGTATGTGTATGGTCATAGAGGATTCTGGATAAGTTTACAGTATAGACTCAAGATCTGAGCAGAGATGACACCAAAGAGGTTCAGGCAGGCCAAACAGGTTGAAGCTTTGAAGGTTTTTATGGCGATGGTGGTGTGCTGTACACCTGATTGACACTTAGACCTGTCAGAAAACAAGTATATTTTGACAGTGCAAATACATCTGTTCAGCAACAGACAAACACCATAAAAAACGGGATGATTTGGGGGATCGGACCACCAGTGAGATCCTCACTGCCTCACGGGGTAAGAAGTTATGTCAAATTATCCATGTGCTAGATAGAGGTTTACTACAATACATCCTAGAAGAACAACCATTCACCGCACACCCACTATATCTGACAAATATGATTGGAAATTGGGGAATGAATAAAAAATTACATTTTCTAACCACAAGTTTCCGGAGGGCGCTACTGTAAAAATGAACGTGGGCACAACTTTCGGTGAGGCGGCGGAAGTAGTGTATTACAGCATTGAATAACTTATTCTGATGACAGAAAATGAGACTGATTGATATTTTGAATTGTAATACTATTGGTTTCATGTGGGAATATATGAAAAAACAATTTCGAAACTGATGAGCAACACCTGCTTCGTGGCTGCACTTACAACAAAACGAGCGCATTACTCACAGATCTAAAGATGGACTGCTCCTGTGAGGGACTGTTCAGTTTTTATAGGGCGAACTTTAAAATGTTGACCGCTTATCTCAAGCAAATAGATAATGAACATTAAACATGACTTAGACTCAATGTCTCCATACTTTAAAAAGAGAGTTCGGAGTTTTATAAGGGAGATGTAATAGATTCATAAGGTATAAATAAAAACGCAAAACAGATTTTACAAGGATTCTTTACTGTATTTTATCGATGTGTCTGTTGATATATTGTGAGATGGACAACATTTCTCATCTGATATGCTTTGTTAAGTAGTTATTTCTTCAACTTATCATCCTATAAACAAAACATAGAGAGAATGTTTAAAAATGAATAAGGCAGCATTTGCACGTGATCTTTAGTATGTTTATCAGATTAATGGCCAGATGACAATACAGTAGCTTTATGATATGTTCACGTGGCCCGTGTAATGCTCTGCAGTTTGCTTTTAAGAAAAATGATTCACCGTTACAACAACTGAATCAATAAAGTTGCTAAATATCCGTTGTCAAGTATTAAAATCATCATCCCATTCCCCTATAAAGTATTGGACAGAATGCTGATGTAGTTTATGGGGCGATTCAAATTTTGTGTCTAAAACTGCGCAGAAAACGTGAGCCGCGCCGCATTCTCAAGTCAAATGTAAAGTTGAACTATTTTCATCTCAATGCGGCGCTGACACGCATACAAAAATGTGCATGCCACACCCTATGCGCATTACGACTACGACGCTCACTATTTGCGCGCGGCTGCCTCTTGTCTACATTTAAATAACGAACTTGTGTGCGTAAAAGACGCAAAATGTGAATCCCCCTTAAATTGCTATCAGTGTGTAAGTTCACATTGTGCTATAAACGAATGACTTAAAATACTGCAGAAACACATTTCTTTACATTGAACCAGAAGTTAATCCCGTTTTTCGCGAAAGGCATCATGGGGCGTAGGAAATTTGTGGCTTGCATTGACGTAACGGATTACATGCTACAAAAAACAAACCGTACAACCTGTGATCTCTTCTTCAAAAACTATATTGACTCTTATGAGCCGGGTATTTTTATGAATTACTGAAAGTTTCAAAATCTCAAGCTCATGAGATTTCTTGTTAAATCTAGTAAAAAAAAAAACGTTTTTTGTCTGTAACGTAGCAGTTTTATGTGCTTAGGTTTGAGACTGCTACATAACATAATAAGCCTCTGCAGAGGCGGGGCGTGGGGCAGGCGGCCGTATCGTCTTATGGGTGTTACTAGACTCTCCTGCTTGTGGGGATGAGAACTTGAGTGGAGATATAGATGTGAGTGAAGAGAGAGAAGGAAAAGACTGAGACCCAGAACAAGACTTAAGTGGAGAGATTGAGGAGAACAAACAAGGGGAAGGAACGGATGGACAAGAGGTGTAGGACAGAAACACAAGGAAGAAGGGGGAAAAGACAATGACATGAAGAGGAGGAAGCGTCAGAATCTTATCGCTGGCTTTTCCTGTTTGCTTCTTTAGTATTCTTTTATCTGCATTCCTTATCAGAATCATGCAGAAATCCAGCCATGCGATTGGCAGATCAAAGCAGAAGAAAGCCATTCAGCAGCAGCAGCAGTAGAGGGGACAGGGCGTGGCCAGAGGGTCTATTAAAGCTGCAGGCAGGGGGCAGATTTCAGACAGAGAGGAATTGTACTCTGATGGGGCCATGGCCATTGCATCCAGCGGCCATTTGAGCTTGCGTTGTTCTTTATCAACATAAAGAAACATGTCTTTTCTGGTATGGATGCGTCACAAGCCAGCCAAAAAGGACCAAAAAAAGAGTACGATTACCTCCGATATATCCCCCACTACTCTGTGTATGGGTAGGAGAGGGGGCGTCTTCACCTACACAACATACACGCAAACACACACTTTTCAATGTAATGGCATATAAAATTAAGTTTGTATTTGTTTTAATGTTTATCTTATATAAATAATCAAACAATATGCTCTCTGTACAATATCAGTTAAACTTGTAGACAATTGTATGGTTATGCAAAAGAGCTACACTAGGAGTAAAAAGTAGTCAACTACTGGTAAATGCCCACAAGTCGTGATGCACAACCATTATTTTATCAGAACTTTTTAAGCGACTCACCACAGAGGGCAGATAACAGGACAATTGATGATTTATGTTGGGTAACTCCAGCCACAATGAAAATTCACAGGTCCAAAGTCCCACTCAACCTTACTGTATATTAAACAAAAATATTCTCTGACCAATTTAGACTCGTTCTACACTAGTGCGTTTTCATATTTGCAAACTCGCACCTGCGTTTTCGAAACGCTAAGTTTACATTGACAAAAATGCAGTCTCAGTGTGGACGAAAGGCCAACTTTAAGGGATAGTTCAGCTAAAAACTCCAATTTGCCATTTATTTTCTCACCCTCAGGCCATCCGAGATGAAGGTGATATTTTTTCTTGAGAAAAACCATAAAGAAGAATGTTTGGTAACTCCGCTGCCCTCTCTGCTTCATATAATGGGAGTCTATGGGGTCCACCTGTCTAAGAGTTCCAAAAGCACATTATTCCAAAAGGCGTCTCCTGGCGACATGTTGATGCTTTGTGAAGCAAATCGTTTGATATTTTCATAAAACTGAACGTCAGCCTCTGCACACTATCGCAATCTTCTTATTATAGTATTTGGTGGAGGATGGCATACAAGCGTGTGGTACGTTTAGCGCCACCTGCAAAAAGGGAGTGTTGAGGCTGTACAGGAAGGCTAATATTATAAAAAATGACTTTCAAATTCATGGAAATATTGAGCGAGTCACTTCACGAAACGTCAACATGTCGCCAGGAGCTGCTTTTTGGAATTAAGTGCTTTAGGAACTCTTAGACAGGTGGACCCCATAGACTGCCATTACATGAAGCAGAGAGGGCTGCAGATTTACCAAACAAGCTTCTATATGGTTCTACTCAAGAAAAAATGTCACCTACATCTCTGATGGCCTGAGGGTGAGTAAATAAATGGCAAATTGGTGTTTTTGGCTGAACTATCCCTTTAAAGTCATTAAAAAGTGAAGTGATGCAAAGTTCTAAAGTAGGAGGTCTTAACCCATAACTTTTTATCATGATTAAGAATACATTTTAAAAGAATTTTGACCTCTTATGTATTGACTACTTTAAAGGAGTAGTTCAATTCAAAATAAGCCCCCACTGACTTTCCATAGTCATTTTTATCATTATTCCTACTATGGAAAGTCAAAGGGGGCATATTTTGAAGTGAACTACTCCTTGAAGTTTTACTGTCTGGTCCAGTTTGTAGTTCATTCAGGCCACCATCCATCCACTTGGACAGGTAAAGATCATCTGACTTACATGCAAAGAGTGTAAATGTCCTTTTTGGGCGGATAAATGTAGTAAATACCACAATAACAGACTGAAAGGAACAGCTTGGCACATGGCCAAACAAATAACACCAAAATCTAGTTTTGATGTCCGTAACCTTCTTTCTCAAAAGGACTCATACATCAACTTTCCAAGCTTAAAATGATGTGTGACTTAAGTCTTACAGAGCGCTTTCAATTCTGTATATGCATATATGCATCAAACCGTCTGTGTGTGATTTGCGGGTGTGCCATCAAATGAGTGACATTCATTTCACCATCAAGATAAATCTTTAAAATACCACGTTGTCTGTTATGACAGTACTGATGTTCCGAAGTTAATCTTCACCGTAAAGTCACCTTCATATCAGCAAACCAGCGACACAACCATTAATCTAATGTGACCTTTAACATTTGACATGTACAGTAACCCAAGCACTCACGTCAGGCTGCATCTGGCCGTTGAAGCTGGCGGTGCGGAAGGGCGAGTGGGTCGACAAGCGTTTGTCCCACTCGCTGGGCCGTGGAACTGGAGCCGACTCCATGAAGCTGCGCTTGAGCTCACTGATGCTAGTGTGATGACGCATGATCTCAGTCTGGGTCTTTTCCACATCCTAAGAGATAGAGAGTCAGAGAGAAAGACGTCCAGGCAGAGAAAATATACCAGGAAGATCGAAAGAAAAAGACATGATGACACCGGAAAAGAATCAAATGAGACAAAAAGAAATGACACAAGAAAAGAAAGAAGAGAAAGAAATAGTGAGATTGTGAGATCAGGGAGAAATGAAGCAGAGAGATCTCATTAGCCTGAAGTTCTTATATTATTGATCATCTCAATCACCGAACTCTGGTGTGTCACGCGCAGGGTTGGGAATCAAGAACCAGTTGTTTTTTGATCTCATTTATTTTTTACTCAAAATATACAAATGATCTTAATGAAATAACGGTCCTACAATTCCCGTCCCCGGTCACACCAGTTTACAGACAAACAGATATCAGGAGAAACACACACATGGTCATTGTACAGATGGATAACTGAGACACAGATCTCTCTCTCGGTTTTACTTGGTGAGACCTTGATGGTCTTCTATCTGCCTTTTTAGCGGTTCTCTTTCCCCGTGGGCTGATTTGTGACCTCTCTACACCTGAGGGGATGCTATGATTATTCATCTCAGATCCAGTCTGCGATTGGCCAGAACCAGTGGTCCATGTGTATAGTGACAGACCGTGATTCATGACATCGAGTGAGATACTAGCTGATCTGTATTCACGTCAGATTTAATCTGGATACCTGCAGAAGGCAGCAGACGGTCGGGACATTAGATGTAAAACAGAGAGAGCTGATTCGTGTCTTAGTGGGACACACAACAAAATGAAACACTCTCATGAGAAAACAGCCCTCATCACCTCCCTTGACTGACTTCAGCTGCCTCTTAACATTAAACAGAGCCAAGCGCCTCATCATTTTTACTGCTCAATGAAACCATAAATCTTAGTCAAATACTTGGGATACAATGCAGCAGGTTATATAGCTTGAACATGTATGATCACAGTAGGTGGAGTGAAACTGGCAGCACATTGAGAGCACTTCGGTTTCAAAACCTAGTAAGCAGCCTACCTAGACAACATTTTGAGGTCAAAGACTTGGCAAAACTGAGTAAAATGTGTGACATTGTTGTGACATCCTTTCCGATACTCTGATCAAGACATTTGTGAGATTTCTTTGAGAGAGTCTTTTTTTCTCAGGAGAAATAGCCGAGACAAGGTATTTTATAATAAGGTGTTATTAGTTAATATTAGTAAATGCATAAGCTAATAATGAACAATTTCGTTATTCAGCATTTTTTATCCTAGTTCATGGAGCATTAACTAATGTTACAGGGACAAAATTTGATTTTAATAATGTATTAGTAAATGCTAAAATTAACATGAACCTCTTACCTGCCGCAGCCCTGTTTCAGCCTACACATGAAAACGCACTGTCGGCACTAAAATGGCTGTAATTCAAGAATTATTTCATTTATAAAGAGAATCAGAAGATTATTGCTGTAAAAAGAAATTACAAAAAAAACTCTAAACGGTTAGTTTTTCTTTTAGAAAAAAAATACAGAAAAAATACAGAATACCCAAATTTCATGAGTCGAAGTCCCAAGAGTCACCAAGAACTTGATACACCAGAGTTTTTTGTGCCTATGTTTTTGAGCTGCTCTACCACCAAAATCCTCTAGGGGGCCATAGGTTTCCATTGTTTTTAACACTTATTCTGAAATTTGATGACATAAGCTTTTTTCACTTTTCCAATTAACAGACACAATGAAAAAATACAAAAGCACAGGAACAAGTAAACAAAACAAGAAATTTGTATGAAACTATATTTTTTGATTCACACTCATTCTTGAATCGATTATCATTTATGAATCAATAATTCTTCCTACATTTATCTAAAATAATAATGAAATAAGTATTCAAGAGTCTCAGAATTTCCAACAATATATAGTTTGTCATGATTAGATCAAAACTCCCACAAAAATATGGAAGCAAATGTGGGTAAACGGGAATGTCACAACAATAAGATAAGAACTCACATGCATAAATCAATGGACAGCGCCAGTTAAGAGGTACATTTTAATAAATCCTTTAGAAGTATTGTTCGTTGTTATGCATTAGCTAAAATAAACTTATTGTTAACAAATAGCACCTGTAAAGTGTTACCAACATTTCTATTTAGTCCATTTAATCTCATTGGTACCTTAATTTTTCTTATGGGCAGCTGCAGCTCACTAGGACTAGAATTTATTTTTATCATTATGGATTTTAATGAATTCATCCTTTCTTAATAATGTCATGTCAATAAAAAAGGAGTTGATGTGGGTGGTTATCAAGAGTGTTTCACCAGGTTTAAGTTTAATAATCAAGTACAAATCGACAGACATGGGTCAAACAAGTGTGTTCTGTAATCTATAAACATGGTCAATATTAAACTAAACCCTCCTGCATTTTTGCATAATATGCTTTAATAAGTTTCTCTACTTGCAGGACAGTTATTTGACACATGCCTGTTCATTTAATGGTGTAAAGAATGAGCCATCTTCAGCTCAAACATCAGCAATGTGAGTCTCAACATGAGTAAATGAGATGGGCATACAGTGTTATTAACAACACGTTTGGTTAGATACAGTGACGATTGGGTTAGAGAAGAAGTCATGGGGTGACTAAAGGAGTTAATGTCACAAAATACTTGTCATAGTTTCATGGCAGGACTCATAATGACCTCATAAGAACAACGGGGACAACATTCTGGCTTTTTAGTGACTATGGAAAATATATGACTGGGACATGTATTGTAAAACTACTAGATAATATCATAATAATGTGGCCTATCACCAAATAAATCAATTAAGAGTCATGCAACAGCAACTAAATGTAGAGCAAATAAATATACATGCGGCTGTTCAGTAGCTTTGAGAGTATGTATCTACTATAGCAGTCTACTGTTTAGAAATATCAGAATAAATAAATAGGAATGCAAAGACATTTATAATCAACATGAAAACAGACCTGTTTACTCTCTTTAAACATGTTCGCAATCTAAACATGTTAGCGTCTCTAGTAGATGTTACTGTTAAAAATGTAATAGCGATATGGCATCGCCTTGCTGCGTTTTTTACTCTGAAATAAGTCACAAAATGGAAGTGTGAGTTGTAAATGCTGTTTCATGTTGACTTTAGTGAACGGTATGGTCTCTAAAGAATTTTTCTTCCATGTTTTTAATGCATGCATTTAAGTCCAGCTGTTGGCTATTTTTGCATCCGAGCAATTTGCAAAAAAATTCAACTGAAAAATGTTTCGATCTTATCTATCTGCAGCGATTCAAAACTCCCAATCATATATTCAACCAAATAGTGCTACAAAATGAAACCAAGAAAAAATAAAAGCGAGTACTTGCATTAGAGCTAGTGAGGAAAATAGTGCATGCCAAGCCTTTAGGATTAAGCTACAAAACACAGAAAGAGAAAGCGTGTGAGAAGAATGAAGAAAGAAGCTAAGATGAAACATGCAGTGAGACATGCAGCAGCAAAAATCAGATATTTCCAGAGTTTCCATACAAACCTCCAACATTAAATTGCTATGTCTGATATAAATAGTTTCACCCTCAATTTTCTTTGCTCTTTTCTGTAAAGAACAGGAAAACATAAATTGGCAATGTTTGAACATAAAGTCGTGAAATGATTCATGTGTCATTTTTACAGTTTGTTTCACACATTCGATGTGCAGAACGTGATGGAATCAAATTAAACATGAATCGGCCGTCTAGTCGGGCAGAAAGAAGGGTCAAAGGTCAGGGGTGACTGCCAATTTAGGGATAACTGTCTAATGGATAAAATGTAATGAGATTATACACACAAATTAAAAGTGAAATGTACTGTATTCATGCTAATCCTTAAAAGTAAAGTGTGTTTATTATTTCCCCACCATTGATGAGATTTCAGAACCATTTATAGACACAACGATTGTCAACCATTGACCGGTTTTTCTTGCTTTTTAAAAGATAGCGTAAGGATAAGACAACATACTCATACAACATAATATTCTGGAGGCCAGGAAAGGTTTGTAAATATAATAAAAAATGCTGAAGCAATTCTATTTGCTGGGAAACCTTCTTCAAAACATGCTTTTTGATTTTTTTTCAAAATTCACATTTACTCTTTTAATGAGTAAAAAAGGCTCCCCTGCCCTAATTATTGCCTGTCGATTTCAGATTCTCTGACATTCTCTGCCAGAATCCGACCCCAAAGCACCTGAGAGAAAATAGTGCAAATAAAAACATGCAGCCACCGCAAAACCGTCCTATTACCACAACACCAGTCTTACCCTCTGTCCTCATCCTCCTACATCTTCTCTGATGGCTGATGACTCTCAGCAGAAACAAACATTAGCAGCCAACTTTTACTACTATACGCTCTGAAAAACCCAGCTCTTCACCTGCATCATCTCTGAGGTCAGTAAACATCTCCCATCTAAACATCCCACCACCTGTCACCTGTTCCCTCCTATCTCTGTAAGCGTTTTTTTAAATGACGAGATAACTCGTCAATGGCGGTGAAAGAGTTAAATATGTCAAATTAAGGAGTGGGGTTCCTGTAGCCCAACTGGCAGAGCATTGTGTTCACAAGCTAATGGCAAGGGATCGATTCCTAGTTAACACAAATACTGATAAAATATGTACCTTGAATGCACGGTCACTTTGAACAAAATTTTTAAATGCAACAGAAAACCAAGCTGAAACGACGTCGGACTTCTCTTCCCTCAGGCTTGGATAAAACCCAAAGTATCAAAAGCACCTGTGACGTGCTGTGAATTACCACAAAAGAAGAAATGTGGACTCGTTTGACCTGCGTGACTAAGACCTGCAGTCGGAAAGCACAGCTTGGCTCCCTTTAAAAACGGTTTCCGTCCTCATCTACGTAAAAAACAGCGTGATGCAACTAAAACAACGATAACTACGCAACTGACATTGGGTTCATCTGTACTCCACTCTTGCTGGGTAGCACAATGAACACAGTAAAGCTCAGCAAGCTTCATGTCGTGCTGACACACTGTCGCTGTCTTAAAGTGATGCATCGGACAGCCACAGCGGCATCTTTTATAGCCAAACTCATACCAGCGAAACAAAGCGAGACGACACAGCCAAGGCGGATGAGAAAGATGGATAAAATGGTGTTGTGTGCTGTAAAACATGGGCAATGAGGACAATGGCATCTTCCTCATGCTGTAATAACAAGTTCTGACCTTCCTCATGCGCACCACCTCTGTGCCTGCCCGTGGTGACTGCTCACACGCCCGAAGAAGAAGAAATAAAGAAGCATGTGAGTGTCTGTGATATACGTTACAGTATCTCTTTCCCAACACAACAGACACAGGAGCACATACCACACACTTGTCTCATAGTAATGGTGCTATAATATTGTCAGCATGCATTTAGCAGATAAAGGATTTGATGTTAACAATTCATATTACTGCTTGAAATACTCAAGACAAAAAGTAAATAAAATAAGCAATAAAATACAACAGTGCTAGTGAAGGCATCCACATTGGGTAAGTCCACTGTTGTGCATGCTGTTGTTTGATTGGCTGAAATCCTGAGCACAAACCTGGCTCTTTCTCTCCCCATTAGTGGCCGTCACCACCTGGGCGTCACGGTGGCGCCGTTCTCGCCGGGCTACCGTCTGCAGTGGCACAGAGACAGTATATACACACTGCCATCTCAACCACACCTTCACATTGTGACTGTGATGCTCTTAAGGTCACAGGCAAGGTTTCAGATAGATCAAAACAGTAAATGTAGGATTACCTATGAATATTCAGAACAAGCACTAGATGGAAAAGCTTGTCTGCCTGCTAGAAATAGTGACAGCTACAAGTCAGCAGGAGTCGGTACTGCAGATGTAGTTATTTTGATCAGGTGCAAAAGTATTTTTTGGTTTAATGTGAATAGGTTATACATATGTAAGGGATAATGTAATGTTGTCTCAGAAATAAGCCAGGACCGAGGGATCACACTGCTGCTTGTACATTATCCCGCTTATTACACGGCTACTTTAAAAAGCTGTTTACTTTTAGTTTTAAGTTAAGAAACTACATTCAAATGTCACGAACACATCAATTTAATAGTGTCATATATGTTCTATAAAGACATATTTATATTTCATTTGTAAAAAAAACAGTAAAAATGATTTGCTGTCTCCAGGTTACTGCGTGTTATTAATTTTGAGAGGTTGTTATCTGGGAATTACGAACCTGCAAATATAGCAACTGACCAATCAGAATCAAGCATTCCAACAAGCTGTGTAATAATAAGTTGTAACTAAGCCCCGACAGTATGATCAGGACCAGAGGCCAAGCAGAGGGTCTTGTATCACATTGAAGGGGCTTATTTCGCGATAACAGCCGGCTGCTTGTACATTATCCCAATTATAACACGGCTACTTGTCACATGAAAAAAAAATAGACATAAAATGTGAATTTGAAATATTTTATTTGCTCATTTTTACCGAATGAAGCCCTTCAGCGAGGAAAAGCCGCTTAGTTTCGTTTACGTTCAAACGTTACGAACAGGCAAATTGGTTCAATCATTTGTAAATACATTGTCATATATCTCATTAAAAGACATATTTATAATTAATTTGTGTGTAAAATTAAACTGCTCCTATTAAAATGATTTGCATTATCTGGGTTACAGGATGTTATTAGTTTTGAGCGGTCGTTATTTGAAAATAACATACCCTTGGCGACTGGCCAATCAGAATCAAGCATTCAAATGAGCCGTGTAATAAGACATATTAAGCATTAAGTATCATATTAGGTATTAAGAAATATACAAGTTGCGCTATAATGATTTATAATATAGGAAAATATATTTTTTGATTTTTTTTAGTTTTCTATAACTTCATATTGAAAAGCGTGTGTGTATTGTACCTTTATTTCAGGTGTGCCCTCTGCTTTGGTGCTGTGTGTTTTGGAGCTGTCAGTCACATGGGCTTCTGCCTTCATCTCACTCTTCCTCTCAGTGGAGCGTGGTCGGCCTGTGGGTGTGGATGTCTGTTTACGATCCGTGCGGGCGGCAGATGGCACCACTGGAGAAGGAGCTGCATCGACCAGGGAGATGGGAGACATGATGGGAGCGCTGACCGGACGGGTGTTCTTATCCGGGGTCGAAACCATGGCTGACAGAATGATGGATGAAACAGATGAGGAAAAGGTATACGGCACTGCAAGAATTCTAACAGTAAAAGCTTGTCTGTATGGACTCGGGTCATTGGTTTGCTGAAAGAGTGCTGCCCAAGATCACAAAGCGGTCAATAGTATCTACACATGTCTAGCGCAATAAATAGCTGTATTAACAGTTTATACAGACTTGCCAATTGACAAAGCTAATTTTCAGTATAGTCAAGTAACACTGACTAAAGTGTGCAGTTTTGTGGAAACAAGACGCTGATTTTATGTCAATAGATAAGATGCTTTAGTGGATAATAATGAAGAAATCTGCGAGGGAGTAACCTGTTAACCTAAAAACCTGTCTGGAAATCTTCACTCCAGCAGAATTGTTTTGTCAAGGTCAAGGTTTATTTATACAGCATAAAAATAAATCACACCAAGTATTATAATGCGAACGCGTACAGCCGAACACACCGCCTTAAAAAAGTATACTTCTTTTGACCCATACACATACACACTGGTTTTTACGCATGCACATTACGACATATTGCGATATCTCTCTGGGCCAACAGGGGTCAGATTTTCTTCAACTACATTGAATCGATGCTCCCAGGACACGGTTGCCACCTGGTGGTTACTTTAAGAAATGGAATGCGCATGCGCAACCTGAGCGTACTTTATACGCGAAGTAACAACGGCGGTGTGCGTACTATTCTGATGACGAAATTTGCGTCATGCGCACTGTACACGGTCCCTCGAGTACGCATAAAAAGGGAACTATAATCCGGGCTTGAGGCACAACATTTTAAAAAGACATGTACATGCACAGTGCACATCTCAGTAATGCTATCAGACATTAAGAGTCAAATGAAGCTTGAACTCTGGGAGCTTCTCAAACAGAAGGCCAGTAATGACAAAAGACTTCTGCTTAGTGTACAAATAACAACAGATGCTTGAAATGTTGCAAGAAAACTTGCATAAAGAGACCACAGGGGAACTACAGTATAAACTAGCGAGAGACACTAGACAGCAAATGGATTTAGCATAGCAACTCAGACCTCCGTTGTCAAACTCCTGAAGGGCAACTGGTTGTGATTGGCCACAATCCAACAGAAAAAGACCTGCTTTGGTTTTAAATCCGCACTGCAATAATTTTGATTATATCAAACGATATATATGATATATACTTAAGAAGCAACACTGTGTACGATAAATCTTTTTACAATTCTTAATTATTGTCAGTTTTTAAATACACAAATTTGGAAGATAGTTTTCTGGATGCTGCTCATTTACAATAACACTGTGTCTGAACCGGATGCGATCAGCGCAATGCGACAAGATACGGCTTCCTTTAAATGGGTTTGTCGTAGCATGTCGCGGAAGTCACGTCCGGTGTAGACACCGTGTGAAAGTGACTTATAAAATACTGATAATGAAATACTGATCATACCGGTTGTGTTTTCGTTAAAGGACAAGTTCGCTTTATAATTAAAATGTTTTGATTTTTTACTCACTCTTATGTCCAACCCTATCCAACGTGATTAAGTTTTACGAGAAGTCGTGAACGCAAAACAAGGTTTGGTGCAAGCCTCGTATTTGTGGTTAAAAAGGTATATTTGTTCTTAGAAAATGACATTTTTTGCTATAAAACACACTAATTCATTGGCTGGTGTCGCGCCCTTTAAAGCTGCGAAGACTCAACTCAACTCAACTCAACTTTATTTATATAGCGCTTTTTACAATTTTCATTGTTACAAAGCAGCTGTACATGAGACACATTTAATACAAGTATGAATTCTAAAGCAGCCCCCCCGGCCAGGCAGATAGTGCAAAACAATATGCAAACGGTGGTGAGGAACCCTAAACTCCCATCGAGAAAAAAAACCTCAGGGGAACCCAGGCCCAACCAGGGGATTCCAGTTCCCCTCTGGCAAAAGCTGCTGCCTCTGCACAAGCTCATCAGTGCTTGCACAACAAGGCTTAATAAAAATATAAAAATTAAAGATTATCATTAACAATCTAATAGCATTTGAAATGTTGTAGAAAAAACAAAGTTGTCGCGTCCTTTATCCAGCTCTATCCTCTTAGCACTTGTCAGGTCACCGACAAGACACTGAAATTTGGATCTTAAATCGGGTTGCCCCCCCATTAAATCTCTTATTTGGAGGAAAATCCTGAAATGTTTTCCTCAAGAACCCTGAATTAGTTTCTACAGAAGAAATAAAGACATGGACGTCTTTGATGACATGAGGGTGAGTAAAAAGTATAATCAGTTATCAAATATTCTAAAGTGAACTTCTCCTTTAATCAGATTAAGTTTTGAGTTAGATCCTTTTTTTCATCTAGTTATCAACTGTACATATGGATAATCAAAATGACAAAGATAATAACATATTCATTTACATTGCACTTAAACACACCTCCATCTAAGCTGCGTGATGCCCTCTTACTGGCAGAGCGCTGGAAACAGGGGGCGGGTCTGTCAATCATGGAGCTGGCCTGACGGGTTTGGGCCTGAGTTCGCCCGCTGAAACGGAACTTTGATCCCAGAGCCAGGAACTTCCTGGGAGTGGTGGCCGCCTCTGTGGACACTAACCTGAGACAGAAACACACAGATTTCTAATAAGTGTTCATATCCATTCATTTTAAGCAAGCACTTATCTGCACATAGCAAGACACATGACATACTATGCAGGTATAGATGGTTTTATTGGACGCACGTGCCTGGGTACCAGAGTAAACTTCCGGTCTGTGTTTGCTTATCGGTCTGGCAAGTGGCTAGTAAAATAACAATTTATATTCATATTTTTTATATCAATTTTTTATGTGTATTAATTGGATTTCCTAATTGGTTGAATGGGTCATGTTTAAACACACGGGCACCTTGCATTTAAGTTAAGCCAATTAACGAATCTTCTCAGGGGCAGAGTACGACTTTTTCTGCAAGAGCCGCCCACCACACACCCCTCCATTTGTGAACGCATTTCCGTTTCCCCTCTGTCTGCTCTGTTCATGATCACACGAAAAAATTCATGAATAATGGTGCAAGACACTAATAGAAATAAAATGTTACAAAATCTGGGCTTGATATGGTGAACCTATCAAGGGAATATCATCATGTCATGAGTTTGCACACTGCATTTGTAGTATACTTTTTGGTGTTTATACCTGAAGAATGTGTGATGCTCCACACACACTTTCCACAGTTTCTTGGCAGCCGTGTAGTTAGGCAGTTTAAAGCCAATGGCGCTTTCATAATGCTCCAACTACCGTTAAAAAAGAATGAATAAAAAACATGTGAGTACAAGCTTATAAAATGAAGTAAAGGTGTGGTCGATTTTAATTTAAGTCATCTTGAAGAGTGAATTTTTTACATAATCATTAAATATGAACCTTAACCATGCATGTGATCCAACTAAAATAGAATACTAGGTACCTCATGTTTTTTAATTGGTAATGACATTTCTACTTAATCGCTCATTAAGATTTTTTTTTTAATTACACCACCAACATCGAAATTACAAGGACAATAAAATACTAAATGTCAAAAATTAACTAATTAAAAACTAAGTTTGGAAAACATAGAATGACTATTACATGTCTTTAAAAAGTTGGAAAAGGTATGCATTCTTAATGAAGTTTACAATATTACAATTTCTGACTCCGCTCTTCAAAACAGAATCACAAACCTAAAACACTATAATCTGAAAAGCTTCATGAGCACACATACATCAGATGGCCGTATCTTAATGAAGAAACTGCTGCGTTTGTAGGAGACTTTGAGAACTTTCGGCCATGGAAAACGATTAATCCTCAACTTTTCTTTATACACCATCAGACCACTGGAACAGACACCCAACATGATATCCACCCCATCCAGATCCTGAAAGAAATATCAGGGAACAAATATACAAATATCATCTTTTGTCTTGAACGTTCAGACTGTGACAGTCACAAAAACTCCCGCAGTAAAAGGGCTTTTGTAATCACAACACTTCACCACTAGGAGGCGCCCCAACCTTCAATTTTAAAATCGTGAAATCCATAATTTATTTAAATCCATGGCTTGATGCAAACAGATTGACCTGGTTTCATCTACTAAACCTCAACAGTAACAGGGAACTCAATACTGTTTATCAGAACACAAACAAGCACTCCGGTGATATAAAGGACACTTTAATTCAGAATGAGGACTTCACTTGAGAGGTTTAATCAATGTCAAGTCACTTTGTTAAACAAGGACATTTAATGTAATTTATTGTAATGTATGTAAGTCTCTAGGTACTGCAGCAACCCATTTAAAAACATACCTAAAAAATGTGCTATTCATGATGAACTAAATTTGAAGACCCTTATGACACGTTGCCTGTTTTGCACTTCCCTGTTCCTCCATAAGTTTCCCTCCTATTACAACATGTTACATTCCTTCACCCACCTTAATTTTCACCTGCATTTTTGGGTGAACTATCACTTTAGTAAAAATACAAATAAAAGTATTTTAAAGGAAAACTTTTTTGAAAATATGCTCATTTTCCAGCTCCCCAAGAGTTGAGTTTTACCGTTTTGGAATATATTCTGTCGATCTCAGGGTCTTGCGATAGCACTTTTAGCATAGCTTAGCATAGATCATTGAATCCAATAAGACCAGTAGCATCGTTCAAAAATGACCAAAGAGTTTCGATATTTTCATTTTTAAAACTTGACTCTTCTCTACTGATATCATGTATTAAGACAGGCCTAGAAAATCGCAACTTTAAATTTTCTGCCTTTCAACATGCAGATCAGCTGTACCTTGGCTTGGTGGAGGTCAAGCCCGTACATGGCAAGTTTTTTGGCGTTCTCCAGGAACATCATGTCAGCCTGAGCTGGGCTCATAGACCTACATAAAAGCATGATAAAAGTAACTTAAAAAAAAGGAGGACATTCTCAGCCGTATGTTTAGTTAGCATCATACCAGTTTGGGGAATTCAACTAAACATGAACATTATGTAAGTACAACCACAAAAAGAATAAATAGTTTTTTTTGCGAAACATCCCAATCAGGAAGGATCATAATAACCTGTATGTGCGATGCAGCTCCATGACCTTCTCCTCAAGTTCTTTGGTCTGTCCTGGGATCAGCTGGAGATCCTTGGCATAGTCAGTGCCGTGGACCTCCAGGTCGTACTCGCCCAGTTCAGACTGCAGGGCGTAAGAGCCAAGCAGGGCCAGAGTCACAAAAGAGCAGGGCAAACGGCCACTCTTGATGTCCTTTCGCAGCTGCAGACACAGGTAGTACCTGCACGGCAAACAATTGATAAATAGGCTAACATTTTTGCTAACGAAATTTGTTATCAGTCAACAACCAAGGTAAGTTTTTTCTTGCTGAATGTCATACACACCAAATGACACAATTCATGGAGATGTGCACAAAAAGAGAGGAACGGGTCTAGACGATAATCAAAAGATGCGTTGTGTTATAGCTTATGGAGTCAGGACAAATTAATATTGCTTTTGCATCTCTCTGAAGCTTGCAAAGAGGTGGTCGAAATCCATTAACTGAAAACCTAAAACAACACTTCTGTACAAAGAATACATAGGGTTTGAACGACAAGTGAGCGAGTTATTTTTTCACATTTTCATTTTAAAGTGAACTATGCTTCTAACAACAGCTCTAGCCCTTTAGTTCCAACCATGTGACTCTGCGATGCTGCTTGCGATTGATCAATGGACGTGGTTTCGGGAAACACTTGGATCGTTGACCTATGCTGGAACTTCTAAACTTGGACCAAAGTTGGCTAAGGGCCGATTCACATTTTGCATCTAAAAAAAAGGGCAGAAAACTCCCTTTTATCCAAAGCACCTAGGAGTTCGCGCTCTCCTGGCGTCTGTTGTTGCTAAGCAACCATGGACCACGCTAGCCATTAAGACGAGGAGGTATGAACAAAGGATAATATAAACTGAAAATACCTTATAATAACTATGCTACTAGATTTATCTATGCTGTGATCATCTGTGTCTCCATCTTAACTGAGCGTGTCTATATTGGATTGTTGGTTTTTGGTATCATGAAAAGTTGAAATATTTTAATCTTGATGCGGCGGCAGCGCGCCTAGAAAAACACTGCATGCATGTCGTGACCGAAAATAAAATAACGATTTGCGCGCACAAAAGACGCGACCCCTGGTTGATTAAGTCAGTGAACTGATTCGACCCAAAAGGTCATGACGTGTTTAAGAGATTTGTGTCTTTTTGTCTGATTTGTTAATAAGATCTGGGTGATTGAGTCATTCATCTGAAACTGTAATGTATGCATAATAGATGATTATTACAGATTGTTAAGAGATGTAAACACAGACGGGAAAGTGTTAAGGTCAGTATAGGATAAAGTATAAATATTTGCCTGGTGAGGTCCTCTGATAGCTGAGCTGGATCAGGTGGGTAGAACTTCACATTAAATGTGAAATCATAGTTGGTGCCTAGACAAATACAAACAGATTTATTGCAGGACTCGCAGACAACACATTTCTAGGCGGTTGCTAATGTAATCTTTGTAGTTGCTAGGGTGTTCCTAATAATTACAGCATTACTAGGTGGTACCAAGATGTTGTTATGTGGCCATTAAAGGAATACTCCACCCGAAAATGAAAATTCTGTGCCCCAAGTTGTTCCAAACCTGTATGCATTTTCTTTTTACTGAACACATAGAGAGATGTTTATAAAAATGTTTGCAGCTGACATTGGCTATCAAAGTAGGACAAACTAAAATGGTATTCGAAGGTGTTCAACAGAAGAAAAAAAAATATATACAATAATTGTTACTACTATGATAGTCAACGTTGTCCCAGAAATGTCAGTTCCTAACATTTTACCAAATAAGTATACAGGTTTGGTGAGTAAATGATGACAGATTTAAATGTCTCGGTGGAGTATCCCTTTAAAGCAGACTTTGTCTGTGTTCTCACCTTGTACTTGTCGTCTGATTTCCTTGGTAAAGTCTAGCCATGTCTGAAAGACAGAGAGATCTTAAACAAACTGTTTTATAGGTACCACGAAACCTGACAGTACATTCAGGAAAGAAGAAGCTAGAAAAACTGTCTTATTCTAAAGTTAACCAAATATAGTTATTGTTTAACAAGTGTTAGTATTACACGAGTAAGAGCAAGCGCTGACACGCACCTTTATTGATGGTGTCTCCCATATGGCCAGACCGTAATAGTCCTTTTCTAACAGGTTGAGGTGGTCGCACACCTTTGCAAACAGGTCCTGGCCTTTGGCATGTTTCTATAAATACAAATAAACCCAGTTAAAAACAGAAATTTAAAACATTAGGGCCCGGTTTCACAGACAAGGCTAAGCTTAAGCCTTTTAAGACTTTGCCTTAGTTGAATTAAGATTTTTATGTCGCTTTTATAAAAATACCTTAGAATAATACATTACTGGTCTGCATCTTGAGACAAAATAATGACTAATCTATTTATAAGATTTTTCAGGGAAGGTTATATTCAGATAAGACAGGTCAAACATTAATTTTAGTCTGGGAATAGCCTTAAGCCTTGTCTGTGAAACCGGGCCTAGAAGTTTAGCATTACTGTATGTACCGTTTATTCAGGATACAGTCTGTGCTGTTTCGTGTGTGCATCTCTTACAATTCACTGAAATTGCATATCCATGCTTTTACAGACAAAGTTTGAACCTCAAAACTTATGTCTACAGAACATTCAATATAGTAAACAAAGTCTTGGTCAAATTCACAAACTCCAATGTGATTGGCTGGTTGCTCAATCTAATGTTCAGAGGTTAATTTTGAATGTTTTTTGAGGTCAAACCATGATACAGTTAAGAGTATGTTTAAGGGTTTGCATCACTACACAAAGAGACACAGACTGAGGCTCAATCACATTTATATTAATACATTTAAAGTGGCAATCCGTAACTTTTTGGTTGAACAAAAAGAGAGTTGTGGGGCCTGTACGTAAACGAGCATTGAAGAAGACCTAAGAAGACAATGTTCACGACTGTAAGTTTTTAATAATAATTAATAATTTTGGCGGTTGGGTATTTTGCAGAAAATGTCAGTTGTTTTTCAACACACAAAGTATGTAATCTTCAATTTTGTGTTTCAAACAGAGATGGCGATAAAGAGGCAAAAGTTACAGATTGCAAAAGTTTTAATACATTTTTTTAGATATGATTTACTCAAGAAAGGGATGTGTGATATGCTTCTCTGTCCCTATCACAGTAAAACACTGTTAGCTATACTAGCTACATCAAAATTGGTCGGGGATATCAAGTTTATCAGTGATAAAATTGACTTATCGTTGCTAGCTCTTTCTATCATCAGATTTAACTATGAATGTTAGCTGACCATTGACTTCTTAGCTTTTAGCCAGAGTAAGATAATATCATTTTAAATGCAAGTGTGACTGTGTGGTCATTAGATGTTTTTAGACTTGTTAGCTTTGCTAGCTAAATGCTATCGTCAGAATTAGCTATGGACATTAAGCCAAGCTCTCATGCAGGTCAAGTTACCACTAATGCAGAGCAGTTCTATTTTGCTTAGGATGCAACGTAGACAAATGACATCAAGTCTTCAAGCTCAGAAGCTGTTGAAACAGACACTATAAGTAGCATCTCTTACAAAAACAGACCAAAGCATCACATCAGCAGAAAGTCTCACTGTAGTCAAAAATGAGCAAAGGACGTTAAAGCCCTCCAGCAATGCAGGAGTTTCAGGGTCACTCTACTGGGATGAGACAACAAAACACACAGTTGTTAAGCAACAAAAGCTGCTCTGTGTGATGTCATTGTGTATGTGTATGTGTGTGTGTGTGTGTGTGTGTGTGTGTGCGTGTGTGTGTGTGTGTGTGTGTGTCTCTTACATCGAGCTCACACTCGAACAATGTATCATCCAGCAGCTTGACTTTGCAGTGCATGATCCTGGGGCGGCGAGATGCTTTCTGCTTCTTCCCTTCCTCCTCAGCTGTGTTTTCTTCCTCCCCTTTCTCGCCTTCTTTTTCCTCTTCCACCTTTCCCTCTGTTTCTGGTCCCCCCGTGTCTTCTGCTTTGGGCTCTTCCTCTTCTTGCTCTTTATCTGTTTCTCGCTCCTTCTCCTTCTCAACAGCTTTGGCCTTGTTCTCGTTCTTCTTCTCCTTTTTCTCCTTCTCCTTCTTCTCTTTCTTTTCTGTCTTCTCGGTTTTCTCTTTCTTCTCGCTCTTCGCTTTCTTTTCTGTCTTGTCGGTCTTCTCCTTATCTGCCTTTTCCTTCTTCTCTTTCTTGTCTTTCTTTTCTTTCTTTTCTTTCTTCTCCTTCTCCCCCTTCTCCACCCTTTCTCCCTTTCCTGACTCCAGCTCTGCGTCTTCCTTTTGATCCGCTAAGATTTGCTGGAGAAAGACAAAAATTAAGCCCATTATTTATATTTCCAAAAACAAATGTTTTCATTTATACTTGAATAATACTCATTCATTTTAAAAACTATGGGACTCATTCATGAAAC
This sequence comes from Triplophysa dalaica, assembly GCF_015846415.1. Lineage (NCBI taxonomy): Eukaryota > Metazoa > Chordata > Actinopteri > Cypriniformes > Nemacheilidae > Triplophysa > Triplophysa dalaica. Next base: position 2,241,267 of record NC_079566.1, on the reverse strand, counting down.
ATTCTCAAATATAAGAGTAAATTAATAGTAATTTGCACGAAAAACTGACCTTCCAAAAAACTTTTCTCCGGATTCACAAATACAAATACTTCATGTTAAATGTGTGTATGTTAATGAATTACAACCATTTGTAAACAGTGTACGCATGCACGCTCATTCACAATTAGCATAATCCCCATCTATAGTTTGGTTGCACAAGATAGCCCAGTGAGCTTTTGCAACGGTAGTGTCGGCAGACTCATTTCCGGTCACTATTGAGTTATTTTGGCTTAACGAAGTGCTCAGCAATGTAAAGAGAATGTGTCATGACGTTGAAATATGACTTTCTTTCAAAGTTTGGTCAAGGGGTACTTGGCTTGAAAAAAATCATATAAGGGGTACTTATGCAAAAAAAGTTTGAGACCCACTGCCATAGGAGATAAAATGTCTAAAATGCCTGTATCCTCTGAGAAAGCTTTTAGTGTGACTATTTTCTTTTTTACATTTACATTCACATTTAGTCATTTAGCAGACGATTTACAGTGAGTTCAGGGAGCAATAAATGATATGTCATACAGGACGAATAATACAATAGTTGGAGCTGAATGTGGGATGTGAAAGTTTTTTTTTTACATTTGAAAAACATACAGTGTACCTGTCATGTATGTTTCTCACCTGGTTTTCAGCACTGCTGATTGAGTGCTGGTCTAGTGCAACATCACCCTCTAAGCGTAGTTCTGGCTCAGGGTCTGCAATGGGAGCTTTGGGTTCGTCGCAGCCTTCATCCCGGGCCCTCTCCGTCTCCACCCCCTCACCCTCCGAGCACTGTGAACGGTGCTTCAGGAAGGAGGAGAAGAGGCGGGAGAGGCCGCGGCCCGCTGACGAGCGCTGCCGCGGCTTTAGCTGCTGTTCTTCCTCCGAGCCCCCGGGGGGCAGCGAGGTGCCCGAGGGGCTGTCCTGAGCTGTGTGAGGGGGGCCTGGCTCCTGAGCAGTGGGGTCCTCCTCTTCTTGATGCTGCTCGCACACCTGTTTCTTATGAACGCTCTCCGCCTCGTCTGTCGTCATGGCAGACACTAAAAGGAGGGAAAGAGCAGTTTTATTTTAATATTTTATTTCAGGTCTATTATATAGTAGGGCTGAGCGAAAATATTTATACAGTAAACTACTGCATTTTTTTTCACAATAGTTTATCGATAATCCAACCTATACTCTCAATACTCAGGGGGTAATGAATTAGATAAATAAATGCCGTTTGTAAGCGACCCATTCAGTCACTTTATTCCCTGTGCTAAGCAGTCGTTGGTCACGACTAACATGGCTACTACACATACTAGATGACTGGTTATAAGCATTCTTCCAAATATCTTTCTCTGTGTTCATCAGAACAAAGACATTTATATAGATTTGGAACAACTCGAAGGTGAGTAAATGATGACAGAATTTTCATTTTTGGGTGAAGTATCACTTTAAAGTTTGTGTTTCACTAGAGGTATTCCAGGCTTAATTTAAATATTCACAAGGAAAAGAGATCCGATCATTGATGTGGATACAGAAACTATTGGATGCGATTTCATGTAAATGCCAAGTGTAAACAGGGCCAAAAACTCTCTCTGTGAGAGAGTGCAGGTGTACATATGATATGCAAGACTGCCTAGAGCAAATGCTGGACCACCCATTCTGATATTAACACAAACAGGAAGTCAACTCTTTAACTTCCCCATTTATCTTCTCAAAGCTCTCAACCAGAAAACCAAACTATATACAGTACTCCAAATACTTGCATAACCATTACTGAACTATGTAGCAGACACTTAACCCAGAACATTAATGCATAGGAAGGAACTATCAAGACGTATATTAACAAGTAGTATTATTTTAAGACACAAATTTCCGTAATATTAGTTAATACCAGTACAATAGTTCATTGTTCATGACAAACTATTCCAATAGTTCAGAATAATTTCATTCACTGACAAGACAAGCTTTAAAGTTTAAACATAAAATAAATGTCACAGAATGTGGGTTATAATTTGAAGTGTATTTTTTCAGACAATTATAAATATGACCTATTTTTAAATATGGAAAAATACACGTATCATTAATAAAAATCAGTATTGTAATTTACATTCACAGTACAAGAATATTACACTACATAAATATAAAGAAATCTGTGTGAAAGGTAGTGGCAGTAGTGTTACTTCAAATAAATAAGGATAATGTAAAGATCTGTGTGTGTCTCTGTCTTAAAAAAGGAAAGACACTTATTTTTTCCACGATTTCTTAGTTGTTATTATTATACTTGAATATTTTCTCATTTAAGAACATCAAGTTGAACATCCAATTCCTTTTTCATAATATTAAAATTTTACAACATAAATGAGATTTTCAACAGAAAAGTAACATAAAGTACGTTTACACACGTAAGGAATTTGACTTGGCAACAGAAGCTTCTAGTTCATAAGAAAATATACACATGGTGCAAACATAGATGAAAGAAATTATAACACTGAGATAGAAAAAATAATAAAAATAATAATAATAATAATAATGCACAATATACAAAGTGAGATTATAGACGAAAAACAACATTATCATTGTTATTTACAGGTTTATCATGGTTGCTTACAATGTACAATTTCCAGATGTTTTACACAAATGTACAAATGCGCATCAACCTGATGGACAGTGAAGTAAGAGCTTTTAATTGTTCAGGCTGAATATAGCCTGCGGGAAAAAACTGTTCTTGTGTCGGGCTGTTCTGGTGGTCAGTGCTCTGTAGCGCCGGCCAGATGGCAACAGTTCGAAGCAGGAGTGAGCTGGGTGAGCGAGGTCCAAAGTGATTTTCTTAGCCCTTTTAGAGGGACTCTACTGGGGGACTTTCCAAGAAATGTGTTTTACGAGTAGGCACTGTGCCAGTTAAAAGGGGGTAAAATTCGCATCACTCTCCTGGCCCATATGAGCAGGTGAGCAGAAAGGTTTTGTGGATGTGACATAATCTATTACAGCACATGAACACAAGTCTCTTATCACCCTAGGGCATCCATCTCCCATATTTAAGTCATCCCCGTCCCAACGGTAAAATCCTATTTGCTGGATTTAATAGGCCTGTCCACCTATATTTGTGTTATGCTGGTTTTGTATGTCACTATTAAAGGGTAAGCTGGAGGAAGGGTTGGGGAGGCGTGACTGAGAAAACAATGACTAAATCAAACACAATGAAGAGAGGGTGGGGGGTGTTTAGGGGGGGAACTGTAGTAAAAAAAAAACACTATAGCCCGATTTTTAGTTCTGTGTAGGACATACGCCGTAGCCGATACGGCGTGGCCTATGTGTCGGTTTTCATTAATACTTCAACGCCGTTGTCCACGTCGACAGGGAATGACCACTAGGCGTCAGAGTCCATGCGCCTGTTGCTTGTTTAACCAAGACAAGAGCTGAAGAGGAACACAGTCACTTTTGTTTCCGATTTAAGATGTTTTATACAGAAGCACAAATATTTTACTTAGATAATTCATACGGAAATGCGTTTGAGTAAACGTGATTCTATCGCAGACTTTTTTGACCTGAGGGAGGGGTTCAAACAAGACCAATCCCAGCGCTTCTGGTCCGCGTTGAGTTGACGTGTTGTTACATTTTTGAAGAGGTGCGCGTCAGGCTACGTCGTAGGGTACGCGGCTCTGCGTAGGCTATGGCATAAGCTACGGCATAGGTCCGACGTTTGACTATAAACTGAACTTAAAGTGTATTAGAATGGACATGAGCAGGTGTAAAGTACAGAAACACATACAAAATAAATAATAACAATACCACAGAAGAAATGAGCTTGCAGCGAGGTAAAACTAATGCGTTAATAACTGCAAACAAATACATTAAAAGAAAGAAATGAATGAAAAAGACATGAATGACAATTAAGAATTGCAAACACTATCATCATACAAAGTTCCAGTACCGCTTTTTTGGATCCACTAAAACCCCACTTGACACTAATCCACTCTCCAATGTCCCCTTCCCCCTCACACACACACACACACACACCATAGCTGCATCTGCCATGCATCAATGCACCCACTTTGCATATCTCATGCAAATAAAATCATTTATAACTCCTTTAAAACACACAAATGCAAGCATTGTGAACCAAAACACACTTTTATTCCATTACTGCTACTGCGCACACAATTTGATCTAATTACAGCTCTCTCAATTGTCCCTTTGCTAACACACACCAGCCTGCCCACACACACAATATTCTTCATCCTTTTAAGCATCCGCTACAAAGACACACCGTCATCCAATTTTAGCACGCTGTAGGTGCACACGCTTTTGTATAATTGTGCGCCGATCACAGCATAAACACTGCACAAACTTCCAGCAGCTAACACACACACATCAGATGGTGCAGAGGTGACAGATGGCATGCATGCGTGGGTCCCTCGGAGACCAAAAGTGGACATATGCAGGACCCTTTGCCTCCGAGATCCTCAATAGATACACACACTTATTGACTGAAAGCAATCCATGTCATGAGACACTCCTCAGGGGTCCAGGACAGGATAAGATTTCATTGACACATCAAGACTCTTTATCCTCACACATTTTTCCCTATTCTTTTTCAATCGTGGAAACGATAAGATATTAAGTTTTTGTAGGTTGTCATATCAATTCTGATGTTTGGGATGTTTGACAGAGTGTTTCTATTAGGCAAAACTATATTTATCATAGCACAAAAAAACCAAACAGTTTTACTTACTGTACGAACGTCAGGATTAAAAGAAGATTCAGAATGTAAAAGCACAGACTGGTCATTTATATAGCCGGCCGGTCAAAAGTTTAAGGTCACAGTTTAAGGAGTAGAATGAGAGACGGTGTAAGGAGGGGACAAAGGGAATATGAGTGCTTAAAATCTCCAGTAATAACAGCTTCAACAGTGAAATGCTGCTCTGTGATTGGCTGACAGGGGCAGGAGTTGCTGATTGGGCATAAAAACAGGACAGGTGCAAGTGTGTAAAAGCACAGAACAATGCTGTTTTGGATGCTGACTGTTACAGTTAACAGATCTGAACACGTAAACAACACACAAATAATGTCACACCTGCAGCAACAGAAACCATTTCACCTACATTCAGCTTTAAAGAATAGTTACAAAATTCTAAATGATGACATCTGCAGTCCTAATCTACAGTATATTGCCAATCCAGCCAAAGCTAAATATAGCTGTGAATAGTTGCACATAGACAATTAAAAAATATATTTAAACATCATATGTCATCCTGTTGTTATTATAAATCTATTACTTAAATATAAATAAAATGTGTCTGTCTTTGCAAACCACAGCACCTGCATCTGAACTCATGAATTCTCATTTAACTTTATGAATAGGTGACAGAGGGATACTTCACCCCAAAAAAAGATATTTGGAAGAATGCTTAAAACCAGACAGATTTTGCCCCTCATTGACTACTGTTAGTGAAAAGTGCCCCAGGGGTGAAATATCCCTTTAAAAGCAGATTTTCAAAAAGAAAGAGACCAACTCTTAAGCCGTAGTCAAAATAGGCTTTGAGTGTACCAAAGTACAGTAAATACAGAATCATCTTTCAGGCCACTGTTACTCTTGGTAATAAATACATCACAAAATAAAGATAGGCCTAAATCAATATTGATAAAATAATGTTTGCATGCGTATGAATTAAAGTGAATGGCACAGCACCACTCTGCTGGACATCACCTTTCAGCCGTGACTGTTTTCACCAAGAGTTGTTTATTCTGTAATGAGTTATACAATTATACTAGTAATACAAGTAATACAATTAAACCTTGATATCATGATATATTGTCAGTAGGTTCCAGTTCGTCGTGATGCATCATATCATGCCCCCCACCAACCACTGGGCATAAATGATGGGAAGACAGCGAGTAAACAGTATAGCACAGAGGCGAGTGCTTTTGGTGAAGAAACTGAATGCAGAAAGTAAGCTTTAGGCTGGAAAGCGGCTTTAACGTTAATCGGGGTCCTGTGCAGGATTAGGGAGAAGCTCTCTCCCTCTTTAAATGTAGTGAGGTGGAGAATACGACAGCAGCTGGATATGTCAGTGGTGTCTTTCACTGTCCTGTCTATTTTCCTCACTTGATTCTGCGCACCCCGGGCTCCATGACAGGAACCTGCAGTGATTGACCCAGAAAACGCCTGCCAATGCGTGACTCGTGTGTACCTACTGGGGGGAAATGGAGGGGAAAATTGGAGGGAGTGGGTGTGTCATGTTTGATGTGACGATTGGTAGGTTCCGATCCTGAAGTCTAAGGTACTTTTAAAATATTGCCCTGTGTGTTCAGTTATGTAAATGTCCAACTCGGCCAGTAGTGTGAATTTAGGGCTACCATCATACGGTAAAACCTTGTTTTTTTGCAAGGCAAGTTATTGCTCAAATGGTTCAACCGTTATTGAAAGATACCTCATATCGCTGCTGTCCTTCTGTAACGTTGTATCGAGAATTTCGAGATTTTTGGTCTAAAAATCATTATTATTACCTTCGTGCTTGGCACTGGGTTTTGCAATCTAACCAATGAAAAGTATTAAAAAGTCTGTGTCAACTTTGACATAGCAGTGTTTTTTATCATTTGAAAAGTACAGTGTTTTTCCATTTTCTGCATGTTGTTGTGAAGATCTGTCTTGACAGACTTGTGGGCGGTGGTGACTTCACAAACTAATTAGCATATGTGTGATGTCATCACGTTGTGTTTGCGTCGTGTTAGTGTTTGCACTTGATATCTGTTTTTCTTCTACAGTCTGATCTTGTCACATTATACAGTATTTTACAACTGAATGCCACCAGCCGTCACTTTAACTGGTGCTAAAATCCTGATCTATAAACGCAACATCATCGGACAAAATCACGATAAAGCACATCTCCATGATAGAGATATGCTGTTTGCCCTTTCTCCACAATGTGTTGTTGTATTATGAACGCTTCTTTGATTTTGAACGCAAGTGACAGTTAAATACACTACACGCAACTAACTAAACTCGCGGACGAGAGGCTCCACACACATGGAGCTCAACGGAAGAGAGTGCATGCGAACACGGAAGAGGAGGACGCGCAGGCGGCCACGCTCCACTCACACCAAACAAGTCAGCAAACCAATCTACATAGATTCCAGGACCTGGTGTTCGCTGGGACAGATGTAATCTCAGTAACAAGGGCGTTTTCAGTTCTGACACTTATAGGATGTTCGCTTGAATACGATTTCCTCTTATATAAAAAAAAAGTTTGGGTCAAAATTGATGTCTTAATTCGTGACTCTACAACATCTTCTTTGGTAAACTCAACAAACTGTCACATATACTACACTTAAAGATTCAGCAGACAATTTTGAGACCAAGATACACAATTCCAGCTAATTACGGACGGATAGATCAATTTTCATCAAATGAATGAGGGGTTCCTCCTGGGACCATCCCAGGGGCAGGTGCAGTACAGAGGCACTTAACACACTGACACACATACTGGGGCTCAGGAGGATGAACTCAGAACAATCAAACCGATCAATGGCCATATCGTGTCTAGCACCTGATCTCCTTGGACACAAGATTGCAGGGAGCGCTCCAGTCCAGCAGGAACAGAAGTAAACATTCAGAAGACATGAGTCACCGAAAGTGTTGCAATTTAGAAATGTGCACAGTTCAACACACTCAAACAATGATCTTAAAGATAACAGTATCTGTAACACAAATGATGCGGTACAAGTAACGCTCAGAGGGTTAATACTGTTTAAATAGCCAAAACATAAATTGAAAAATGTAAGAGTGAATAATCAAGGAAAGTAAGTGTACAAAACAAAGAGCAATAGAGATTAGAGAACAATAATACATTGCAGTATAGAGTATAAGACATGGTGTCCCACAAGCTTTTAAGGAAACATTAACACGTAAGGTGTGACACGCTTATGAAAACAAATGTCTGATTCTTTACAGCTACAGATTTGATGAACCCTGAAGGTGGTAAAAAACAATCTGATCAAAAATGCTGATCGGTAGCTGGTGTGAGTGTTCAGCAGGGAGAACATTGTTCAATCACAGAGCAAAATTTGCTTTTCATTAAACTCCTCTGTTTTTTAAACAACAACATGTAAAGGCTTACTGCACTTCATAAATTGCAGAACACTTTTCATGTGTTAAGGCTACGCTAAATCAGAAACAATAAACTACCAAAACTTTGCTTCTGGCTTTAAAAACAGTAGAAAGAAAGAAAGGGTGAGAGAGAGAGAGAGAGAGAAAGAAGAAAAGAAAGAAAGAAAGAAAGAAAAAATGAGAGAGAGAGAGAGAGAGAGAGAGAAAGAAAGGAAAGGAAAGAAAAGAAAGAAAGAAAGAAAGAAAGAAAGGAAGGAAGGAATGAAAGAAAAAATGAAAGAGAGAAAGAAAGAAAGAAGAGAAAGAAAAGAAAAGAAAGAAAGAAAAAATGAAAGAGAGAGAGAAAGAAAGAAAGAAAGAAAGAAAGAAAGAAGTTTAAAGCTATCAACAAAGATGTTCAAACCTTATTTACGCACATTTCCACAAATCATTTTAAACATCCATACAGAACCCTTTATGCCTCTATGTGAAGTGAGCACGTTTTATTCTGATACGTTACACCGTCTCGGGACGGTTTTCGCACGACACATCATCACATATTAAGATGCGGTGTAGTGATCGAACATTAACATCAACTATAAATTACTGTTTTACCTCATTTAAATGCCAGAATTCAATCGAAAATGTAAACATTCGCCTGAATCTTGCATTTAAACAATCCGATGTATGCAATGCACAGGAACTAACGTTAGCCCTCAGCACTGCACCCAAACAAAAGAATAAATCTCTGCAGTTATAAAACGACTGATACTGTAATGCCTCGGGAATGTTTTGACAGCTGTCCATCAAAATGATTTGAGCTCGGGAGTCATAACAGACTAGCAGGTGCACACGAATGGAATGTCTGAAAATGGCGCCGAATGTGAAAAAAATGTCAACAGATTCCCGTCCTCGCGAGCATCACACAATACATAATCCAGCAGCAAGATTTCCATCTTACCTTTCACTTTATTTCATCAATTTGAAGAAACAATCCACTATAAAATATCCTGAAACCACTTCCCAGTAGATATCACACGGGCAAATCCATGAACAATTTATCCAACCTTTTTGAAAACGGTGTTTAGATTCTAGTAAAAAAGGGGGGAGGCTACGTATGCAATGAGGCGAGCGTATTTCCAAAACCGACCAATAGGAAACGATCAGAGGGAGAAATGAACCAATCAGGTGCGAGATAAACGAGCTTCAGTCCCAGGCGCTAAGGCAGCAGCAGCAGCATCGTAACCAAGGAGATTCAGAAACGAGGCTGTGTTCTGTTCTGGTCACTGTTTGATGCCCGACGTTACTTTCTTTCAGAATAGGTTGATTTGAAAAATGTATTTAAGTATGAAGATGAAGTATCACCCAATTAAATTTATAACACTATAAATAAATAATTCACCTCTGCTGCTAATTTGTTTCATAATAATTGTATGTGCTTTGTCATCTCATAGAGTTGATATTTGATAAACAAACAATTATTACAAGTATTAAAATAATACGAACAAAAAGAAAAAAAATAAGTAAAGACAAGGTTAAGGAATTTAGCATTACCATTATAGGCTTGTGGTCAATCTCAGCCTCACAGTAATTATGACCTGAGGGTTGGGTGTCATCCCTCTGGTCTTAACATACACCACAGTCCATCACTACTACTAAATAATGGATGGCAGCACTAACCTCGTAGCACTTACAAAAAGTGAAATGTGCACTTATATTTGGTGATTTATATTGTGTTTCATTTATTTATGTGAGAAAAAATCCCCAAAAGCACAAAGAACACATTAATGTAAACCAGATCTCTAGCATTAATCAAAGAAATACAAATATTAATTCTTATGTCATGAATATCAAAAATAAAAATGTGGGAAAAAAGGTCGATGCTTCGGTTTAAACCTATTAAGACAACCTTGAGTGAGGTAATAAATCGCTGTCTTTTATAAGTCTTTAAGATTAAAAACAGAACTTCAGATCATTCATCAAAGACTATTATAATGTCACAGTAGTTAAATGGTTAATTACAGTTATCTCTCTCTCTCTCTCTATTTTGTAGTTTCTTACATCGTAAGCATTGGTCCTTTCCTCTACTAATGTAGGAGTCTTGCCATACATCTGGTAAAAAATGACAGTCAGACAGTTAAAGTCCCCAGAGAAAGACGTCACAGAGGGAAGGCACTCACACAAACATCTATCCACCCACCCACCACACCCGTCTTTCCAGAACCGTCTGGCTTTCAACCCCACCCCCAGACGGTTATCTTGAACATCTGTGGTAGTGGGCACCAGCTGGGCAAAACCCCTAATTACCCCGTCAAAAACCACATCATTAGTCAAATACTTTTAACCTGACATTTGGAGACATCCTCACAGAGAATGAATGATGTTAGACGTGGTCCAGCCATTATGTGGCAGAAGCTTTGAGAATCATTAGTGCAGCTCTTAAGAAACGAAGAAAACTTAAAAATCAATACATTTATCCAGATTTCATGTTTGAACGTGAATGACTTGCCGACTTTAAGCATTATATAATATGCTGCTAACTTAATCAACTTAAAGGAATATAATGATGAGAATGGGAAAACAAAGATAAATGCAGGGAATAAATTACAACTATAAAGCACATGCAAAAAAAATAATCATTACCACTATTTTACGCATTATGATCGCTTTATTGTTCAGAGAAATAACTGAAATAACAGAATACAGTGTAACTGTATACAAATTAATTTTATACTTTTTTGTTTATTTAACAAGTGCAATATAAAAAATAAAAAGTGAAAAAATGACTGATGTAAAACAGTCTGGACATGCTCTATTCCTGTTGTTCACTGTGTTCCGCCTGGGATGATGTTTTTAAGTCTATCTGTGTTGTTTGTAAGTTGATAATCCGGAGCTAAAAGCCAGTGAGCACCTGTTCCAATATATACCCAGCTGACCCTTTGCTGCTATCTGCTGATAGTCAGTAAAACTACACAAGGGCCAAGATTTGAAAGTCATTTTTTGTAATCTGTAGGTCACAAGATGAAGTAAATAAAATCTTAAATGTTGAACATGCCAAATCCCTAAGAAATCCTGGCATATATAGATTTTTTAAATTATTTACATTAAAATATAACATGAGACACACAGAAGTGAGAAAAAGTCAAATTATAAAATATCTAAGTCAAGGTTAAATATTAAAATATGAAAAGTATTGAAAATATGCTTAAAATATGCCAAACATTCATAAACCATCTAAGTGAATTGTCAGTTAACGACCATTTGAAGTCACATCATTTGATTGCTAAACAGACATGCAAACAATGCGCTTTATTGAAAAAAATCATTCGGGTTTGGAACGACATGAAAAAAGAAATCGGCATTTTTATTTTTAGATTAATTATTCACTAAACTCTACTAAGGCTAAATAAAATGCCTTTGTACAAACTATTTTTAACTCTGAGCTAAATACGTTCTTTCTGAAAACACAAACCTATTTCGAAGCACCCCCACCAAACAACATGTAAACCAAACGTGTGCAAGGTTGTGTAACATCTCAAACTTGAACAGGTTAATGTTGTAAATTGTACCTCGAATTGCAGTCTCAGGTTTTATTAAGAAGATTTTACATTTTGCAAACCATGCAAACACACTCAGTGGATATTTGTAAAACTGTGCTGTTTGCCCCCCATTAGTTTAAATATGCCATATGGTTGTTTTGTATGTTTTTATGTAAGAACTTCCTTAGGGTTAATTCAAATGTTAATTACAGTTTGATGTGATGTTTAAAGAAGCAGATGGGTTTTCCATATTTCTGCAGGAAATGAAAGTAATGTGTCATGCTCACCACAAATCACACCAGGCCGTATCCAAAGATATCAGCAGTCAATGAAGCGTGTTCCAGTCCAGGATGAGAGAGAGAAAAAAGAAAGGGAGAAAAGATTAGACTTTCAATAAATATGTGTCAAAGTACAATTCTGAAGTAACAGCTTTAAAATGTCATTACAAGTGAATTGAACTGTTTTATGTTTGTGTTGTTAAATGAAATGTATCGTCCTGTGTCATATAAGCTTGAAGCAGGTGTTCAAAATTCACAACTGTCTGTGATAACCCATACTTTGAAAGCAACAAAAGGAAAGATAGAAAACAACAAAAGGGAAAGGAAAAGAACACGGCCCTTCATAAGAAAACTAATCGGAAAGTTTATCGAACATTTTTGGACTATTCCTTTGAAATCGTGAAGTCTGAAAGAGTGGTTCTCAAACTGTGGTACGCGTAACACTAGTGGTGCTTGAAGAGGTGATGCCTGAGGTGACTATATATTAATTTACATTTTGTTTAATACAATTACAAATGTTCAAAATATTAAAAACGAAATAAATCTTAGCCTATGTGCAATCTAACAAATGTATCATTGGTCGATGTAACTCAAAACGCTTATTCATCGACTGGAATCGTGTAGAGCATTTTGATGCTGCGATGAAATTTACACTTTGACCTTAACCAACAGCCCGATCAAGTCCATTATATGAAAAAGAACCCTGGAAAGCTTACCTCATAAGCCTCAATTTGTTTTCGACAGAAGAAATAAACTCACGGACGGCTTATATTACAGGTGGGTGAGTGAATTATCATGAAATTTTAATTTTCAAAGCCCTATGCAAAGGAGATTAGTTTATTAGAGAGGTCTGTAAATTAACTGTTATGAACATCTGAAAAGTTAGTATGGGAATCTCTTTAATCAGATATAGGTATCAGGTAAATCAGGTAAAAGTATATACTTAAAGTATAGCAAGTATAATAGCAAGGTAAGTAGAGGATTTATCTGTTTCTGTCGTGGACTCTCTGAGTCCAGTCAACTATCTGAACACAAAAGGCAATTGTCTTTGCCTGAGCATACTGAGAAAAATGGAAGGGCAGATAGGAAGACAAGCAGAATGAACCAGCTCTATAAATACTTTCTCCTGCTCTTCACTTTCACACTGGTAACGTTCAATATTTAATGTAGCCCAGAATGAACTATAACTCCCATTAAACTACAGACAGGTGCATTGTGCTTCATACTCTGATTGTGTTCATCTCTAAGACCACTTTAGGTCTCCCTAACTCTATTTGCAGAAGATAAAAGAAAAATGGTGTGATCCTCAAGAATATGGCATGTTTAAAAGGTGAAAGCCAGCCACGCCAGCATATGGTACTGATAGATATGTTTGTAGAAGAGCTCCAAATTCATTCAAAACTGAAAATGCAGTTGTGTTTTCTCACCCTCACATTGCTTCAGACCTGAACGAATGTTAATCATAGGATTTTGTTTAACATGATCTTTTGTTCTACAGAAGGTCATTTGAAACAATCCAAGAGTGATGAAATGACATAATCTCTCCATTTAAGAATATAAATATAGTATAACTTTCTTAAACTTTTATTAAACCAGTATAAAGTATATATATTTGTGTGCTGTTTTAAAATAATCAGTCTGTACAGGTACAACACGTTCTTTCTTCTGCAGAACATCATTGATAACTATTTTAAAGAATTTTTATTGAATCACAGTGGTACCTTTTTACTTGAATTAGTTTTGTCTCCATACAATAGAAGTGATTGGAAAGAGCTGTTGTTCGGTTACTAACATCAGTTTGAAAAGACAAGAGGGTGAGTAAATTATGACAAAATCAAAAGTTTGGGGTTGACCTGAGCAACTCACCCAAATTCATATCTCGTTGTTTCTGGGATGAATGGCAATATACAATATATATCCAAGTATGGAATAAATGTTTACTTGCAACTCAACGCCATGTGTAAGATTCTCTTTTTACAAACAGCTTATGATCAAAATAAAAGTAAAGGCAGGGTTTTCCTTTCTGTTTAAAAACATTAGGTTATAACTGTAGTAGAGTAGGCGGGGCGAGACCGTGGTTCGAGTCCGGTGAGTAATTGTGAATTAGCGCCAGCTGTGCGCACACCGGCCTCGAATCACGTAGGAGATGGGAGCATATAAAATGAACGAGCGACCGGACCGTCGAAGAGAGAGGACCGGGCCCGAACTTGTGTTATGTTTGTATTTATATTATATTTATATTATGTTTTGTTCGCCGGCGGTCGTCCGTGAGGGGCCGCCGGCTGTTATATTACTTTATTAAATGGTTAAATGTTTGCCGGTTCCCGCCTCCTTCCTTCGATTTTATTGAGATGTGTTACAATAACATATAACAATGTGTTAAAAACATGCAAGTTTGTTTCTCATTCACTATGTAAAACTTATGGTTTTGTCAACTGGAAGCACACAGAGGCCCTGCACTTTTTGCTGGAAAGGGGGAAGAGACTAGCAGTGCATTTGCATTTAAAAAGAGGGTGTTTTCCTTCTAAAAACTTCACAAACACATTCTGTGGACTCAAGATTTATATAACACTTTTAAATTCCCCTAGTGGTGAAAATCAAGTTTTTAATGTTGTTCATATGTCTATGTTGTGTCTTTAATATGCTTTAAGATTAACCATGTGCGAATTCATAATTTTAAACAAGGGCTGAGTATTTTCTCAATAAAACTTGTGGTTTGAAATTGGTAACCAATCTCATCAACACTTCTGTTCTGACCGTGTGGATCAGCAGGTCAGGTCAAGCCAAATGAGGATGACACATAGACTCAGTGCTGAAAACTTTTGTGTGCATTAAGAAACTGGCATTAGCAGTGTCTGGAACTACAGACGGTGCCATCTACGTACATATCAATGGTTTGAGCTAGTGCGATTGAATAGAGGCAGGGACTTATTTGCATCTTTATAAACTGAGTAAGTTATAATCAATATTGAGAGCATTCTTGCATAATTTATTGCAATTTGTCACATAATACAGTCCTACACAAAGAAGTGTTGGTGGGCAATTATTAGAACAACAAAATCACTGCTGATTCCATCCTATCGAGACTGAAAAATCTGAAACCTTCCAATAAGCATGTTTCAATACCAGCTACACGTTCTCGCGCTCTCTTTTCATCCGACAGTGAGTGTGTTTACATGCATAAAATAAACTGATTTCATCAAAAATCAGCTTATCAAAGAAACCTGTTTTCAGGTGTTTAAGTATCAATAAACAGGCAACGCAGAAAACCGCGTTTACATGGAAATTTGAGACTTGCCAAGTTTCTCACGTGCAGTGACGTCACCATCGATAGTACGTTTACTAATTAAAAATGCCACGGGAAATCTCATGTCACCAGTTCCCGTTTCAACATCAAATGCACGATTCGAAAGCGGCCTTTTATGCATTATTTTACTATTTCCTCCGTTTGGGACTTGTTAAACTTCAGGTTCCTTTCGAACACTAAGTTTCTTTCTGTGTTTTGGATTACCCTTAAAATCAAATCAGAAATAGGTTGGATGTTGTGAGAGAATTCTTCTGCAGATCTGGAAGCACAAGAACTAGACACAGAGGCATCCAGCTTTTGAACTCATTATTTTAGAAATTACAAGTCTTTATACAGGTACCAAAAGACATCTGGATGGTTTCATATGTCCAGGGATTCACAGAATGACCAAATAAGGTATAGCAGGTAAGACGAAGAATGTTTAGCTTAGAAGGAATCCCCCCATATAGCCAGAGGGAAACCCTTCCTCCAACTATCTAGCCAGGAATGTATTCAGTAAGTGTAACAACTTCACAATTCATTAGTTTGCAGGCTTTATTTGTTTATGCGTAAATTAAATCTAACAGGACTTTTACTATTGCACTGTCAGACATGCGCACATAAACAAAACTGAGAGCAAACCATTAAGGCGTGCCACTCACAATTTCAATTCGTTGTGTTATGTATAGTACATGTATACAATATGTGACTGTTATATATTGTCCACTCTATAAGCTTGTTTTTCTGGGTTTTGACCACATGGATTGGTAAAATACAGTGAAGTTTGGTGCCTTAGTAAGTTTGTTTTTATTACGTTTCTCTGCATGAAGAATATATATTTGATTACCCAATGACTCAATGTACCTTTGCTTTGGGTTTTTATCTGAAACAACCATGGTAACCCTCACCATGAGTGTCACCCTCACCCGCAAGTACCAACCTCCTGACCAGAACATCAGGGATGGATTATCTCCATGCCCAGGTGATCCCTGACCACTAACATCCATGGACAGGAGAACCACTTTCCATGGACAAGATAACCACTTTTGGCATTCACAGGGAATTCTTATGACCACTAAACACTTGCACAGGAGATCCCACCGACCACTGGACCCATACAGAGGAGATCCTGCTGACAACTATCCCTAAGTTAAACCAACATTTGCACCCATAGGAACACTGTAAGTCAAGTCAACCCATGTATTGATGCCAAAACCAGCAGTAAATCTCAGTTTAAAATATAAAAAACATTACTGTGTTTAACTGTTCTCTCAAGATCATTTATTTTCATTCAAGCGAAAATCAGTCATCTATAGAGGAAGAGTTTCAATGTAGATTTCTAATTTTTAACGCTGGAGGGCTATAAACTCCACAATATTAATGCATACATGCCCTGGCTGGAACTGTGCCATAAATAAGCAGTACTCACGGCCTCGCACAAATCTTTGCACAAAATTTAAACTAGTCAAAATTAGAGAAACATTGAAAGAATAATGTAGGAAAAATAATATCAGGTCATCTCTATCGATGTTTCGTCGTTTGGTCGATTTGTTTTAAGCACGCGCGGATGCTGCTGACGCATCGTGCACTGCTTGTAACTATAGCAACATTATCTGTCAATCAAACTTACCTCAGTCGCCGGCGCCGCGCCATTACTTAACCAAAATAACGACACTCGTGAGAATTACATTGATCCTTGGCATACTTTCAACCCTTTTAATAACAGTGGCCGTGTTTTACCTCAGGCGACGGAAAGGCGCTGTCCTCTGTGCAGTCTCTCTATAAAATAGTGGCTTTTGGTCCACACTGCGCTCCACTGCGTACGTAGAGAAACGTCGCGTCACGCGCACTGAGTTAAATTCACGATTCCTCTCCTGGAGACGTGGGTGGTGTGGATTAAATCTGGTGTGTATGCTTTAATCCTAGAAGGTTGGTTACAGTGTTCAAAATGTGTAACTTTATTTAAACACGGGTTTAAAAGTGGGTCTGAACCTTTTAAAGAAAGTCTCCATCTGCATATATATCAAAACACCCACGAGCTTAAACTGTCTGCCTGCCTGTAGACAACATAAATGAAAAAAATAAATGCAGCAGCGTCTGCCTTATATACATGACATTTTATTTCCCGTCATTTTCATATTGCAATGTTTTATTAAAACATTAAAGGGAAAAACAAAACTGCATTGACACACTAGCAGACAAGCTCCCAACATTTAACATGACGTCGATTAACAAGCTCAATATTCTCTGTTATTACCATAAATTGGGACTTTTAATTTGTGTAAAATAAAAGTATTGATTTAAAATAAGCAAAAAATATTTTAAGCTTGAACCTTTTCTAATAACAATTTATGTAAGATACAAATACCAGCAAAGGATTGTAGGATCATACAGAAGAAGATTTCTCATAAGAACATCAACAATTTATGTTTTAATTACTACAAACATGCTGCTAGGTGTTATGGTACATACAAGATCTAAGTTTAAAAACAAGTTTTTTTTTATGACTTAAAAAATCAATGATCTACAGAATATATATAAAAAATATAATTTCTTTATTGGAAAAACAAACAAAAGTGCATCAGAAAACAACTCACCGGTATCATTGGCAGGGCGTTACAATGACCACAGAGCAGTACAGTACAAATACAAAACTACATTTAAGAGTTAAACAACAGTTACATAAATTAGTACAAACTGTACACGGTCTTACAGTATTTACACAAGGTGTATTTGTCATTGTGGAATTCCTTTCCATTCGTTTTTTTAATTAAATAAACAGTAAACAATATAATTGACAGTATCTCATTATCTGTGCCTCATTTGTAGTGAATCATTTCTTCCCAAAAAACTTCGGGACTCATTTTAAGCTTGAAAGATTGAGTTGAATTAGATAAACATTAACATAAAAGTGACCTCTGAAATCAGAGTGAGTTATTAAGGGCAATTATAAAACATGATTCCTCATTATAAATCCTAAATCAAATCCTAAATAAAGATGACCCGATGATAATTTACAAATTAAGCATATAGAAAAATACATATAAATCGTAAGATTACATTACTGTTATTTTAATCTGTTCCCATAGATTAGAAGTGACCTCATATATATGAACTTTATGTCCAAAACGTCTCAAATGTTTTCAGTGCTTTAGGTCTGCCATAGTCTGTGCATGACCAGTCAAACAGCCAAATGACTTCAGAGCATCACAAGGAAGAGAAGAAAAGGATTGTGGAGCCATAGTAAAGGACCTCTTCGTATCAAACATTCTAGTTTGTCATGCTAACAGGTAGTGAGAATTTCAGGGTGCAGGAAGAACAGGGAGCTGCCTCATGTGGTAGATCGTCAGTCGCTATGTACGGAATGGAAAACCACCATATCACTACTGAATGCAGTGCGGTCAATATCGTATGCTGTCTACTACTTTTTTTCTAACCGAAACAGCACATTTTATGCTACAAGAAACATTTCAAACAGTAGTACAGTGTTGTCACATGACCTCTTCACGTTGTATGTTTAATTCAGCGAGTCTTGAAAATCGAAACGGTAAAATATGCATCGTGCTGTGGGCATTAGGGCAAATCATCTAGGAATTCCACACGGGCATGCTGTCGACAGTGTACCTACTATGTAATGCACAAAAAGTAAAAGTATGGCAGTATGCTATTCCGAACATGGCCAGTATGTGTGTTTGTGAGCATCTAAATAGGGTGTGTAACACTGAAAGCCTCACATGTCATTATCATAGTCCCCAATCATTCTCCGAGAGCTTGAGGCGAGGAAGATATCGTTCTCACGGGGGCAGTCATGATGACAGGTGCAGGTCTTAATGAACATCATCTTCCTTCTAAAGGTGTCTCCCTCAGGACAGCGGAACTCCACATCGCTTGTGATGGTGGTGTGAGGCGTGCAACAGCGGCCATCTGTACACACCCCGCAGAACTTCGGCTTGTACTGCCGTACACTCTGGCACCCAGATAGCTCGAAATGCACCCCTCGCTGACTCCTTGGGGTCCGAACACACTTCTTGCCTCTCTGTGAAAAAAAAGGTGAGTTTGTAATGTTAATGAAAGATTTGTAGGTTTAGAGCAAAAGGAACATCTGGGACAGAAAGATGCTCTACCCATTGCAGGCTTGTGGTCCTACTTTCTACAAATTTCAGAGTACAACTGGGATATATCGCCATCTGAAGGGCCCTTCGAAGTGACAACAGTCATGGCCGCCAAACTGAAGGGTCGTTCCAAACTGAAGTGATCAAAACTGGCCACTTCAAAGAGCACTTCATAATGAAGGATTTTGAAGGGTACAACTGATGGTCAGGGTACAAGGGTACAACTGATAAATCGCCCCCTAATAGGCGCGGGATGATGACACAGAAGGGCACTTCAAGAAACAGTTTTTGATCCCCTACACCCTTTAACTCTTCAAAGCTCTCACTCCGGAGGGTAAACCATTGGAATGGATTAGGGCATAAGGATGAGCCCTTCGAAATGGAACGCAGGGACACTCTACAAAAGTACACAAGTATAGTAATCTCTTCAGTGAACAACTGAAAAGACCTTCTAGAAGGGGATATCCGTAGCAGCTGATTCTCTAAGATTCTCTTTAAACTTGTGACATTAGCCTACGCTAATGTACACTATTGCAAATGCAATGTACTCGTACTGCACTACGAACTGTGTTTTGATTCTGTCATAGTCCTACCCAAAAGAGAACTTTGCCGTTAGAAGCACATGCGAAAAGTGTGTTTCAGGCCTTTCTTAGTGCTCTGCACATCCTACCTTGATCTCCTTCTCAAGCTCTGCTTGGCAGGGGCGAATCATACAGATGCGGCTCTGACGTTCCATCTGGCACTGCTCGTTGTCATTGGTCACGCGAGAGGACATGCCCATTCCACATGTGGAGGAGCATTCACTCCATTCAGTGGTCTGAATGATGCAGTTGTCCCTTGCGCTCTCATGCTGGACTCCTTGAGTCGACAGCTCTCTATATGCTAAGAGAGGAAGAAAACATTAAATTCGTGTCTCAATGATGATATATAGTTACATGAATTGGTCTTCAAATGCTTACAGGGCCAACACAAACCACATCTAGGCCATATGATAGGTTATACTATGAAACCACGGCACAAGCTTTTTAAAAAAGTTGACTTGCCAATTGACCAACCAGTCATTTCTGACTGGAAGGAGTCTGCTTGTGGGATCTGGTCACACACCCATTCCTCGCAACACTTGCCAGGGATCTGGATACGTCGCGGGTACGGGCAGTCAGGAGAGGGCAGCTGTATGTTGTTGGCACAGGTTGGTACGCAGCCAATCTCTCCATTTATGCACACACATTGATGCTTGCAGTTCGGCTGGAAAGTCTCACCGCTGCGGTAGATTACACCACCCAAGTCGCACGTCTGACCTTCTTGAGCTGCAATATATGTAACCATCGGTGCATATGAGAATATGGCAACTAGCATGGGGTGGGTTTGGGTGAGAGGCTCCCTCTTGTGGACAAAATTTCTTTCTCTTGTACTGCATTTTTTTTTTAAAGCAACAGAAGACTGATGAACTCACCCATGCAGATGCCTGTCTCAGTGTCACTGAGCACGCTGTAATCACAATACAGATCCTTATGGTGGTCGCATGGCTCCAGGAGAGAACATGGCTCCCCTGCCTGTCGGGCACACACTTTACAGCAGCTGCAGCCATCCAGCACCAGACTGGTGCCTACAGGGCATAAAGGGGTCTCAGCTGGGCAGCTACAGGGCTGAGAGCAATCTTGACATATTGCCTGCATAGAACACATTTATTATTTTCATAGGAGTATTATACATTTTTTCGCAATGGTTCGTCTCATTGTTATTGTTTAACAATGCGTGCAATGCAACGTAATTCTCCTCATGGCCACAAGGGAGAGACAACATACGCATTAATGCAGTGATGTTCAACCACACAAAGATCTTCTAAAAAAATAAAGTTCAAAGTCATTGAAAGTGGGCAGCCACACGTAAATATTCAGCTTTTAAAATCAGCCCATCAAAAAACTAATATAAACATAGGAGTACAGACTGTGCCTTAAACTTACTAGAAATCAGATGTAATTATGGAAAATGTTGTTATTATTATTTGTACTTATTGTTGTGTGGAATTGAATCCCTAACCACGAGTAATGGATAAAATGTTAACCACACCCCCAACTAACTGCCTCTCTCTGCAGACTGAGGCACAAACACACACACATGCAAATTGTAAGTTTCATTAATATCTATGTAATTATGTTTTATTAATCAATAAATCTGTAAACTATATCTGTTAAAATCCGTTACTAGTTAAAATAACCTAGTTAGCAAATTAATCTAAATTCTGCACTTACAGCTGACAGTTCATGTAGCAATAGTTGCTGAATATACTGTACATCACTTATAATAAATACAGAGAATATATCATTACAGTTTGTGTTCACTCACCTCATGAATAACCATGCAGAGAACAACGAATGATCTGATGAATATTTTTCCAGCCATTTTGTCAAAGCGTCTCCAACAGATGCACACTCCACGGGTTTGTTTTGGTTCTTGGGTGTCTGTGATTGCTGTAAGTCTGCAGGATTGTAATGGAGTCCTGTGCGGAGAGCCCCTCTTTAAGTACTACACGAATGGGGTGTAGCCCACCAGAGTCAAGCCATGCCACGCGACCCAGAGGGGTGAAAATATTTCAATTCCAGATGGTTTTCCAGAATGTTTGAAAACGCTACAGATGCTGTCGACCAGCTTTTTCAATTAATCATACCATAGATTCCAGAGAGTTCACAAGGGGGAAAAATCAGTTTTTTGCACAAAGTGTGACTTCTGTTTATATTGTGTATAGGAAATCTATTGGTCCAGGATAACACAACAGAGGTTTGAACATGTTTTGAATGCATTCGTTGTTCCAATTTCATAATTGAATGCATGCATGCACTATTGATTTGCATCAATTGTTTTGTTAAGAATAGTTCATACTGCAACGACAAACACCAACTTCTGATAGCCATGCTGTTGGGTTGTGTTGGATCAGTGTTGTTGGTCCTGCTGATGTGTGGTGGGGCAAAATAAAAAAAGTTATATTATTAATACATTTGAACTCTAACTTTAGAATGTTTGAAATGTTACAAAATCTATTTCTCACCACTGTGATGTCATGTCAGACACATCTGCTGGGCATAGGGTATAACACAGTCTTTAATATAATGTACTCTGTGACTACACTACAGGCAGAAGTCCTGGGTCATCTAAAGTTTTTTTATGTCAGTTGTGTCAGGAAAGAAAAGGCAGATATTTATTTTCGTATCCTCTCTTATCGCTGTTATTTCCTATTGTGTGTGACATCCATGTAGAAAATAATAATGTGCTGGAGAGAACAAGTGCAGATACACACTTTTACATGGTAGTTAAATGAACAAATTTATTAGACAGTACAGCACCGTATCCAACAGTTTTGAAGGGTTTCCTGGAAGATGTCCACATCTGACACGAGCAGCATTTAAAACAACCCAATTTTTGAAGAATGGAGTTGCATGCAAAACACGGGACAGCTATATGTACGATTTTAATATATTGATGCAGTCAAAAAGGTTGAGATCTCTGACGTGGGACAGAACCAAATCACAACTTTAATGGGAACATATGTGACCCTGGAAGAGACAAAACCAGTCTTATGGGTCAATTTTATAAAATTGAGATTTTGTACATCATATGAAAGCTGAAGAAATAAGCTTTCTGTTGATATATGGTGTGTTAGGACAGGATTATATCTGGCGGAACAACGACTATTTATAAAGCTGGAATCTGAGAGTGCAAAAAATCGAAATATTGAGAACATTGCCTTTGAAGTTGGTAATGTGAGGCTCTGTAGCAGGCCATCCACTCACAATAATAAAGTTTTTATAAATTTACAGTAGGATATTTATAAAAATGTCTTCATGGAACATGATATTTATTTAATATCCTAATGAAAAAAGAAATCCTGTTCAAAAAGAAAAATCTTAAATTTTTGCCGATTATTAAAAATGTTCCCATGCTACTTAAGACTGGTTTTGTTGTCCAGGGTGACATATGATGCATACTTTTCATGTGAGTTTAATGGTATACAATGGGTTAATGTAACACACCAAATGTTCTGTCCATACTTGTACCTTTATTATTAAAGTAATAGGAGACCAATTTGGACTGTTTGTGGAGCGTCCAGCACTGTCTGCTTTGCAGCAGGATTGTGTAATTGCACGTCCAGCCTGCTATAATGTCCAAGTATCTGCTGTAAATAGTGGCCCTATCATGCTGTAGTATGAGGTCTCTTGTTTATATGGGGATTTTATTTCTCAGAGTTGGGGAACTTGAGGTTCAGGAATGTAACAGCAGGCAACACGCCGCGTTCTCTGTTCTCTGCTCCAGAGCAGCGGGTTAGGGATTGTGCTTTGGCAACGCGACACTCAACCATGAAACATCTACATAAGTTCAAAACAGAACCGTAACTAAGGAGTGCCGTAAATATCCTCAAACTGTGAGCTTGTGGAGTTGCCATGACTCTGTTGCTGCGGGACACCCTCCTAACTGTACTCGCGCTCTCTCTGCGTTGCTCAGTCGCCTGGCAGATTTGGATTAAAATGCGATGGGACGCCACATTTAGTGCTGGCCAGATGCGGTTGGGTGAAGATTTGTTACTCTGGGCCAAACGATTATGAAACTCCTCCACAGACCGATGACAGGGATGGTTAGTTGTTCATATTGGATCAGCAAACTGTCTTGTATGTGTTTGTGCTAGAAAGACACATTACTGTTTCATATGTTCATTGCAAACACGTTGCTATGATGCTGTGTTGTTGGAGTTTGATTTATGTTGATATGGAGCATCACACCTGTTGACGGATGTTGCTGGAATCTCACCCTCTTCCGTCGATGATTGGTCTCACTTACAGATAAAGAATGTAAAAGAGGTGACAGACGATACAAATGCCCACCTTTCTCTAATGGTGACAATGCTAAAAACACAGATGGTGCTATGGTCGTTGTTAGTGTTTTGAGTGGTTGCAATACGGTCTCTAGTATGTTCTAGGTGTTTGCTGACTCATGATCCATGCAAAAAAAAGCCTTCCTCAAAGTCTCCATGATATATGGGTCTCTTGAGTATTTGGGTCCTTTCTTCGGTGTAAGCCATATAGGATGTTTGGTCATCAATCAAACATTAAGAGGCAGTTTCCCGGACAGGGATAAGCTACAGCCAGGACTAGGGTTGAAATATACTTTACAAAAAACACTACTGCTCTGTTGAAAAAAGAGCATGTGCTGGTTATGTGGGTTTGAAGCATGATAGCTGGTTTGTGCTTGTTTGTGCTGGTCATGTGCTGGTTTAAGATGCAAGGTCATGTGTTGTGGTTTAAACTGGTCCTGAGCTGGTTTAAGATGGTTCGTAACCAGCTCAAGATCAGTTTAGTACCATCTCATGACCACATGATATGCTGTTTTTTTTCAACTGGGTGGTGGGCATCTTGAGACAAAACAATCGTGAAATATTTTGAGATATGTCAGTGCAAGTTGTTTTCAATTAAGACACCTTTAACATTTAAGTTAGTCTGGGACTAGGCTTAAGCCCAGTCCGGGAAACCGCCCCATGAGTCTAATTGCATATAATCACACCTTTTCTTAACAAGAAAAATATTTACCACATGGGGTAAAATGTTTTAGCACTTTCCTGCTGATTTGCACATGCGGTTAATGATTCAATAAATACGAAAGCAATAGCAACCAAAAGAAAATGAAAGCTTAACCTCGTTCTGTTTTTTGTTGAAACATTTTGGCAAGTATTATTAGATTAGCTTGTTGATGCGGAAGATGTGTAAAGATCAGACATCGGTTCTCTGGACATCACAAACAGTGAGGTTCTTTCTGATGAAAACCACCCAACATCAGCATCTGATCTTTTCCTTGTTGCGTGTAGATATTTTCTTTTGCCTTTGCGTGCACATTAAAAAAACAAACAGTTGATGGTCGAAAAAACAAAATCCACAAAAGTTTCATGGTCAAACATGTTGTACGCAGGTTTAATGTCGTTTGCCATCTGCTGGTCTCAACTGTTTGAAGGAAAAGAGTGGCATGTTTTCACGACATGAACTTCATTGGCAGGCTTTGGTACTTTCCCACATGACACCAATTAATCAGCACAGCCCATGTTTTCACTGAATCTGTGTCACTATGTGACACAATGAGGTTTTAAGAAGCTTTGTGTTTATATGTGAATTCTTATTTGTGTTATTCAATAATTACCCACATTAAGAGCCTAATTGAAAGTCATGTCAACCTGATTATTCTTGAGCCATATGAAAATGGCCTGCCACAATACAGAAATACAATTAATAAAATTAAGTAGAAATGGAAGCTTTACCACTAAACCTAACATCACTGGGACGAAAGATGATCATTCTGACACAAGGACGCTCAGCGTACCCCTGTACCATCACTAGCCACTATTCTGAAATTTGACGTCAAAGGCAGAAATCAAGGAAAACCCATAATAAATAACCCTTTTAAAATTAATCAGAATAAAAAAAGGCAATAATAAAATGAAATATGTGCAATTTATATGTTACTTGCAACAATGGCCATAGAAAAATACTTTACAGCCAAATAATGGTGTAGTTCTCTTGTCTGCCAGCAGAGGCTTACTAGACCTTGCTAACCAACCTTGACTCGTATTGCTGGTGTACTGTACTTATCCATCACCAGCTAAGTGCATATATTATGTATTTTAAGTGTGAAAAATGGGACGCTGTTAACAGAGAAAATCTTCCGGTAAACACAGCGCAAAGCTTAATAAGAAACATTCCATTCCTTTTGGTCAGGAGGATGTAACATCTTCCATCTGAGACACATTAACTTCCTCAACTTGAATCACATGTATCTATTTAGAGGTCTGTCTCTGATGTGTCTTGGCCCCCTGTGGTGTGTAAAGAGAAGGATATGAGAATAGGTCTTGACCCCGTTCTGCAACTCTTCATTACACGAGGTGTTTGTCTCATCTGCACTGACACCTTGCTTCCGTCCGGTAACCTTACCGTGTAACCTTCCCAGCACTGCTATCGTGGGATTACTAAGCAGGAGATCCATGGGAACACGTTTTGCATGGTCAAGCACGGGTCACATTGTCTTCATGAAAGGTTGCAAATTGAAAATAAGGTGACAGCAGAGTGTCCTGTGTGACGTTCAATAACTGCTGACGCAATGTAACATGTCCTCCATTTCATCAGATGTTGTGTTTGTATTGAGCTCAGATCTTGAGTTTGTTTTCTAGTAGTTATCTGCTAAGGAACAGTACCGTGGCGTGTTTTTAAAGATGTCTGATTCATGAGTTGGGCAAAGGTTTGGCCGCATTTTCATGTGAAAGATACTTGTGAAATGTAGCTCTTGCTTACCACGTCATCTCATCTTTTTGCTGATGCAAATATCTGTCATCATGTGTATGTCATACTTTACGTCATTTTCCTCTAAGGAGATTTCATTGATCCCATCGTTAACAATAGTATAAAGCGATTCTAGCTCTCTTGAGCTCTAGTGATGTCTGTGATGATGAGAGCCATTGGTTGAGACTGGTCCTGTGTCTATTTAGAGCCAACATATTTTGCATTTTGCACCCAGTTCACGCAGACATCATATGTGACCCTAGACAACAAAACCAGTCTTATGGGTAAATTTTTTGAAATTGAGATTTTTACATAATATGAAAGCTAAAAAAAAGCTTCCAACCAATGTATGGGTTGTTAAGATATGACAATGAATGGCTGAGATACAACCGTTTAAAACTCTAGAATCTGAGAGTGCGAAAAAATCTAAATATTGAGAAAATGGCCTTTGAAGTTGATAGTCAGAAGCACTGTAGCAGGCAATCCACTCACAAAAATCAAGTTTTTATATATTTAGGATAGGCAATTTACAAAATGTCTTCATGAAACATAATCTTTACTTAATATCCTAATGATTTTTGGCATAAAAGAAAAATCAACAATTTTGACCCATACAATGTATTTTTTGCTTTAACCTAAAATGTTACCGTGCTACTTAAGACTGGTCCTGTGATCCGGGGTCACATATGTCAACAGCGCGCTCACATCCCCAATGTCAATGTAGGGAGAATGGCGGAAAAGCAGCAACACCTAACTTGGCCGCGGAACTTTATTACTCATCGACATGTTACACAAGTGACACAAGCGACAAATTGCTACATCAAACTCCGACTTAAAACGATTGTTAACAATTACAGATCACCAAACATTACATAACCAATGTGCTCATACTGCAATAAATCCACCAACAAAATTTGTCATGCATCATCCAGAGAGTTTAAACTCATCAAATATTTTTGATACACTGTAAAGTTTTCTTGTGTAATGACCCTGTTTGTTTCTACAGTAATGTTATTCACTTCGTACTGAAATGTTTTCTCACCGGTGAATGTTCCATGTCTCTCGCCATAGCGCCCTACAACTGCTTATGCTCTGTGCGCATTCATGTGTTTTGGAGGAGGCGTGGCTGTGGACGGGATTCGCATGGAGGGTTCGGATCCTGATTTCAGTGCTAGCAGCAAGGTATGTGAGGTTCAAGTATACAAGGTTCTCATAAACGTTGTTGAAAACCTTTAACACTTTTGTGAACGCACAATGGTTTGTTACTCCACATCCGTAGATATGACACGGCACAAAACACGATTGGTTGCTTCACCTTTCAGTCATATGGCTTCTTGGGCGATACTTGGCCATTCAAAGCGCCAATGTTTGTGCGAGACAATGTGGAGACACTGGTCTTTTAAGTGGATTACTCCAGAAAACTTTACAGTGTATCAAAAATATTTGATGAGTTTAAACTCTCTGGATGATGCACGACAATTGTAGTATGAGCATATATGTCATGTAATGTGTGATGATCTGTGAATGTAAACAATAACTCCATTGTATAACTTATAAGCCAACACCACATCAGAGAACTACAGCAGTTCCACCCATTGCTCTGTGAAAAAAATACATATTTCTGACATTATAAAACAGGCTGTATGCAAGAACCCAATGAAAAGAAATCCAACAATTTGCTCATTAATAAGTCAAATTCTTTCAAGCAAGACGAAAGCCAACCGTCAAAAATGTTCCTTTATTCAGCTCCAAACCTTTTATGCAAAAGGCCTCGTACAAATCCAGTATTTCTCCTAATGACGCTTTCTTTTGACGAGATGCAGACGGATTTTGCTTCAACATCTGTCTGAATCAGGCATGTATCAGCCAAAACTAACATCTAAAACAATACAAAGGCAATTTATCTACTTCTCATACAAAAAGGCAATTGAATAGGAGTCAAGAGTACACTCAAAATGGTAAAAACTGCTGAAAGAAAAATGTAAGTAAAAACAAGGTTCATTTCTCAATTCCAAGAACGCAAAGAACGGACTCCTCGTGGAGACTGGCCTTGCCAGGGAACCTTGCAAGAACGAACTCGGATGGATGTGTCTCAGTGACTTCTGGGACTTCGAGTAGGTTCGGTATGCGCACGTAGAGCGAGAACACGAGGACGAAAGATTTGCTAAAGAATGCATATTGAGTAACAGCCAGGTCTACTGGGGAGGGGGTTAACTAGGTGAACTTTTCCAACATCCAATAAAAGCTCATGTGTTAACAGCCTGCATTGGCTGACTGTTTATCGTGTGTAATAAATGGTTCTTGTAGCCCACCTCGATGACAAAAGCACCTTGTCTTTAATGGGGCGAGTTGCACCGGCTAAAAATAGCAATTCTTTACTTTTCCCTCAGGATGTTGTTCAAGCTTCTGGTACATTCCTGAAACGCTGGGCCTGTCTGCATCGTCACCTCTCTTTTTATCCACTTTTTCCACTTTCCCTCCAGCCTCGACGTGGATGAGTCTTGAGAAGCACTCTGTGTCCCATGCCTGTGGTTTTGTGGTGTTCTGGTGTACCGTCTGGTAACGAATAAAGTTTAGACAGCTGATTCTCTTTCACATTCAAATGTTTTCTATTTTTGCTGTTTTTCTGGAAACCTTCTGGCACATGCAGGCTGGTGATCTTAAATGGGATCCGTGATGCAATAAATACACTGAAGATGAATTGCTGATTCCTGCAATTTAAGTTGGCCTTGGCTCTATAATAAATCATGTATAAGAAATGTTTTTGTCAATAATTGTGGTACACCAATAATAATGAGAAGGTTGTTAAAGAAATAGTTCAAATAAATTAGATTTTTTGTATCTTTCTACATATGATGCAGATTGTTAAAAAAAGAACATCCATAAATCACTAAAGTAAGTACATTTGGTGTGTTTAGCCTTTGATGGCCATCCATTTACACAGCTACTCATTCAGATATGGTAGCAAGGCGATAACTTGTGGTGAAACAAAGATTTGACAACTACCAACAAAACGCCAACATGATTATTTTCCATAATTAACCAATTTTTTCCTTCATTTCTTTGTTGCATAACAATTGGCAAATATTTTTTGAAAGCAACTAGAATTCAAGGTGTACATTTGATCGAAACCATGGCCTTGGCACTGCTAATGCTCTTCGCAAATGTGACGATTTTATAAGGGTACGAAACAACAAAAAGAAAATGGAAAGTTAAAATGTTCCGGAACATCCCGTACTTCCAGCTTCCCAGGTTCAAGCTTTAGACTAGTGTCAATATAGCCAATGAAAGATCTGAAGTCTGCAGCCCAGATGTGCTTCTTTGAAACATCAATCACATGCTTACATCTACTTTTAAAGTCTTTACTGGACTGATAAACATCGTAATCAGACTTTAACTCTTATGTGTATTGACAATGAATGCATGAAAATTCACAGAAAGAACACATTCTCCACACCACACTGTGCTCCATTCAACATTACTAAGTGTTGCTGCCTGATCCAGGGTCAGTGAACCATGTGCATACCCTTGACTGTGGAGTCCCTGAACCTTAATGAGTAAGTAGCATTAGATCATGAAAGTTACATTTCATGCAGTCTGTTATGTTGCCGTGTTTGAAAGTAAGCAGTCTGCCAAGTTGTAAGTCCTAAGGTGAATAAATATCAAAGTTATTGGCTTGTAAAAAAAGGGAGTCGACTCTGAATCACGCAAACGAGACGTGTCTCTAACCGCCGCGTATTTACGTCGCTAGACATAGTCCCCGCCTACGTTTTCCTGGGACTGCCGTGAAAACTTCACTCTCTCCTCCCCCAAAACACTGTCGCTTGTTCGTGATGCGTGTGCCGTCTTAAATCTGTGTTCTACGTTGTGAAAGTAAGTGCATCTTATTTAAACTACCAAAGGAAGAATGTCTGAGAAAACAATGGTTTCAATTCATTCGCAAATGACACAATAGTGTTTTTTGTACAATGTTGTTGGACACTCCATAAACCAAAGTAGGACCTTAAAATCATATGCTACTTACTCTTTAAAGGTGGCCTGTGTAAGGTTAAAATGCAGAGCGACACAAGATAAGACTTCTTTTACAATGGCTACACTGTAAAGCTTTACTGTAATTTCGCAGCAGGTTTGCCAGTAACTTAAAGTAGATTTAATTCACAATTTTGTTTTAAGCATAAATTTACCCAGATTATAATCTTTCATATGACACATTGTGGCGAGGCGCCGACCGAGGATCAGCGTCGCCCTGGAAACGGCCCGGCAGCTAACGCTGATTGCGTCCAGCTGACGCTGATTAGCTGCCGGGCATAAAAGAAGCGTGCTCACACCACTAAGGGTCCTTGGTTAGTCGCACCCACCGCTGTCCTCGTTTGACCCCCAGCGCGAGAGAGTGAGAGGACAGCGAGGGAGACACGAGCGTGAACTACCTAACTGCACGAGCGCGGACTTTATGTTACGAGCACCCTGGGTGAAACCTTTTATTTTGTTTATTGTGGATTTGTGCAATAAATGCCCCAGTGGGGTTGTTGTTATCACCCCTCCTGTCTGTGTCGTGTCTCTCACCCCGTTACACTGGTGGAGAATGCAGGCAAAGAGAGACCGACTCGGCAGGCGTTCGTGTGGTATGTGTTTCCTGGGTCCATCGAGGGACGGACACGCTCTCCTCATCAGCGTCCAACCCGGAGGAAACCGAGGACGACGAAGAGAGAGTGACAAAGGTATCGATGGCGCCAAGCGGAGGGACAATCCCAGCCAGCAGAAGATGCTGTGGAGCCGACCGAGAGCGCGGTCCAGGTACCAGATAGTGCCGCCCAGCTGCCCGACAGAGCTACCCAGCCGCCAGAGACCGCTACTCAGCCGCCCGACCGAGCTACTCAGCCGACAGGAGATGCGGCCCAGCCGTCATGGAGCGCTGCACAGGTGGGAGTCCCGTTCGGATGCCAGCCGGCAAAGTGTACCAGGAGTGTGCCAGCCGGCGATCCAGTTCCGTCCTCCAGCCGGCCTTTCCAGTCCGTCTTCCAGTCGGTATGGGTCGGACTATAAGGCGATATTTTCCCTCCCACCCCTACTATCGTCCCGAGGTTCCTGTAGGAGCTGCCCGGTTACCAGGTCGACGCTTGGGGGGGGAAATGTGGCGAGGCGCCGACCGAGGATCAGCGTCGCCCTGGAAACGGCCCGGCAGCTAACGCTGATTGCGTCCAGCTGACGCTGATTAGCTGCCGGGCATAAAAGAAGCGTGCTCACACCACTAAGGGTCCTTGGTTAGTCGCACCCACCGCTGTCCTCGTTTGACCCCCAGCGCGAGAGAGTGAGAGGACAGCGAGGGAGACACGAGCGTGAACTACCTAACTGCACGAGCGCGGACTTTATGTTACGAGCACCCTGGGTGAAACCTTTTATTTTGTTTATTGTGGATTTGTGCAATAAATGCCCCAGTGGGGTTGTTGTTATCACCCCTCCTGTCTGTGTCGTGTCTCTCACCCCGTTACACACATACTTACTGTTATATCTTTGGTCAGTTTTCTTGATATAAATATTTTTACTAGAAAAGACACAAAAGCATAGGAAGAATGTCATTTTTGCGGTGTTGCTGTGTTAATGCCAGTCTCTTCTTGCTCATTTTAATCACGTTAATCCCTTGCACCTGTTCCCTCTTGGTTCCTCTCCCTTTAAAACATCCTCGTGTTCATTGTCCTGTGCTGGTTCATTATATGCTGTATGTCTTACCTCGTTTGTAAGCTGTGTTTAACCTCGTACCTCGTACCTCGTACCTCGTCACTGTTTGAATGTTCCTTGTTCCATGTTCCTAGTTCCTGTTCCCCTGTCTTAGTAAGTGTAGTCAGTGTTCGTATCAAGTGTTTGTTTTTGTAGTCTTAGTTTAGTCAGTCAGTGTCCTTGTTTGCCGTTTAAATTATCCTGTCTTGTTTTCCCCATCGTGGGTTTTTGTTTTGCCTTTTGTTATAGTGTTCTGGGGCCCGTTTCAATAAGGAAGTTCAACCAACACAGAGTTAAAATCTGAACTCTGGGTTGATTTACTCAGAGAATCGCTACTCTGAGTTTTCAGTTTTAGCAACAGCTGATTTGAGTTTGTTCAATCAAGCCTGAGTAAGTTCACTCTAGGTTACGCGCGTGCACCATGGATATAAAAAGCCATCATCAATTGAGCGAAGATAGCACGATTCACCATGGCAACGGCACGTGACAAATAGCGCTCTGTTTATTTCTCGCCAATGGAATTGTAGGTACTAATATATATATATATATATATATAGAGAGAGAGAGAGAGAGAGAGAGAGAGATTTAGTAGAGCTCAATATAATTACAATTTTGACAGTTTCAACAAAATGAATTTAAAAGTATATTATATATATTTATATATATTGTATACACACACACAAACATCTACGTTTTTTTCATATAGGTGCAATCCTTCTGCAATTAAAAGAACTTGGCATCATTCAGTCAGGTGAGTTTAAAGAAATAAAATGCTCTTACTAGTGTAAGATGCCTGACTGGGATATGTTTGATATATTACTTAAACAAGCCTTAAAAGTTATGAGGAGAACCGAGTACTATGGTATTCTAAATACTGTCTGTATAACAGCTATGCACTGGATTTGATAGTCCTTGAAACCACAACCAATAAAATAATCAACAGTTGTAATGGCCTACCAGAGAAAATTCTCTCTGCATATCTTAATTAAAGTAATGACAATAATTTGACTATTTCATGTCTACTCAGCCAATAGAAAGAGGGCAGAGGCACGTAAAACGGGAGGAGGACCTGCACCACCACCTCTGACGGATGCAGAGGAGATGGCCTTGAGCCTCAGCACTGGACGACCAGTGGCTGAGGGAATTCCAGGAGGGAGTTCATCAGAACCTGTTTCTCCCCAGGATACAAGTGCTTATATAATATGTAAGAGGCCTGACTATCTTGGTTTGTACAGGCTCTTATAGTTACCATAACTTCACTTTGGCCTTTTTCTTTGTCTCAGCAGATTCTGATGGTAAGGTTGGCCTTGTGGAACCTCTTGTCACAACAGAACCCCAGGCAGTTGTAAGTGGCCTAACCCATGCTGAAAAATTTCAGGGCATTCTTAAAACGTGAATACTACACAAAATTCACATCTTCACAGGATGAAGGGGATGAAGAAACCTTGTCCGCTGACACAGAGAGATACATCATCATGTGATGTATCTCCAAATCACACACTCCGTAGTAGACCTCTAGCGTGCTAGTTGGTATATGTGCACAAACTGACATGCTTCTCATTTTTTGAACAGAGCATGGCAGAACAGGAGGAGGGTCCATCAAATTCTGACACCCAAATTAACGCGGTTCAGTAAATGTCATTGTTTGAATCTGCAGTATTTTTTTGAGCTTCAACATCTGACATCAGTCTTGTGTTTTTCAGTTGCCAGTTAAGGAGCTATATAAGCTCAATCTAATAAAAAATTACAAAAGACGGATAAAGAACTTGTGTACATGGACCGTCAGATTCTAAAAACCGATTTGGAAATTGAGCTCCTTAGGCACAAAGTAGAGGTGGGTGTACAAAATAATGGAACAGTCTTACAACCTTATAGGGAATTTAACTGTTGCTTTTGTATTTGAAGAACATAAAGAAGACCAAATGAATTGTGAATAAATTGAGTTTATTTAACAGTCCTGTGTTGGTGTGGTTCATTAGTTTCCAAAGACATTACGGCATATGAGGTCTCGGACCACCCTTCCATCCTGGAAATCCCCAGGGTGTATGAGGTCTGCTTCAGGATCTTGAATTTATAGGGCAGGGTGTTGCTCCCCTCTAATAATGGCAATATTATGATGAACAACACATGCCACAATAATGTCACAAGCCCTTTCAGGGGTCACCCTGAGGTGGTGCAGGCACTGGAAACGTGATTTCAACAGGCCTATGGTCATCTCCACCTGGGCTCGTGTCCTGTTGTGTGCCATATTGAACTGCAGCTGGGGGCCTGGCTCAGGTTCTGGGTAAGGGGATAACGACTTGCTGCCACCCCTGGAGGTAAGCTAATAATTAAAATCCCCTTTAGGATTTCCCAATGTGATTGGGTGCATAGATGGCACCCATATACCCATCATCGCTCCTTCACAAAATGAGGCAGATTATGTCAATCGGAAGTCCATCCACAGCATTAATGTGCAGGTACACTGACATGGCCTAATGTTTCCTAATCTCAAAGCCTTTTTCCAAGTACAGTAACACTAATGTCTTTTTTTTTGTCACTGTATAGATCATATGTGATGCTGCACACATAATTACAAATGTGGAGGCTAAGTGGCCAGGCTCAGTTCATGATTCACGGATATATCGTGAGATATATGGCCAGGAAACCAGCAAAAAGTGCTTGAGAGCGAGGCACACTTTTCTTACCACTCTGCATACAGCTCGGCCACGACGAGTGAGGTTTGTGATGTAAGGAAGAAGCAGAGTGTGTATACATGTTATGGACTGTAAAGAAAATCAGTATTGCTCAAATAAAAAATCCTCTGGATATGATAAAACATCCAAACGGGGCCTCACAATTCTCTCTCGACGTAAATGTAAATCTCTGCGAATTAATGCAGCTTCCTCATCTACGGGTTCATGAATAAACGGACATGCCATTTTAAGGTCTGTGTAACTTTATTGCGCGCGATTAGGAACGTGAATGAACAAACAAATGGCATATGGAATTTCAACACCTCTCGCGCTTCGAAATGGGGGTGGAGATTGTAACAATCCCTGGGTTTGCGGAATAAAACCTGCTCCCAACCAGGTTAGGTTCACGGAGTACGTTACTCTGGTTACTCACTCGGAGTAGAAGATACCTCGATTTCTGAAATGGGCTTGACTTACCCCGCGGTCGCGGGTTTGACATACCTCGCGTTCTGAAACCAAAAACCCTGAGTATTCCGTTTTCTGGGGTTAACTTACTCTGAGTTTGCACTTACCCTGCTTTCTGAAACGGGCCCCTGTTCAATAAATCCTTGTTTACCCCTACACCATATCGTCCTGCCTGTCTCTGCCTGCATTTGGGTTCTCCCCTGTCAAATCCTTAACATGTATGATGTGGTGTTGCAAATGTGGCATGCCAACTGATTTTAAGCACTATGTTAATTAAATAACAGTTACTTAATTACAGGATAAAAGCTGTTGCACATGTTTGATGCAATGATGCGCCGGAATTAAAAAAAACGGATCCCTATTATTTATTTGAACTTACATTTGATTTGATTCGCTTAATACGATTTTAACTATGTGTCTTTTAAAAGATTTTTAGTTCAAAATAAACAGACATTCAGTAAGTGCTTGTGTATGTTTCCTTAAGTTAAAAACATTAAACCCACAAAGGTAACTTCATGTCTATGAACTGCGTGATTGATTTTTGTATATATATATATGTCTCATTAATCCCATGTACTCAATACTACTGTGCAATTCAAAATGTTAGGCAATGTGTAGGGGGCCTCAGGTCTTGACTTGCTTACGGCCCCCGAAATGGTAAACACGCCCCTAACATTTGGTATCCATGGTAATATTAACCTAAATTATCAGCTGCTAAAAATGATCAGCCTGCTAAATTCAAATTATTAATCATGCTCCTTTCTTTGCTTAAGACATTAAGCATCAAATTCAGAATTAGCAATTTATAGCAAGTAATGTTGAAACATGAAGTGAAAAGATGTTCAGTTGGCCTCTGTTCAGATCTCCCACACTTGTAAGCTCATGCGGGAGAGGTACATATGCAGCGCTGCTGTTACAAAATGGTATGCTCCATGAAATATTGAGCAAAAGATTTGTGCTCTTTTTTTATCCCAGAAAGAAGCCCCACCAAAGCTACAGGGTGGTCCAATGTCTCATCCCAAACTTGAATATTTTCAGAAGCAAAGAACTATGTCCAACATCAGTATCAGCCCAGCCGTGGTTTGAGTGTTCATTTCCCTGTCATTATCAAACTGGACTCTATTTAGGTCTTATTTTCTGAGCAGACGACTGCCTTTACTGTATTGGCATAGAAAAATACGTATTTTTATTAGTGGTGGAGGGGTAATGTATATATTTTTAGGGAGCTTTTGGAGACTTCTAATGAAATAATAAGCTTTTGCAACTCACCACTGCTGACGTGGAGCTGTGAGAGACAAAGAGACTTGTTTGTTCAGCTCAACAAATGAACAACATGTGAATTATGGTTGTTGAAAAAGTTCACCTTTAAAGCAGATTACATAACGTACAAATAGGCGTGACTGTGAGAGCTCAAAGGGGAAGGTTTTATGACACTTTCAATTCCAGACAGGTACATGCACTGGGGGTTTTAAAATTGACCGGTGTGGACTTCTACACCACATCACAAAACTGTTATGAAAACATAAATGATCTTTATAGAACAATTAACAATGAGCGACTGATATATGCAAGTTGTGGTGATCTTTGCATTGCTTGTTCAGTTTCCAAAGATCATATCTTAAGTTTCCTTCTGTACCTTATAGGACCTGAGAAACATAAGAAAAACATATTAATAATTCATCAGATTTAAAGGGATAGTTGACCCCCAAATTAAAATGAACCTCCCTTACACCATCGTAAGTCTATATGACTTCCTTTCTTCATAGAAACACATTCATCAAGCATAAACATAATCCATAAAACAGTGGGTAAATGAATGTAATCTAAAAAGAAACAACATGTTTGTGAGAGAAAATCATTTATGATCTGATCCATGCATCACGTTAGAATGTAAACATAATACTGTATATGGGTAAAGTACCATTAATATGGCGACACCGGTTCTCACCAATGAGACTAGTCATCATATACAGTACATCATGATGAGGAACTACAAATATTACTTTGAAACACCTAATTTCCTGTACATTAGTAATTTCCTAAACTGAACAGTGTTAACATTACCATAGATCTCGATTTTCTCTTGAAAATGGCTACAAGAGTATCTCATGACTCCATTGTCAGCAGTCTACAGTCAGCATCCTCTTCATCTGCCCCGTGTCCGCTCAACCAACAAAAGAAATTTGACAGGTTATGAAACATCAGTGAAAGCCCAGGCATCTGACTGCTTTTGGCTGACCTTGTGTAATGACCTGTTAATGGAGCTAGAATAATACACAAGCAGTTAAAGCATTTACGGTTACTTGGGGCTTGCTTCCTGGAAATGGTTATATTTTATCTGTAGCCTTTTGTCTTTAGGGAATTGCTGTCAATTTATTATTTATACTTAAAGGGGATAGTTCAACCAAAAATGAAAATTTGCTGTTTATGTACCCTCAGGCAATCTGGTGTGTTGGTGACATTTTTAGTTCAGTATACCAATAAAGAAGTTTGCCACTTTGAGAGTTAAAAAAGTATATATATTAAATACAAGCCCCATGGCTCCTGCTGACATTTTGACATCTTGTAAAGCGAATCAATCATGTTTTTTTGCCAGAAACTGAACACAATTTATATCATTATTGAGTGGTGCAGGGATTACGTATTTTTGTAGGCCAACTAGGAAGTTAGTTCCACATTGGTTCACTCGACCGAAAGCCTATGCATTTTTCACATAAACTTTTGGAAGATTTTGTAGGGTTATTATGACGTCTAACATCCCTGCCAAAGGATGTAGTCACTTTTAGCAACTTATATACGTCGGGGCGAAGTGCTAGAAAGCTAACACGCTTTCGAGTTTGCATACAAAAATACGTTATCTTTGAGTTACTATATTAGCATTAATTCACAGCCTCTGTCCAATGCGTGATCTTTTTGCGGTGTTTGGTGGTGGTTTGGTCCATTTAGGGTAAAGTGCACTTTCTGTCACATAAGAAAAGCAGAAAGTGTGTGGTATTCCCCTTAAACTCCCCATAAACCGAAAATTGTGTTCGTTATTATTTCCGAATTCTGGCACATTTCCGAGTGAAATAGAATTTAGGACAAGAAAAAAATAGTGGCCAGGGTTTGTTTAACTGACAGTTAAAGGGGAGGACTTAACAGATGCTACCAAGCCGTCTAACTTACGTCATTTGAGATGGGTAGTCACTAGAGGGTGGAAGTGTATTTTCAGATTTTATCAGAATATGAGGAAACGTGAATTTAAAAAAGAGAATGACACACATTGGTAAGCTATTTACCAATAGCATTTACCATTTTTTATTTCACTGGGACTCTAAGCTCTGCACAGGAGTCTGGGTGAACTATCCCTGTAATTGTGATGGACCACCAAGTTTTACACAAAAACTGGTTTCATAAAATGGGCTAAAAGGAATAGAAAATCTCACAATTTAGTCACGAACATTCCTATATTTATATGACTATAATGTTTTTTTAAATTATTAAAATACATAGACATTTGCCATGAGGGTGAATTGTGTGCGAATGTTTACTTTTGAGAGTTGTATTTTTTCAATAAGAGTCAAGAGACTGACTGCAGAAGGTCTGAACCCATGGCAGCTTACATTGGCCATGGACCCCCCAAGCGGCAATCTGACTGACATGTAAAGAAAAAAATCGCAGTTCATTTTGTTTGGGGGCAGGAAAATGTGAAGTCCACATTCCTAGATTTCCTGGAAATCCTTTAAAGTCATGGAGACTATATCTGAGTTACATTCATAAAGATACGTGTATTGTTTGTCCATCCATTAATGAATGGATATATTTAGCCATTAAAGTTTGAAGGGTAACAAGTTCCAGAGAAATGCACAGCTGGAGAGCCAATTTAAGTGCATCCCCACTTCAACTGAATGGTTCACATAGTAGGATGTTTGCATTGTGAAAAAAAGACTGACAAGTCGATTAAAGTGGAAAAAGCTGACATGTGAAAATTATCATCTCATTCCTTTCCAAGACTTGATTTCATACATTGATTGGGAAACACTCTTTTATTAAGCATAATGTGCACCAAAAATGAAAATTCAGAAAGAAAATAGGGTCTGTTTTGATTCCATGCTGACTTTGATTCCATCTGTAGTTTCTGTGATTTCTTTACTCCACAACTGAGATGATCAAAAATGAATGTAGCTATATAAAACAGGGTTGTGCTTGGTTGTACAGTGAGATCATATGTAACTCACGCTGCTTTTCCAATATACTTTTATGGTGTCTTGGCGTGCTAGCTAAGGGAAGATCTTTAGGGTGGGACACAAATCTATTATGATGTTCTGACGTCCACCATAGGTCTCACTGTAATAAAGTAATGAACTCTCCTGTCTGCTTGAGAGAATGCATTATGTGGCAACTAGAAAAAACACAGTCCTGAGATTATATCATTGGCTGCAGTTGTAAAAGACCCTCCGCAGAACATGAAACAGATATAAGAACATTTAGAGCTCTGTGGCAACTCGCAATTTGTGTTATCATCTGTATCAGTCTACCATGAGAATAATTATAGCTGCTGAACCAGATAAAAGCTCCAACATCCTGTACAGATACACAAATACTGTCTTTGAGTTTACATGGACTTTAAGCATTTTGACAAAGATAAACTGAGCTAATAAAAAAGAAGAAAAAAGCAACAAGACCTGAGGAATGTTCTTTAGCGCGCTTTGCGTTCGCAGCAGGAAGAGCCAGTCGAACCACAGGAATGCAAAGCGTTGCAGCAGACATGGTTTTCCACCAGCCTCTGTGTGTGTGTGTGTGTGTGTGTATGTGTGAGAAAGAAACAGTGAGAGAGGAAAAAAACAAGGATCTGTTGTGGTGAATACACTTTATGTACAGAATCAGAGGTGACAGAGAGGTTGTGCTGGACAAATCAGTTTTCAAAAGCTAAAAACAATATAATACTTTCAAACAGAAATATTTCAGTCCCCAAGATAATGTATGGCAAATGAACCACTATAGACTGGTTGACAACAATATTATTAATATCATTTGTATGTTTGTAAATACACACAGGTATCATTAGATGTCACATGGTCTTAGATGAGTGGTTCTAAAACTTTGTCGTTGTTAGGCCCCCTTTGTTTGGAGTCCATTGCTTTGCCCCCCAAACAAAAAATATTAATCTTAACTTTTGAGTTTTGAATAAACCAAAAACTTGTTCAGTTAAACAATGCTTAAACTTCAATTGTTTTATTCATAAAATGCCACAAAATCTTTTGTCCCGATGGATCCATCTTGGGGGCCCCAGGGGGGAACGCGCCCCCAAAATATGACAACCCCTGCCTTGGATGATTTATTATTATACAATAATGTATCACTCAAAAAAGGTTACAGTTGATGCAGCCTTTGCTGTAGCGGTCTACACTGAATGGTTAAGTTAGGCGCTGGTAATGCAGAACCGCAGGGCAGTTAGTTAGAATAGAGGATTGTTTTGACTGCTTCGTGCTGGCAGGGACCATTCTATCCCAGGAGGTTTGACTTGGAAAGACTCTCGCACGGAAATACCTCTGGCATGGTCCAGGCTGACTCTGGGGT
This sequence comes from Triplophysa dalaica, assembly GCF_015846415.1. Taxonomy (NCBI): domain Eukaryota; kingdom Metazoa; phylum Chordata; class Actinopteri; order Cypriniformes; family Nemacheilidae; genus Triplophysa; species Triplophysa dalaica. Next base: position 2,200,245 of record NC_079566.1, on the reverse strand, counting down.
GGGTCTCCATTGAGCCGAACGGATGAAATGTTGCACCAGGGCTGGAGACTGAGTGGGAGGGAGGTGGGGGTATAAATCGGGTGGGGTAGACGAAGAGCGCACAGAGAGCTGACAGCCCTCAAGGATGAAACGGGGGAATTTTTCCCATCCAAACTAAATCCCACAGGTGCTCAGCAGTGGTTGAGGTGGCATATCACATTGCCCTAGCTCTCTCCAGCGTCCAATAACCCGTCTCACTATTTCCCCCCAAAGTGCGTTCACACATTCCAGACAGGAGAGGCCCTTGAAGGCCTTCCAGCTTCAACATTCGGCCTGTCTGGAAAGAATTAAGGGCTGGGGGAGGTGGACAAGGTGGTTGGACCAATGTTCCCGGAGTCAGGGAGACACACCCCATTGGAATAGGTTTTTCTATCATTATCACCTCTCTCAGTCCACACTCTCAAGATCAATCCAACAAGGATCGCAACTCTCTCAAAATGATTAGGAAGTACTTCTGTAAAGGACCTAATATCAAGTAAGTAGTTATTTAACAGATGCTTTCATACCAAGTGACTTACTACATACTTTTGCAGGGAAAGTACCCTGGAGTGCCCAATCAAGAGTTCAGTGGGGACATCTCGTTGCCAGGGCTGAGGGAGCAAACTTCCACTAGCTTTAGCCACTGCATTGCACCATCAACAGAAGTGTCCTTAAGTCGGCTGCACTGTGCAAAACAATTAGTCTAGTTAAGTCACTACAAGCCTATTTAGAGGCTTCCACACCAGAGGAACATTTACAAAGTCCCTGCAACCACTGACAGACGTACACTCTTTTGGCATGTTCACACCACAGGAACTACCAGTGATGAAAGTGTCCATTGATTGGCCACAGAAAAGTATTTTAACATTTTTAAAAGACATAAACGGCATTTACTTTTTACCTTTGTCCACACTTTGTACACTTTCCTTATTTTTCGCTGATTTGTGTCCACGTTGTAAGTTTCGTTTTTTATCCCACCTCTTTGCTTTTTTATTCACTACTACAATTAGTCTTTGCTTGCCGGAAACCCACAGCAGACAACAAAAACGCAGCTTCAATCACATCGTCCGCTAGTTGTTAAGGTATTTTTATGCCATGCTTGACCCGATTGTCGGCCATCTTACTTGACTTAAGGTTTATCCTCTTTGTGGCTCTTTATGCACTTGGTCCTTTAGGCCGACCAATAAAGCAAGCAAAATGTAATTACTCATGCAGTGTTAACTGAAAGACTAAAGGAATATGAATGTTCTTAAAAATTTGAAAATCATCAGATTATTGTATAATGTTGCTGACTCTCTTTATTAGAAATTGCCTTTTAAGGGCTACAGCAAAAAGCTGAAACGGACTAATCTCTATTTTTCCGGTGATCCAAACGTAACGATGTCCTATAATTCGAATAACCTCAGACCCAAGAAACAATCAAAAATGGGGGCAAGGCCATTTTGAGCTGCTTTAGAGAAGATGAAAAGCTGCTGCAGTAGGTTTTTTTACCATGACGAAACATTTTTGACTGAGTTGCGCGCATACTTTCATTACAGTCTCTGTAAGCTCTGGTAATAATAATTCAGGAATGATCCACTGAAGCTCTGAGCATTTATCACAACGGATTGTGAAGCCAAAACTGGTAAGGGGTGGAACATGTCCGCAACACGCTCTAAGCAGGTAACTAATTACAACACATTGGGTCAGCTTGATCAATCAGAGTGTATAAATTAGTCATTAAGTATTTCTCAGCACTAAGAGCTGGCCAAATTATGCCTATGAAGTATTGCATACACCTATACATTTATGGGACAGTTACCATTTGACTCTGGAAGGAGACTTATGATCAAGTCAAAACTGAAGGACCTTTTAATTTTCTTCATTCTGATGCGTTTCTCACAAGAGAAACTCTGCAGCAAGGGCCAAAATATCGAACGCCTGAGGCAGCTGGCCCCTGATCAATCGATCTGTTTTAAACGACTGCCAGATTAGATCAAGCACATTTTATGCATTTTTGAAACATCACCACATTTCGAAAGATTAATGAGTTTCTGCTTTATGTAAGAGACCCAACTTTCTGAGAGCTTTTCAAAGGGACTGGACCGCTTTGGTATTTTCTGGGTGAGGTCTACCGAGGAGTTGACAGAAGCGGTGAGGAGCCGGGGCGGTGCTGTAGAACTGCCAGAGTATTGACACAGACCTTGTACAGAAAGTTAACACTGATTTTATTTGAAAAACGTGAGAGGATGGGTGTTGACGCCTGGAAACAAAAAAAAGAAAACAAAACCACGAAGGCACATCATAGCTCAGATCTCAAACCTAGGCAGCTACCTGGAATTGTAAGCATGGTTTGATATTAAGAGCGCACTCACTTTATGCAAACCTTAACACCTAAAGTCTGGTTTGGTTGGCTAGCATGAGCACGCTGTACTATACCTGGGTGATTGAGCACTATTTCCATCGATGGGCTACTTGCACGAAGCCGCCATCTTAGATTTCCGATCAGTGATTATGGGCATATTAACTTAAGCCGTATAACACTGAATGTGAAAATAAGGATTTTTGGCTGGCAAAATATGAGCTTTTTTAAGATAAAAAGAAGAAACTGATACATCAGTGATATGACAAAAATCTCCCATGTCCTTACTCTGCTTGTCTTAAGCAAAATGTTTGCGGGCTTTCTGGTGCATCATCTTTAAAAGAGGCTTCCTTCTGGGACGACAGCCAGGAAGACCAATTTGATGCAGTGTGCGGCGTATGGTCTGAGCACTGACAGGCGTACCCCCCACCCCTTCAACCTCTTCAGCAATGCTGGCAGGACTCATACGTTTATTTCCCACTCTGGAGCATGTGCACTGAACTTCTTTGGTCGACCATAGCGAGACCTGTTCCGAGTGGAACCAGTCCAGTTAAATGGTCTTGGCCACCGTGCTGCAGCTCAGTTTCAGGGTCTTGGCAATGTTTTTGTAGCCTAGACCATCTTTATGTAGAGCAACAATTCTTTTTTTCAGATTCTCAAAAGTTCTTCCCCATGAGGTGCCATGTTGAAGTTCCAGTGACCAGTATGAGAGAGTGAGAGCGATAACACCTGCTCCCCATTCACACCTGAGACCTTGTAACACTAATGAATCACATGACACCGGGGAGGTAAAAGGGTAATTTGGAAATTAACATCAGCTGGTTCAGCCGCAACTGATGGCGTGTAAAAGGGTGTCTCATTACCAAGGTGTCAACTCAAGCAAGCTGTAAAACACACAGAGATAAATATTCAAGTGACTCTGAGCAAAAAAAGAGGTTAAAAGTAAAATTAAAGAATTCATAAACAATAAATGGCAAGAAGTATGGAACAATGATAGCAAGGGTAGACATATGTATAGTATACAGAAACAAGTAGGAAATGGAAGAAGTGTTTTTAGGAATAGAAAAGAAGATACAATCATTTCTCGCATTCAAATAGGGCACACTAGATTAAATCATATATTGTTCAAAATAGGAAAACATAAAACGGGTAACTGTAATTATTGTGATCAGGCGGAATCAAATGAACATGTCTTAATAAAATGTATAAAATATGTAAAGGAAAGAATAGAACTTATGAAGGAAGTAAGTAAATTGGGTGTTGTATCATTTAATATGGTAAGTCTATTGAAAATGCATGCAGAACAAGATCAAATATATAGTGTTATTATGAAATATTTTAAAGCTATAGGAGTAGACAGGAGAATTTAAAGTAATAGGTTTAAATAAAAGTTTTTTTTCCCCCTCATTTATTCCCCTCGTTTATTTAAGTTGTTAATTTCTAGACACTTATCAGTGCTTCACACTCCAGGCCAGTTGGTGGCGGTAATGCACCGAAAGTTGGTTTGCCAACCGCCATAAAACACCATTAGAAGAAGAAGAAGAAGGTGTCAACTCATAATGGGTAAAAGCAAAGAGCTCTCTAAAGACCTTCGTGACCTTATTTTGTGAAACATACTGATGGCATTGGATATAGAAAGATTTCTAAACTTCTGAATATTCCAGTGAGCACTGTTCAGGCCATAATCCAGAAGTGGAAAGAACATAATTTTGCCATAAACCAAACACAACCAGGTGCTCCTCACACATTTCTGAGGAGTAAAAAGAATAATCGGAAGCGTGGTCCAAGAGCCAAGAACCACTTGTGGAGAACTTCAGAAAGACCTGGAATTAAAAATTACAATTTCAAAGAAAACAATAAGTAACGCACTCAACCGCAATGGCCTGTATGCACGCTTACCACGTTAGACTCAATTGCTGAAGAAAAAACATGTTGAAGCTCTTTTAAAGTTTGCTGCACAACATTAAGACAAGCCTGTGAAATAATGGGAGAATGTAGTCTGTTCAGATGAGACCAAAGTTGAACTCTTTGGATGCCATAATACACACCATGTTTGGAGGTCAAATGGCACTGCACATCACCCAAAAGACACCATACCAACAGTGTCGTTTGGAGGTGAGAACATCATGGTGTTGGTTTGTTTTTCAGCATACTGGCAAACTTAAAGGAAGGATGAATGGACAAATTTACAGAAAAAAAATCTGCTGCCATCTACCAGAATGATGAAGATGAAACTAGGGTGGACATTTCAGCAAGACAATGATCCAAACACACAGCCAAGGAAATTCTCAACTGGTTTCAGAGAAAGAGAATAAAGCTGCTTGAATGGCCCAGCCAATCACCTGACTTGAATCCAATAGAAAATCTAAGGTTCATAGAGTTCATAGAAGAGGCCCACGGAATTTTCAAGATTTGAAGCCTGTTTGTGTGGAAGAATGGGCCAAAGTCACACTTGAGCAATATATGCGACTCATTTAAGGAGGCGTCTTGAAGCTGTCATTACCAACAAAGGCTTTTGTACAAAGTATTAAATACATTTCAGTAACCGTGTTCAATACTTTTCTCCTGTGGCATTCTATTTTATTACATAAAACTTAATTTGTGAATTTATTTGTTTTGTTTTCTTTGTATGCATGGATTATTTGGGATGTTATCGTAAATTTCATGTTAACAGACCTTGAGAAATATATTAAGTGAGAAAAATGGTGACGTATTCAATAGTTATTTTACCCGCTGTATATATATAATATATACAGTAGAAGAGACCTCCAGTGATTAAATAATATATGTATGTAATAATTTACTTGAGCACAGAAGAAACGCAATAAACATGTTCATGTCTTCTTTTAGATGTAGATACCAGCATGTTAGGGTTGCATTCAGATAGGTATCTGAAAACCTCTTTGACTTTGTCCAAAACAACATTCCAGATTATGTGAGATGAGATCAGAGCACTTGTTAGGTCAGCTATGCCAGCTATGCTATCGGTGAAGGCAAAGTTTCATGACTTTTGGGTAAAAAGGAAGGAATTTAATCAGTGATTTTTTTCCTTTGTAGTTGATTTGAATGTCTTTTTATCAGATATTGCACAAAAAAACATTAATCAAACACAGTTTATCTTTTTAAAGAACATTGCTAGAATTTATGCACATCATTTCCATGTGTTTTTTATGCAACATCCCAAAATAGGTGGATGGAAACTTGGCTAATGTGTGCAGAAGCTTCTTGTAGACAATACAATAAAATATCCAACATCAACCATCACCTCCTGGTGAAAGTATAATCAACAGGTTGTCATACATGTCAGTGAATACATGACAAAGATGACACAACTGCCCATGTTCTCATAAATTTCCACATGCGCTGCCATAAAGAGATTAAAAATATTCCATTGCAGCTCAAACATCAACCTCCAGGTGGATCAGAGAAAGAAATGCAAGAAATAGAAAAGAGATTCCATAGTAATACAGACAGACGAATAAAAAAAAAACTGTTGCACGTCATGGGATGGGCAAAACATGATTTGCACTTGGATTTTAAAGTGAATGCTTCTCTGTAAATAATGTGGTACAGACATGCAGAGAAAATCTCTGCCTCAAATGAAACTCACAAATCTGTCAAAACTGAAGCCAAAAAAATACAGTTTTAGTGAATACATTGCCAAAAATGACTTTCTTACTTAGTATTTTTGTCTTGTTTTCTAGAACAAATGTCAAAAAATTCTTAAATCAAGATGCAATTTCTTGATGAGCAAAATGACCTACGAAAATTGGACAAATTTTTTTGATATATTGCTTAAAACAAGCAAAACAATCTGCCAATGGGGTAAGAAAAATAGTAAACCTTAATTCAAAATCACATCAATAGCAGATGTTTTTGCTTGTTTTAAGCACAAATTCACTGAAATTTCATCTTTTCGTCTAAAAACAAGACTTATTTTCTTATTAGAGTTATGAGACTTAATTAAAAAACTGGATATATTTCCAATAATTTTAGACATTTGTACTGGAAAACAAGACAGATATACTAAGTTAGAAAGTCATTTTTGTGCAGTATAATAACTTCATTTCTGACTGTTGTTTAGAAGAAAACTCTAGAACACAATATAAGGATTTGGGTGACATAGGTATGAATAAATATTTACATCATTTGCATTTTATCTAGAGTACATGTAGATTAACATATAGCACCGTCGTTTTAGAAAGAGTCCGAGACTAAAGGTCGGAAACAGTGATGAGGATTTCTAACCTCACCGACGGCCTGGAGTTAGGGACGATCTATTAACAGATCAAACCCGAAGGCCTCATTGTGCCTGCATGCTGATTTATTTTTAATAGAGGTCTCAGACACATATGGCTTTATTCCCATGGGCAGTTTCAGTAGGTCACAATTGTTGCCACGGAAAAAGACTTAATCGATGTGACTTATTTTCCACAACAGCTTACGTGGTGTTATGCCCTTCTGCCCGCTAATGTCATGGTATTTTTTTATTCTTTGGAGAACCTGTGGAGCAAAATATAGTAGTCGTATACAGTACAGTAGCATGTCCATCACTCATTTAGGGTGAATTACATTTATATTTTGTGCTTATTTTGTCAAGATTGCCTTGTTTTAACTTGTAAAGATATGAGAACTACAATAAATATGGCAGCACACCAGCTCCACAAATCTCAACACCAAATCTCATTGGTTCTAAGACGTGCTCACCAAAGGCCAGCTTTTTGTATATTAAAGGTTCAAGTTGTTATACACACTAGATTTTATTGGACATTTTTACATTGGCCACAGGAAGGAGAGTGGACGCACAGGTCAGAGGTTAAATCCTGTGAAGTGCAAGCGCTTGGTGATGAGAAGTGACAAACTGTTTCTGCACCTAGAGGCCCATAGGATCCCTATACGGACAAGGTAAAACCAACATCTGCAACCTATTGCACCCCCTATTATCCTCGGGTGAACCTCATGGAAAATACGACACAAGCAGCAGGAATGTAAACACGACCCAATGGGAACTCCCATTTATTTTCTTTCTTGCGTGAGCAGCGAATGCTATTTCGTTCTGTTTTTCTTCCCTCCCCGTTTGGCTGTTGGCTGTTCTTGTTTGAATGTAGATCGACATCACAGGTCCCTTTCATCAGTGTGTATCCCGTTGCAATTATCCACATTTAGAATCGCTTGACTATTGACGGGCCGGCACCTGATTCATTCTCTTTTGTCCCAGTAAATAGTGGTTGCTTACTCCAACATTTGAAACGAGGCGGTGTTGTGGGTTATCCAGGGTACATTGACACTAAAGTATTGAAACTCTTCACAACAGGGAACACATGTTCACATACACATTAAAGGCACACCACAGGTCTGCGGCACAGCTGTCTTCGTGAGAATCTAGGTTTGCAAAACCTACCAATCTAACAGATACTGGCAGATTTATCGTAGAAATCCAAACAAACCCAGAATACTGGCTTGTGCATATCCCAAAAATTCCAAATGCTGAAGAAACCGACGCGTGTTGACAGGGTTTTATGAAATATCAAGCAGTTCAATTGATGGTAAATGCCTGTATGTTACTGAAGTCAACGATCTGCAAAAATTTCAGATGTACAGAAACTACCTTAAAGAGTACATAACTAGGGATTTTTAAGGTCCTACTTTGCTTCATGAAGTGTTCAACAAGTGTTCACACAAGTTCATAGAATTTTGTATTAATTGACAGTATTTCTTACCTCATTTCTCATTTGACTGACTTTCAAATGATTCGTTCCGCGATTCATCTGTCTAATCCTCTCCTATCCACTAGCCTAATCTCATTTGATTGGTCAGATGGTCTAGTCTGCTGTGATTGGTCTACCCCGAAAGAAACTCAGGAGGACAAAGTTTGGGGGAGAAAAGTGAAGTTTTCACCGTCAGTCCTATAAAAATGTAGGTGGAGACTACATTTAGTCACGTTAATCTGCGGCGCTTCGCAAAACTGACTAGGGACGCTTTCCTAGCCAATAAGTTATTCATTCACCTTCGGATTTACAACCCACTCCAAAAAGCGCATACATCCATCATAAAATGAACCCACACAGCTCCAGTGTTACATGTGTCTCAGAACACAAAATGATACATTTGTGAGTAGAAATGATTCATATTTTGAGCTTATTTAGTAATTGACGTTCTTTAAAACGCAACAGATCTTCTTAGTATGTTAATAAGGTATGTTATAAAGTAAGTCATACTTGTCTGGCAAAAATAAGTAATAAAAGTTATTTTTCAAACCATGTTTAAATGAAGAGAAGAGTTTTAGAATCAATGGAGATGAGCATTACAGCACTTTAATGGGGTAATTGGGGATTCCAACATAATGGATCTGACAATTTTAGTCAAAACCTAAAATACAATGTCATGATTCTGCCACCAGACTGAGAAAACCATGACTAGAAATGCAGAATCATGACATATAAACTTTCAGAGAATGTATTTATTGCAAATGTACTGAGCCATCTGTTACTAGAGTCAAGACATCGGAGAAATATCAGTCATTTCTATTGTACAAAATTTCACGGAACATTTGCATGACGAATTTAAGAAAGTCAATTTACAAATTTGCATTGTTGATCGATAGAAATTGCTTAGTTTGGGTGTTATGTACAGTAAGTGCTAAACTAAATAAGACAAAAATGAACCATCTGAAGTATTTATTCTCTCAATTCTTTTTAGCTGCTTTTGTCTAGACATTCTTTAATTTACCAGAAAACAAAGTACAGAGTTTAGATGATTTTGTGAAATCAAAAATGACAGTTAAGTATCAGATATTTTGGTCAACCCGATATTTAATCTTTGCATATTCTGTATTTTTATTATCAGGCATCCAGTTGGAGGAGGGAGCTTGTCACTTTGAAGTCATCCTTATGAAGTCAAAGCTCCCTGTTTTACCAACAAAACCATCAATCCACATCAATGTACAGCTGGGATCAACAACACATCTGTTTCAGGAAAACAGAACTTGGGCATAGTCTTTAACAAATAAGCCAAACCTAAACCTGTCCACATCAAGGCTAGAGTCAATTGAATGTTTTACAACATCATATAAATCAACTCAATTTTACTGATACTGTTATCTCTTCATGTCTCTACACACGATTATAACTGGCTTTGTATGCTGATGTTTCAGAATGTCACAGTGCTTTTAGTGTTCAACCAGTAAAGCGGATATACATCCCATCACATCGGCTTGTTGACGATCTGTAGTTGCCCTCTATAAATTTCAAGACTCGTACGCTGGTGTTCAGTACATGCTCTGAATCTTGCCACAGCACATTCCTACAAATGAACGTTTACTCCCATTCTCTTCTATCAGTGTCTACTTGTACAATGACCAAGACACAAAGTTACTTCACATTCACTGTCACTCAATGCTGATACAAACCTCCAACATCTACTTCCGTGGCTGAGATCACAACCTGGTCACAAAAATGTTCTCAATTTCTGCTAAGTCTTTGGACAACTAATCCTTGAAATGTTGCAAATATGGCACTGCTATACAGCTCCTGGAAGATTAATCACATTAGGTTTTCCATAAACCACTTACTAAATTAATTAATGTGATATTACCTGAGTTCCAAAACGTAACTGACCATTGTGCATATTACATGAACTGTTTGTCTGTGTAATCATTTGTATTCAAATACTAGTGATGTAACATAGTATAAATGTGTTGCCAGTCTGGGACTCATTATGTTACTTTGCAAACACAACATTTATTGCACAAGAGTTTCATGTGAATTATGTGCACTACCATCAATCTTTATTATAATTCAAAACTGATATATTTTAACGTTTGATTAAGCCTAGGCGGAGAACTCCTTCACTACTCCAAAAGACTGTGATTTGATGTGTCAAAAAATACATGCTGTAAGCCACTGTTTGTGTGCCAACAAAAGCAAAGGGGGAAATGAGACACGAGTGTTATATTAAAAGAGTCTGGACAACAAACCAAACTTCTACAGTCACTTGTGGCTTGGTTATGTAATGTTGCAACAGGATGTGTGCAGTTGGAGTGTGCTATAGCCCCAATTAAAAAGAACGAGAATGGCAAGAAAAAATATAGCCGCAAGCTGCAATTATTGGGATACAAGGAGATTTCGAAAATGGGGAACAGGTCCTCAACAGCACAATAAAAGAACAGATTCTGTGGATAGGGTTGCTCACAAACAAATACAACTATGTGTGAGATGTTATGGTAGAACTCTTTGACTCTTTCCCTCAATGTAAAAGTACAGCAAATACCCTTTGAACAAAATCATAAGATACTTCATCTGGTTCTCCCAGCAATATGAAAAAGTAAGTTTGTCTCATGTTAACAGTTTCAGTGACCCAAACTTGCAATGACATATTTCAGACACTGAACATTTACTGTCTGGTCAGGAACCTGTGGCTCTCCTGCAATAATAATGTGGCTCGCCGGGTGTCTTTTCCTTCACCAACACATGATCATTATAAAACATCATAATACATTTTCAAGTTGTCACTGGTCAGTGCATATGCAGTTGATTTGTGGAGATTGTGAAGAGATCAGAGGAGCGTCATTACCTCAAAGTGAATCGCCGGAATGCAAGTATGCTTACGAATCACTCTGACGTTACTTTGATGTCATAATCGGGCTGCACAGCACTTTAAGAAGTCTAACACACCTAATACAAAGTCAGAAGAAATATCAGAAATGAGTGTCAGTATGTGAGTATCAGAAATAGGAACGTACACTTTTTCAACAATATATCTGTGATGAAGATTAATTTTAGAGGCCTGATGTTTAAAAGAGAAAAATTGCTTTTTGGTGAAATAGTTCCCAACTCCTGGTCTAAAATACTGCATACAATAAATACAAATGATGTTACTTATTATAAAACTCTGAAGACATTGTAAGTTTATCATGGTTCCATGTATTCATTTCTATGCATTTAAACCCTTCTCATCAAAAATATTCAAGTCAGAAGGATGTTTTGTGAACTTTTGTGTACACAACATATAGGCATATTAGTCATAATGGGTCACAAGTGACAAATATGAAACTCGTATCTGCTAAATAAAAAATGTTTTGTCATGACGGTCTGAAGATGATGCGTGCCAAGCTTTGTGCAAATCAGATGAGATGTTTTTACAAATTAGAAGTAACTGAGGAAGGGCCTCAAAACTACAGCTTAAAGTATATTGGGCACAGGGTTAAAAAAGTGGTAACCACCACAAATAAGTGCACAACGTAGGTCAGCATCATTCATTTACAATATTGACCCATCAAAAACACCAATTCCAGAAAGCCTTCATCTACAACAGGGTTCTTTAACCGTTTCCACACCAAGGGCACCTTGGAGGATGGAGAGATTGTGAGAGAGTGGGCACTGCACGTCTAAAGGATCATAAGTATTTCTATAATATATTATATTATAGTATAGATATTGAGGACAGAGATTCCCCCCTTCTATTTAAAGCGTTTTGAGTACCCAGAAAAGCGCTACATAAATGTAACTAATTATTATTATTAGATATTATATGTTAATCATGGATTCAAAATAGCTTGATTGATTTTTTAGATCAAACTGGGTAGATCCCTTCCAGTTCCCCGGTTAAAGAGCCCCATCTACTATCTGCAATAAATACATTGACTACTCAGTATGGAGCGTGTGACCTATTCCTCAGCCTTAAACAAAGATGAGAAACTCAATGAGATAATGAGATCTCAAGGAGATCAAAAGAGTGAACAATCTGGGCCCATGTTGACAACTCAGCTGGAGGTTTGGTGCAAGATTAAGCAATAGATGCTCAGGAAAAGCAGCAAACATCAATCTTCAAATGTATCCACACCCATTATCCAGCCCGATAGATCAAACACCATTTCCAGGATTCGTCTGAGGATCCTACCAAGCCAGGGACATGAAAGAACGGATATGAGCAGCATTGATGGGAAACCTCATACATGGCTGAATGAGATCTCCCCATGGCAGTCAGCTCAGGGTAACCAAGCCAGGAATTTTATATCATGTTTAACACCCCTTGAATTTTCCTTCAACTTAAAGCTTTACGTTGTTTGGAATTGCTAACATTACACAGCAGCGCTGTGAACTTCATAGAACAATCCTAAATGTAGAGACGTTCTTGAAATGTAACAGTTCGTCCAACATAAACGCACTTGACATACAAATATTTATAGTTTGCCAAATAGTGACAATATATATCGTTACCCAATGACAATAGCCACAATACTTAAAGCAGGATTACGCGTCTTCTGCTGCATTTATGTAAGAAGACTGCGTTGTTTAGTAACCAGCAGTCGTTTGACTGTAAAGGGCAAGATGCTTCTGGCATCAAACATGGACTTGCTTCACCACAGAATGTGAACAACACATTCATCATGATTTCTGGGTTCAGTTACAGGCCCGCATCATTGGCTTAGACAGACTAATATTGAGTCAGATGATGAGAGGAATTAAAGGTTAGGCATTATGTTAAATGACACGGTCTTATTTGGGTTTGTGCATCTGCTCTTAATTCTAAAGGTTAAATGCATTAAGACATCATTTCTTAAGACCCAAATAGAGGCTTTGTGGGATAGAGATTGGGTTTTCTAGCCATCTCATTAGTAAGAGTATACTGTCTGAAAGTACCACAAGAATCGATTCTAAATCAAAAGCGCAAAAAGACATTTAATCTATGGGTATTTCTAGGAGAGATGCTTGAAAAGCTGGCGAGACGGACAGATCTTTAGTTAAGACAAAACCTGCTTCACACTGACCTCTGCTGTTGGTCTTTAAGATTTTTATGGGAACTAGATTTATACAAATTTAAATGAAAATGTGAACCATGCTTGTTGGACAAAAGGTGAGGTTTTTATTTGTTGCTTATATGAGGTTTTTCCTTCAATGCAAGTCTTGTTTCTGCCCGTCCACCATGTAAAAAAGTACTGTTCATAGGAGATAGTTCAACTTCTGACATACTCATTCTCATAGACTTTCGAACCTGTATTTACCTTCTTCCAGAGAACACTTAAGATCACTTGTAACCAAACAACATGGGACCCCTTGACCATTATTTTGAAAAAAAAAATTGTTCTTTCCTGTGAAAAACAGGCTCATCATTTAATCACATGAGATCATGATTTCAAACATTAATTTCACTATGATTTCGATGTGACATTGCTATGCTCATACTCAGTCGATATGAAAGATATTAAAGTTATATTGGAACTGAACTATCTATTTGAATGCAATTTTTATGTTTGGGAAATTCCAGCGTTATTGACGTGACATATTCTTCGTTATGGACGTGACATGACAATGCTGAAAGAATGAATTTGTTACGACTATATTAAACCGTCTGTTTATATTTTAATGAACCCTTGTTGATAGAGTCTAAACATCAAAAGATGTCTGTGTATGTAAATATATATATTTCAAAATGGGAAATAAACATAAATAACATTGTAAAGGATATGACAAAAAAAGAATGCGTTTTTGGGAGACGATAAACTTTGTAGGATTTCTGTAAAATAAAATGCACAATCCTGGAGCAATAATACCCAATGAATGGAGAAAGGGCTGTCTCTTTATAGAACATAAAGTATTTACTTTATATGTGATGAATGCCTTGTTCAGAATCTTCATGTTGTAATATACAAATCTGTTTCAGCCATAATATTGATTTAAAGTTCTTATACAACACATTTACAGCTATATAATCAACGTCTCATAAAGTAGTTACTTTATATTCATTTTCATGAGTGAATTTATGAGGAATATGTAGCGTTAATTTTTAACCGTTTGCATTTAAAAAAAGTGTGTACTTTTATACATCTATAACCCATCCAGACCAGTTCACATTTCACTACTGTTTAATATGGATTAAAACATGTAAAGCAAGAATCCGACATACTTACAATCAGGAGTGCAGATGTAATCGAGACATGGTTCTTTACTCAAGCACTCAAAAGTCATTTTTTTTAAGACAAAGACAATCATTTTTGCATGTTTTAAAAGTTAAGTGGATTATTTTTACTTTTTACATAATTTCAATGCATTGTTCAGAATTTTCATGTTGTAATATACAAATCTGTTTCAGCCATAATATTGATTTCAAGTTCTTATACAACACATTTACAGCTATATAATCAACATATATTTGACTAATAAAACGATGAGTTAACACCACAGAATAGACAGACGGCATTGAAACTGAAGTTCAGAGATATTTGAGAATTGAACATTAGGTGTCATTGCTGCATCATACTTGCAACTCTACTACTGGACTGGTTAGCATCATCATCGTGTTATCAGGTTGAAAATGTCATACTTTTGCAGCTCATCTAAGCATTCTGTCCTTAACTCCCAGGAGTGTGGTTTTCAGTAGAGACATCTAAAACTCGCCAAAGCCAAAAATATATTACAAGATGTAGAAAAAAACTTTAAGCTTTCAAAGTGCCATTTTTACACCTTATCGTGCAACAACGAACCTGTTGAAATGAAACAACCTGCATTGACTTGGACATGTAAGGTAGTGTTAGTGCTAGAAATATCACAAGAATCAAAATAAAGCCTTAAGGTACGGAATTTCTTTTCCCACTACATTTGCCAGCTCATCCTCCTTCATGATCAATTAAAGGTCCAGAGAGGATAGGGAATGTTACATTCGGTTCACCCACTTTCCATTGCAACTAAACCTGCAAACATCCGCAGACAAAACTGCAGGTGTTGCTACTGACCTCCCTCTCCATATGGATGGCACTGGGTTTGGGAGCGAGAAAACGAAAACAAAGATATAAATAATGAAAAAAGAGAGGGATGGTCGAGGAAGGAAATTCACGAGGCGGAGACTCGCCAGATGATGATGCCAATGATGAACAGGACTAGGGAAAGGACCACTGCCAGGATGCACATCTTCTTACGGGACTTTTGCTACAGTGGAATGAAGAACAGAAAATATTGGGTCTTTATTAAATTGCAGTATTATAATGTAGTGTTTAGTATCCAACTCAATTGTTCTAATGATAGCCAATAATATACTTTATGTGAGGAGAAACATAGACGTTTGATCAAATGAAGATGATTTGGCAGCATTTGAGGGAATTATAGGAGCTTTTGGATTCTGAATGCACCTTAGAGTTGGCAATAAGTTGCCTATTGAAATACAGCAAATTACTTTAGAATCAGAAATATGTATTTTCCAGTGTTTTGGTTCTGTTGTGGGATGCTGGTTTGCATGCTCTGGTGTTTGTGTGTGTGTTTGGTAAAGTTTTCACCTGGTAGAGAGATGCTCTCTGAAGCTGCTCCGCTCCTCTTTCCACATGCACCTCTGCACTCTCCACGTTAGCCTCTATGCTGTCTGGAATTACAACCATTTATATGCCTTCAGAAGAACATTAATCAGTGAAAATGTTTACTGAACATTGGCATTACCGCTTCTACACCCGGCAAACATCAAACTAAATTTTACTGTAATAGGAACCAGTGGTGCATCAAACTACTTCACCCAGGGACACGCACTTCACTGATGTTAAACAGGAGTGATAGTTTTGCCTCAGCTAGCTTAAAATGAAGAAAACTTTACAAGTGCTAACAGCTTTGAATAGCGTCTGCTAATGCAATAACATGCTCTCTTTTAGGGCTGTTAAACAATTAAACGTGATTAATCGCATGCAGAATAAATTATCGATATTGGTGAATTATTGATATTTACCAATTATTTAAGTGACATGTAAACGTTCATTTTTTTTATATGTTTCTTAAATATATGCATGTATGTGTATGTGTTTATGTACACAAAGGTAGTATGAACAAGACACAAACATATATTATGTAATTACAAACTTTTATTCTAGATGCGATTAATGTTTGACAGCCCTACTTCATACACAGCAACAACTGTTAAAACTTGACAATGATCTCACCGATTTATTTGTGCTGATTATGATGTGCGGGACTATAATATATACATTTGTAACACAACAGACAAGTTTTTCATTTGGGTGTTGATTTAAATTTTCAACACCATTTCTCAGAAATCGTGTACTCCACCTTTGGGGGAAACTAGAGGGGCAGCAAAAAATTTGAATAAACAAAGCAATGCTTGTCTTCCATTTTCACACCAAAGTCACTCACTGTCAAGCTTTGTATAGTTTCAACATTTTAGTCATAAGACCGTTTTTATATTCATCAAATATAAACTGAAAATGTGAAAACTGACTAGTAAAAACATTGGAACACACTCCAAAAAACAAACTATCTGACGCTCAAAGACGACCAGGCGTTAGGCCACGACCAACAGACGCTTGGTGTGTCCCTTGAGTTCAATCCATGTTTGTTAACTTACAGACAGTAAATGTATATTTACTTACCTATCATTTCTCCTTGATCATGAATCATTACAGCAAGATCCTTAAAAATCTGATTGACATCCAAAATATCAGACTGCAAAGACACAACAGAGATATTTAGACACTGAACAAATTCATCACTTATGCATGTCAATTTACTTCAACATTTTACACATGACACTAACATTCATCTCAGGTGATTAGGGATGGGTATCGTTAAGGTTTTAACGGTATTACTACTTTTATCGGTACCACTTATCGATCCGGTACTTTAACGGTACTCTTATCGGTACTTTTTGGTGTGTTTTTCTATGAAAGATAAAACTAAAGCTGAAGTTGTTTTCACTATTTAAAACATTCTTTACTGACCTTACGTATCTTAATGCATGTAAAAGATGACTGATACCCGCCTATTATTCATAGAGAATTAAAATAAAAATGCATGGGGGCCTTAGTTTGTTTGTGTTTTTTGTTGTTGTTGTTGTTGTTGTTGTTTAATTATACAGAAATGGTATTCCAATTATGTGTTGTGGCTGGAGATCTTCTCTTTTGTGATGATGTGTGTAGTGTAGCACATGCATCAGCAACAGGCCCTGTCAGGTTCATGCCTTAGACACTTTATACATTCAAATCCTTGCTATCAGATGCCCAGATGTCATTTCAAATCATGCTCTTGTCCTGGCTGTGCAGTGTAACATGTTTGGGCTTAAAAGTTATACAGGTTTGGAACCTCTTGCAATGTACACACACACAAAACGTTTATGTATTTCATCACTACAAATTAATTTTTAGGTAAGCTCTGCTTTATAATTTTTTAAGCATAATTTACCATTATTCATCCATTTTAAATGCAGTACTGTGAAAGCATTTTTTATGTTTAAGATTTATTTAGGCTACTGCAGAAAAAAAAAAACTAAGATTTATATGTAGGCTATTCTTTAATGTGATGTGTGTTTATTAAATTATTACATACTAATTTAAAGAAACCTTATGCAATGTTTATGTCGGCGCTAGGCTACGTACTTCAGGACGTGGATGATGAAGCTAGGTTGTTTAAATCTTTGCATTTGTCTGTCTGCCCATTAATCACCTTTGAAAGATGTTTTGTCAGATTGCTTGTGATTCCGCTCTTTCAAGCAAAAATCTTGTTGAACTTTTTGCAATGAGCATAGTCTGCATTCACTCGAGTGAAATGTAACCATAATTTAGACCGTTTGATTCTCTCCGCCATCGTCACTCTATTAAGCGCGAGCTTTCGTGTTGTGCGCGCGCGAGCTCTGTTTAGTGTGGGACTGACGGACATTTCACGTGCGAGATTGCGATTAACGAAAATGCAAGTAAATGTCTTGAATATTACAGCATATTAGAAATGGTTGGTCAGTTTAAATATGCTAGGTAAGTTTATTTAGCAACAAGAAATAGGAAATGTTTTTCTTTATTTATCCAGTACCAACAGCAGAACCGTTAACGTTAGAACTTATCGATACTTCGGTCTTTCATAATTCAGCACCGGGACCGATAAAGTACCGAGTTTCGGTACCCATCCCTACGGGTGATCCAATTACAAGTTGTCAGAAGAGACAGATCACCCGACATGCATCTTAAAGATGTGAAATGATTTTCTTTGAAATGATCCAGTACAAGAGGAACTGTAAACATGCCTCCCGTGAACACTGGATTTAAAAAGAAAAGTCTGAAGCTAACCTCAAGTTGTTGAATGGCAGTTTCTCTTTCTTTTATGAGCTCCAGGTCTTCCTCTGTTATGGCTACATCTTCAGTTTGTATGGTGGTCTTAGCCCAATCGTCATTACTGCACAAACACACAAACAGAATGTTTTAGTTCGGTGGTCCATTACAAATCAAAGCACTAAATTAAAATCCAATCTTACAAACAGGTCATATGCAGAACATACTTATCAAAGGACACCAGCTGCTCATCATGAACCCCGTCTTCAGCCTGTAGTAAATTCACAAAACTATAATGAAACAACTTGAAGACATTTTTTCATTGGAGTATGTGCAACCAAGAAGTTTAAGTAGATGGGATGCCTATTTAAGTCATTTTGACTTTACCATTATTTCCCCCCTCCAGAAAGAGTGTTTACATTTTTATTAAAGCTCATAAAAACTGGTAAAATGTGCACAACAACACCAGAGGAATTGATTCATGGGTAGATAAAGCTAAGGTTACTTCCTCATCTTCCTCGGACAATAAACCCTCCACTTATGCTTAAATATCTTTTTTAGTATGCATTTGCTTCACAGGTGTGTCCACTTCTCTTTCATTGTCTCTTGGGTAAACTAGCTTCTTGACAATGTGAAGCTCTGAGCACCAAACTATTCAAAGAACAATCGTGCATGTTTTAGAAAAAGAAATATTGTTTTTTTTCTTATAGAAAGGATAAGTGACACTTGCTTCTAAAAGAAACCTTAACATCCTGGAGGCCTTAACATGTATGTAGGAACAATGCAGAAGTGCAACAACTTCATTATTTACAAGTGAAGCACCTCGACTAATTCCTTAAATTTCTAAACATGAAATAGCCATCTATGTAAACCACAGACAGTGAGAGATTAGCAATAACATTAATAAATGTGTCTTACAGAGAGGCGGGATCCAGCTCGAGCTCTGGCCACCGATTCTTTCTCCTTCTCTGCAGCTCGACGTTGCACTACCTGGAAGTTGTTTAGCGCAGCTGAGAAGTCGTTCATCAGCCGGTCCTTCTGGATTTTTTGCTGCCTCTGTTTAAATTACAAATTAAACCATTTAATGTTTTATTCAATTTAGAAAACACTAATTTCAAGAACTCATCCTCTACACTTAAAAATATATATATTATTATATAGGAATGAAAAGTTCTGGATTGAATCGCAGATAAAATGTAAACTTTGAATGTACTGTTTTGGATAAAAGTGTTTGTCCAAAGCATATATGTAAATTTTTATTTCCTTATTCTTTACCTTAACATTTCGCTAGAGTTTAGAAAGTGAGATCAGAAGTGTCGTAGTTCTGTAAACAAGGACTTCGAGTTCAGCTTCGAACATACACCACAAGTAAAAAGGTTTGGAGAAGTAGTTTGGACTGATATTATAGTTCTCGTATTCTTTTTTGATCCAAAGGCTTAACAAATATACATTTGTGCTTCATTTTATTGAAATAAACGTAGTTGAGTGGACAGCGAAGAAAAGGTGCCTAGTATACATCTCAGTGTGCCCTCAAGAGGTTGGTTAAGGGAGTGAGCAGAGCCGTAAGGTGGCTACTAGGAAGGGACCACAAACAAAAGTCTGGACACTTCATAATTTATGTTATTTTCTTGCTTTTTCTGTTGTTTTTTAGGTGAGAAGTATTTCTGTGAATATGACATAAGCAGAAGAACTCCGTAAATTAGGACAACCTACAAACAGCTCGTGCAAAACTGCCAAATAACTTGTTGACACTCATATGTGTCCTGATAGCCTCACATGTAGACACGCACCTGTTCAGACAGGGAGACAGGGAGAGAGCCCAGATCCTTAAGGTGTTTGTTAGTCTCTTTGGCCAGCTGGTTTGTGTAGTGTTGCACCTGCTGACTGTAAACAAATCAGACATATTTAGAATATAAGAGGACAGGGTAAGAAAAGCACAGCCAAAAATAAAGCAAGCGCACTCACAGCCTCTCCCGCAGGTCACCTGTGTCTTGTTTGGTTCCAAGTTGGTTGACCATGCTCTTGATTTGAGCCGCTAATGAAGAAAACGCAGTTAGAAAAGTCGATATGAAGTTCAGAACTCTGGTCCCTCACTTGACATGAACTAACAGTTCATCTCAGTGTGAACAGTGTGAATCTCACAAAGAAATACATATAAGGTCAGTTCACAAAGTATCTTTCGCTGATGTGTTTAAGAACATCTGGATCAAATGGAACAGAACACAACTGCTGAAACAAGTTGAAGCGTACTTGGACTTCAATGACAACAGTCATTATGTGTCCTGTAGGCTCATGTTCAATTATATAATTACAAAAATCGCTGCTGTGTCTATGAAACCTTGTATTTCCGTTTTTATTTGTTGCCATAGATTATTATTATGAGGTACCCTTGTTTGTCACTTGGTATTGCAAATATCAAATCAATAAAAAGTTTTAAAAAGTATAAAAAAGTACTAGTCAACTTTGAAAAAAAACAAAGTTTAAAATCATTTAAATCTTTTAAAATCATTTTAAAAGTACATGTCATGTCATGTCCTGAAAAACTGCGAATTGGGACATCGGAGGAAGCTACGATATATTATTCAGTAGATTTGAACATGTTCTAGCTCCCACAATTGCCACACTTCAAAGCATAGTTTAACAACATTGTATTATTTTATACATATTTCACCTCAAAATCATCCAGTACTGCCTGTGCTGTCAAACTAATATACTGGCATTATACAGTAGCATCTTGAAATTCACTGAATTTAACCTAAATGTAGATTGTTAAAATGCAGATTTATGTAAACATTTACAGCCCGCTGAATCCCATTGGCTAAAACTTCGAAGTAATAGTAATGAAGAGCACAAGGCCAAACTTACTGTTCTGTGTGATCTTTTGAATGTTGGAGCTGCATGTTTGGATGAGGCTGCTGAAGTCTTTTGGGACGACACGCTGCTCTGTTCTTCCATACGACATGACTGCTGGATATTCCAGACGTCTCAGGAGAAATAGCAGGGGAACTAGTGCAGGAAATATGTCAGTGCCTGAAAATGCTGATGACAGAGAAACATTGTTTCAAAACACAAAAAAAAACTGAGTTGTTTAGGTATGGATTGATTGATGGGACTGATCAATTCCAACAATAATATTCGTTACTTGCTCACCTATTTGAACGTTCATCCTTAAACCTAATCACAGTTTTGATCATGTTTTAAATTAGCCAAGTTCAAAACACTATACTAGTTAGTTTTTATCATCAAATATTTTTCATCCACCACAGATTGGATACTTTTAAAGTAAGCAACAAAAACTGCAATAGTCCTTTCTTCCCTACTGTGATGTATATGTGACTGAAGTGGCTTCTGAAACGAGAAGAGGGTCTTGATTTTGTCTTTCGGGAATTTGAATAGGATTGTTGAAAACATGAGCATTAAACCAAACAAAGCGACCAAACAAAAGCGACAAAAATCTCAAACAAAGAGATGAAACGTTGTTGTAAGGAGAGGTTAACGATTGTGAATGAAGATTATGAGGGCACATGAATTTAGTCATTGACAGTGAACACTGCAATATGTAAGCGATAATCTACGACTTGCACGACGTGGGGGCAAAGAACCACCCAAAGCTAAGCAGAGGGTGGTTGCCTTTGCGAAGTGCATTAAAATCCTTTAATGCACAGCCAGCCGTGGATTATCCCCCTTATACCATGGTAATTTAAAGCTTAATTGATGTTAACAGTGTCATTTAAGATCAAACTGGTGAAATTGACAGTTATTATGTCATAGACCTGCACGATTCTGGATAAATTGAGGATCCCGATTCTATTGTTTCAAATAGAGATTGCGATTCTTCTACGATTCTGAATGATGACTAAAAGTAATACATAATTTACTAGAGGTTCTGACAAAAAATAGTTTATTTAGGTATGTAATATAGGACTTTGCTTCAAAATTATTACATATTTCATGGTTAACCTACAGTAACTATGGTGTTTTGAAAAGACCGTTTGTGACGTCTTTACATACCTTATAATAGTTATTTTAACTTCTGCCGCAGCAACAGCATATTGAAGCGTTATGATTTTAGTCCGAGGTGTAAATTAATAGACACACGAAAATCGTTGATTTTCATTAATGAGATCGTCTGGTGTTTCGAATCGAGATCAGGATCTTTTAACGATTAATCGTGCAGTTCGATTATGTCAGTTCATTTTTAACTGACTGGAGCTAATCGTGCGTTAAAGGCTTTTAATGCACACCTTCCAGCCAATCAGAATCCAGTATTCAAACAGACCATGGTATAATATAATAAAATATACTATAATAATATAAGTATTGTCAATGTCAATTTCATTATGACTTTCAACATTATAATAGAGGCACAAAGTAAGATAAAACAAAACATTCAACTTTCAGAGGTTATTTTTGCTATGTTATGTTATATAATTCAGTGCCTTTGAAATGCTATTGCATGAATGCTGATGGTTTTAAATTGATCAAAAATTGGCATCTACTAAATTGGTGGTAATATTAATATAAAAGAGCTCATTGGGCTGCCTTCTGCATTTGACTTTCAAGTATCAAGAGTAGTACATTCATTCACCTTAAACCTGCACACTGATGATTAGATAACAAGATAAAACACATGACCTTAAACTCAATCACAGTACTAATGTACCTATCATACAACTCAACAACACAATGTGGCAACAAACTGCTTACTCACGTCACAATGTAAACATGACAACTCTTACAGCCATATCACACTTACACGGTGGAGTTAAACTTGCATTTACAGTAAAGAAATAACACTAGAGTGGTTATTTTGGTCAGAAGAGTGTTTTGTGTCAGGACTGAATAAGATCGTATGTTATATAACAGTTACATGTGCAAATAATATTATACAAGTAATGTAATTGTTAGTGAATCTGGGAATCAGGACATTGGTTTAGTTTTGTTTACAAGTAAATACATAACACTGACAAATATAAACACTCATCGATGTCATTTCAAGAACAACTGATTTCAGATCAGTCAATGCTGAGCTCACTAGCCAAGCAAACATCATTTGAAAGTAAAACGCCACTATGTAATGATGCTACATGACAATTTCGCTATTTGTTTTATTTTTAATCAAACCCATGATTTAACCCTAAACACCACAAAATAAATGACACGAACCACGAAAACCCGTTAAACTGTAAACAACAGAACCACTAGCATAAAACAATCCATCAAGACGTCATCTTCTGTGATCACGCGCTCACAACAAACCTTGCCTTCGGTTTCTATTCCGCAAATATAATAATTCAGTCCATGTTAGGTATCTGTTAATTTTGATAAATAAGCATAATACCTTACTTCAGATCGGGGCCGCTCCTCACTCGGGACTTCCGTTATGATGCACTTTGTTCTTCCGGTAATGGGCAGCGCCCTCGTGGCCACGTGACAAAACGATCGCGTAGGCTGCGTCCAAATACCCCCACTTGCGGTCTTGGCCACTTGAGAGCGCGTGCACGCGACAGGAAGGAAGAGCGCGAGTCTGTCCAATGTCTTAAAAATGCGTTAAGCAGTGCGCTAAACGCACACTAAACACACACTAACTTGAATACCGCTTCGGAATTGTATTAAGGCTAAGTGTATCCCATCATGCATCATGTTCTGGACATGAATCATGAGTCTTTTTGCTCGGCTTTCAAGTGTATGTTTTACTACTACTTTTTAAGGTTATGTCTTCATTTATTCCATGTTTAGCTAACGTGTTTTCTTTTGTGTAGTGTTTTGGGTACAGCTGCTTTGATACAACACAAATAAAGTGCTATAAAAACACATCTGACTTGACAATATAATAAGATATCACATTTCGTAGTAAAACATAGTGTTACATATTTTATTGGTGAAACTGCTTTTGATCACATATTTAGAAACACCACATTCATTAATGTTATATTTCTGCACTTGCTTAGTGTCCCATCGGGTTTGAAATACTATATGCTCACTTGGGCTCTTCACGGCCACTAGAACACCAGGGCCAAAACAGGAAATACGTCATGAAAGTAGTCAAGTGGTCAAGTGCAAAGACCGCAAGTGGAAGTATTTGAACGCAGCCTTAGTGTTTCGAGTCAGATCCGTGGGCGTGGCTTGTCTAACGACACACTTACCGTTACCCACTCCCACAAAACACGCCTGCGCGATGTCGTCTGATTCGAAACACTAAGATTTGTGAGAGTCATGAGACTTGCTCGAGTTGACCCAAACTAACCTTCCACTAACTGGCGGGATCAGCCGGTTGCAGGCGGGAAGGAGTAAAAAGACGACCGACTTCGGTCAATTAGTGCTTCCCGTAGGAAGCTGAACAAACAGCAGACCACGTGACATTTATTTCTTTATCACGGATTAAGTTAATATGATAGGAATATCTATTTTGTTGCATTAAGACCAGTACCATAAACATAAAATGTGATTCAAAAATCTATTTTGTGAGTATAATCGTTACCGAGTGAGTCAAAATAAACACGCAACACATACACGTGAACATTCTGGCCTATGAGTGTAAAGTGTGTCGTCATCAAGGTGCGCATCCGATTTTAAACAACTACAGGTCTCGTTTTGCTTTCGCGGTACTTTAATGGCTACAGCGCCGATCAACGTCGGACAAATTGTCTAACCAGAATGCATTGCTGTTGTCTGGCGGCTGCAGATTCTTGTGACGCCTCATGAAGTCTAAAAGAATCGGCTGACAGGCTTGGGCTTGATGATGCGGACGCGGCTCCGCTGTTACATCACAGTATCGCGAGAGCACTGGAGAGCCGACAGCTCCTTGCTTTTGAATCTCTCTCGCGGTACTGTGATGTCACACGCCGATCGGTCTGAGCGCATATACAAGTATCACAACAGAGTTTAATAAAATGTTACTTTAGCAAACAAATAGCAGATTCTGTGCACGTGTAAAAAAATGCTGTTGTGAATAAAGAGAAAGTTGTTAATAAACATTTTTCAAAAATTCCACTTTTGGCAACTTTATTTCAAATTGAAATAAACAGCTCATATATTTTTATAGGCTATCATTTGGCCTTCATCGAACTTCCGAGGTGGATGAGATAACAAAATTGACTAAAGGTTAATGCCCTTCTTCATTCGTAATTTGTTAAATAAATGTAATAATAATTTAACCAATTTAAAACAAAAAAGGTAATTTTCAACCCAGTTCATTTGCAAAATAGGCAGAACCTGCTGTTTAAACCTAAACCTCAATTTACTGTGTGCTTTTCTTACGACGCAAGAAAAAATATACTTAAAAAAACGAAATAGTTTTACTTAAAGTGCACCATAACAAATAACTAATATTACTGCTGTATTCTTTAACTTGTGTCGTCTAATATTCGTGTATTAGTGACCCTGTACATTCAGTTACTTTAAGAATACGTTGCAATGGGCAATAAACAAATACTACATGAAAACAAATATATGTCTTCGCTAGTTAATCTCCTCGTAATGGTAAATTGGTTCAGGTAGGTAACAAATAACACTACACGGGACCCCGTCCCACGACTCAGGAGGCTGGAAAAAGCATCCGGTCAAAGCACTGTAAAATTCTTCACTTCGCTCCATAAATCTCTGATTTTCCTCCGTCACATTGAGTTCAGAGTCTGGATCTGCAACGCAGCGAAACAACATGCGGTTGTCACAGTAAAGACATCTTAGTGGAATAATATATTAGAGAACTATACCCTTTCATCTAATGTAAAAAGGCTTACTTACACTCTAGGTCATCATCTTCCATTTCTCCATTATCCTGTATTTCATAATTCCGAATAAAAAATGTTTACAGTTTTTATTAGATCTTGACACTTAATAATGAGGAATACACATTTATGCCGACTGATAAAAGAACACGTGTTCATTTCACATTAACCTGTGGGATGTTCTGAGAATTGATGTAGTTGTAATCATAGCTCCAGTCATAAGATGTGGAATGGTCCGGATGCTGTGCATAACAACACTGGTTCAGATATAAGTTTTGGCTGATGTAGCTTTCTGCATGATACTGCCAATTTGGACTTTCTGTTGATTCTTTCTTTTTCCTAGCATAGAAAATTTAGGATAAATGAGTTTTGTGAAAAGCGTATTGCTCATTATTTGAATTCCACAAATCTAAATCAGAATAACACGATTCTAAGATGAATGTTTAAGACATTAATGATACACAAATGAACTAAATAGAGACTTTTGACCCAAACACTGGCCATGACAATGTGTTTTACCTCAAATCAAGTTATATGCATACTTTTGATGTACACAAAGTAATGCTATATTCACTTTTCAGTTTGTCAAAGGCCTTTTAGTATCCAGAGAAAGAAAAACAAAGCACTCTGATGTAACACCCTCAACACGTCATTTACTCACATTTTGTTTGTTGCCAGACTCAGGCGTAATGTTTTTTTCCCAAGTCCAATAGCACCCTGGAGTTCTGCCAGGGCCCGTCTCTGATCTCTTTCGCTCTCAAAGCTCACAAACCCACAGCACCTAGGAACAACTCCTTTTTAAAAAGGGAAATGTATGAAAATGAAGGGCTGTGTGCAATAGCTCAGTAGTCAGATCTCACTTTGAGTAGCCATTGGTGTCCAGAACGATCTTCCCACTGCAGCAGGATGGAAAACGATAATGAAAGAACTCGTACAACATGCCGTCATCCACGTCTGGTGTGAGATCCGATACAAATAGGCAGAAAGTAGAACTGCAGAAGAAGCAAAGAGAACGCTATAAGACCATTTCAAAGGCACGTGATAGATTGCTCATTGTTTTGCTGCTCATCCTCAATATTCTGTAATGTTAATAAAATGCTATTTTCTACACAGCAAAAAATTTGGCATCCCAACTTGCATTTACTTTCAGGATGGTCTTGAGACAGTTTTACATACACTGACACCTGATAAATTATGTTTTAAATGTAATAGAACACAACTAAAAAGCTTTCTTCTATGGAACACAAAAGGATGTTTCTAGAAACGTGTGACCATTCAATGGATGTCAACAGGGGCCAACGTTGTTTGGTTACAAGCGTTCATTACACAGGTTAACATTACATGAGGATGAGTAAATGATTAAAGGATTTTCAGTGTACAAAGGCTGCTAAAATATACAAAAATACGTGAGTTGCATCATATTTCATGTATAATTATTTTGTTCTGAGTGAGAAGTCACAAGATGATATAAACACATTTGAAAAATCCTTGAGACCCATACTGCTCAATCTTTGTACTCACAATACTACTTTCAACCACTTTGTGAAGAGTGACCTATTCTATTTACACAGTAGCTACTCCAATCCAAGTGAAACAAAAGGGGAAAAAATACAGCCAAATACAGAGATACAGAGAAATAAACAATTGTTAAAAAAACCTCACCTGTTTTCTCCATGTTTTCCGTAAGTGGCGCGACTCAACTTGAACCTTTTAGGCTGTAAAGGTCACAAAAAATGTGTATTATGATCATGTATGAATTTAATCACATTCTTACTATGTATGTGGTGCATGAAGTGTGTTGTAAATAATTACAGGAGTGGCTCCAGGTAACGGTTTTCCATTCACTTTGCGAAGGCATCTCTCAACTGAAGTCTCATCCACCAGCTCCACAAAACCATAACCTGCAGCTTCCCTGGAGAGATGAGCATCATTCCCATCATTCTGACACACACACTCACACAGGCAGACAGACACAAAGACACACAGCACATACTTCCCTTACCCTGTTATTTTGTCTCGAATCAGTCTGACTCGCATCACAGTTTCTCCCATGTGAGCAAAAGCTTTGGATATGAACTCTTCATTCATGTAGGACTCCAGCTGTTAATACACACACAGGTGCTTAAAGTAACGTATACAAACATGATATATGAGACGTAAAAGATCCAAAGGTCCTAGTACACGAACAAATGAAGTAAAACGTGATGATTGTTTGTGTCTTTCACTTACGTTGCCCATCCAGAGGCTGTTCATTGTACTATCATGTGGATGAAATCGAAATGTTTTTATAGTAGGTTTCAATCCGGTCTTTATTCATCTTTTGAAGGAACAGACGGGTTGTAAGATTCAAACACGTGTCAGTGTTTATAGTTGAAATATGCTGTCCAACAGCGCCATCATGAGGAAATAATCAGCAGTGTTTACTGTGAATGGCCTCTGTTGAAGGGGGATAACGTAGAATTAAATTACGTTATATATGGGGCATTTTTAATAATGTTTTTTTAAAACTTGAATATTCTTCAAACATAATTCAATGCATTTAATATTTTTAAGGCCCAATTAGCACGCAACAAATTAACCAGAAAATGCATGTAAATAAGCACATTTGGCAGTAGCCTAATATAAAAACTAATCAAGATGGAAAACTGCTACATATTAGGAAGATATCAAAATGTCAATTAAAGATATCAATATTTTAATAAACGGACTTTTAAAGTACTGTAGCCTATATGACAGAATTTGTAATTTTGGGTGGAGTATCCCTTTAAATCATTGAACTTACTGTTCTACAAAACCTTGACAGAAAAAAGTAATTTGCTCAGACTGAAATCTTGACCTTACTCGCTTCCATAATATTTGCAAACATTTATTGTTAAATTTATATTTATTAAATAATTGAAAAATGTAAATATAATATAAACAAACTAATTGTTGCAATATATTCAGTTACAGCATTATAGTTACAGGAACTAAATTATAAAGTAATACATTATATATAAAGCCACATTTATTTTTTCATAAACCACTACAAATTTTACATTGCATGGGAGACATGTGTATTTAAGAGCCAGTTGAATGCAAGTGAGAGTCCAGAAGTGAAAGTGGGTATAAATAATTAACTACAGCTCCCTCATTATGTGTCTAAAGTCTGTATATGCAGGTACAGGTCTTATATGTGCAAAGATAATGATATCGAGTGCCACAATATCATGCCCTGCATTTAAAACACTAGTTCAGAAGTACCAATGCACTTACATCTCTCTGAATATATTTAAAGAAAATTCAAAATGAACATAAGATTTTTATGGTATAATTTAGAAACAGTGAACAACATTCAAGCATCTAGATGTATAATTTGAAATATAAAATTTTATTATCAAACATCATTGGTTTTTCTGACAAATTCCTAATTAAAATTTGTGTAAGGCTAAATAATATGCTGAACTATATTAATTGAATGATGGAATACAACCGAATATTTTACATTGATTTACTCTTTTATAAATGCACATATGTTTAGCTATTTCTACCTCAAAGTGCGAGGTATATTAATTAATGTCCTGTAACGATAATATGCAAAATTTAAAAAACGAAATAAGTTCAAATCAATGTGCATTTTTATTTGACCCATAAATCACAATTTCACCATCTTCTTGGAAGACAACAGCACTTCTTTTTCTAATTTTTGTTCTTTTATTTTTGGCCTAAAAGGGCATTGGTCCAAAAGCAAAGCAGTACAGCACAAATAGACAACAAGAACCATTACAAATAATCATGAAAGTGTAAGATTCACAATCATTTTAACAACCAGCTGTCTGTGTAAGATCCAACAGTCTTGAACTAAACCAACAATGGCATTTACTGTTCAACTGATGTGAAGATAGATGATTTTAAGACTGGCAGCAGCAAACATTACAGATGCTTTATCAACTCAAAAAACAAGATGCCTTGATTCAAAATTGTAGATTGTGCCAAGTATAAATAAAGTACCAATATGATCAACACAATGTGTCACAGGATAATTGCTTGAAATGTCAATGCTACTATCTCCAAATAACTCCGCAATAGATGCTTGGTGGAATTGTGTACATGTCAACTTTTCCTTGTTGATAATACAGCTACTGCAGAGAGGATGAACTCTACGGTTGTGGCAGAAGAACTGAGCTCATCATTAACCCTAAGTAAGTTTACATTGTTATTCGTACAAACACCAACATTTAGTGCATTACAAGAAAAGAGTACTGTGGTATAACTACATACTGAATAAAGAATCCTAACTGGGACCAGAGGCATAATTTTGTGCCAATTAAGCAGCCCAGGGTATATTTAGTTATACAAAATTTTTACTGTTTACATTTTTTTCCACCAATTTAGAATTATAAAAATTAGCAAAAAAACTAAATATGGACACATTATGGTGATAAGAAAAGGAGGGTGAGGGGCTGAATGCCATGAAAATGATGTCGCAATGAAGAAAAAATGCTATACTGGACATAATCATTTTCTATCTCTACTTTTCTTCTCTACTTTTCTTTGATTCTAGGGTGAATATGAATCTAGTTTTGTTCTAATCAGAGAATAGAGGCATATGCCCATATGAAAAACACATTTGCACAGATATTTCTTGGCACAGTTCAATGGAACAGAACACTTTTTGATTCTTTAAATTGGGAATGTTAAACAGAAATCTGTTTCAAGCAGCACACCAGTGGCTTAAACACTGTTAAAAGAAAAAAATACAATGCAACCGATTCACGTTATGTTGAAAATTATGGGCTGGTGTTTTAAAGGTACCAACACACAACCAATCTCAGCACACAGATTATTAACAATTTTCAAAAGATTTATCAGTACTTAAGTAAAGAATGTGAAGGCCATCATAACATTTCTTTTGGTCCTGGACAGAAAACACTCCTTGTATTTCTTGGACTGCGAATTAGTTCAATCTGGTTGCGGCCCAGATTTGTTGACCTAATTAAATCCAAGTGCTCAGATCCAAACAAGATTAAGACAAATTAGTGGCATTTATGCAAGGGAACACGAGAGAGCAAAAAACAGGATAATCAAAAAAGCACAAAGGGAAATGTGTGTGACCGTTGAGGGTAAACGGGGTGGGTATGTGCTTCTCAGTTGATTGTGTTTGGCATGTGGCATGGCATTGATACATAGTAGGTGGGTGCCACCAGCGGAGCAGAGGGCGACAGGTAGGCCTCCCTTCGGTATTGTGTACATTGCGCAGGGAAAGGAAGAAGGTGTTGGATGCTACCGGGTTTGGGTCTCATTCAATCTTCAGAAACTTTTTCACTGTGTCGTCCTCCACTGCATCAGAAAACATTTCATAGTTCTAGAAGAAGAGGAAGCAAACATACAAAAACACGTTTCGTTTTAGTTATATTATCTATGCAGTTCAGAGAGCAAGTTGGAAAATTTTGATTTCTTACTGGATAAGCTTCTTGCACACGACACATTGGGGCTCATTCATGAAACATGCGGAGAAAGATTTTTCCGTCTCAATCGTTCGTAAAGTTGTTCTGAAGTACAGTTTCGGATTCATAAAAATGACTAACGTAATTTCAAAGTGTTAGTCAGTACGAAAGAGATCTACGAGTACGAGTATGAGTTTCTTTACCCTTTTTTGTTTCATTTACTACTCTTTAACTTTGGGTAAAATACAGAGCTCGTCACTGTCCCCGTTTTAAACAGCCGTCCAATCACACCAAACCCGAGAATGGAGTCAAGAGGATTCTACAGCATTCAAAGACATTGTTTGCGAAGCAGTAATTCATAGGCGATTATACTAATTGTGAATGAGTATGCATGCGCACCCTATTTAGAGTGATTGGATCAGATCAGAGAGACGGATTCGGACAGCGTAAGCCCGTGTTCACACTTAACTTCTTTTTTGAGGACAAAAAGCAGAATTATATGTGACATTTAATGGAAATTACATATTTGGAAACTACAATACTAATTTCTTGCTAGAAATGCAAACTAAAGTTATTATGCATTCCATTTTATAGCTGTCGGCTGCAGCAATTGATAATTTTCTGTAGGGCTGCAACTAACGATTATTTTAATAATCGATTAATCTATAAATTATTTGTTCGATTAATCGATGAATCGGATAAAAACCAAAAAACAAGAAAAGCATTAATATCCAACCTTTTATACAAAAACAGAACTGCACAAGTGTGAAGAAGTGCACAAACATTTGCGCCTTGAACCTCCCTGAGCTGTTATAATAATAATAAAATAAAAATATAAAAAATAAAGAACAATTCAAATCAGAAAATTTAACAGGATTTCTCACAAACTCTCACACTGACACACACACACTTTCTCTCTCTCTAAAATTGACTTGAAGCTCATTCATTAAATTATAATTATCAATAATAACCTATATGGGACATAGCACAGAATACACACTGCAAAAATTGCTTTTCTAATTTAGTAGCTTTGTCCTGTTGTCAGTCCAAATATCAAAAAAATCTTAAATCAAGAAACATTTACTAGACACATGAAATAGCATAAGAAAGTATTTCTTGCTTTCTGAATAAACACCTCAAAATTAAGCAATTGTTTGTTTAAAAAAAGCAAATTGATCTGCCAATGGGGTAAGAAAAATAAGCTTAACGAGATATAATCTCAAACAGAAGTTTTAAGCATCACTTAATTTTCTCATGCCATTTTTCTTTTCGAGTAATCTTGATTTAAGAATTTTTTTGATATTTGGACTGGAAACGAGACAAAATTACTTAGTAAGAAAATATTTTTTTTGCAGTGTAGCTATACATGACAACAGAATGAAAAATGAATGGTCCAAAAAAGGATGTTACCACCCCTGCATTACTATTGTTAATAGCAAGTTAACGCTAACTTGTCAAGCTGGATAACGAGTAAACACCAGCACCAGCGACATTACGTTCTTCACTTCAAAACGGAACAAAAGTGGGATTCTGTAGTGACTTAACCTGCTGTTGAACTCCCTTCCTCCTCATCAAAGAACCCAACATGTTTCCGTTTCAGGTGCTGGATCATTACTGTGGTGCTCCCGTGTCATGTCATGTCGTTTTTGCATATATTGCAATTAACACACTTTTTCATTTTATTAAGTGTGAAATGCTCCCGCATCTTTGATGACTTGGTTCGCGTTGATTTCTCTGCCTCCGCCATGTATCTTTTCTCTAACTCCGCTGGTTTATTTTATTTTTGCTCCTCCCTGTTTATGATGCGCCGAACTCTGCTAGCACCAGTGCGCGAGAGAGACAGAGTCTGTTCACTCCGCTCCGCGCTTAAATAAAGTTATTTATTTTTTATTAATCAAACGTCTCCGCGTCGCGCGACACAACGAATCGATAATGAAATTCGTTGCCAACTCTTTTAGTAATCGATTTTTATCGATTTTATCGATTCGTTGTTGCAGCCCTAATTTTCTGCTTTTGGATCACTATATGCTGTACTGTTTCATAAGGTGGGTAACCACCTACTGTATAAAAGGAAAAACAAGAATTGCTGGAAATTTCTGTCAATGGCAGAGAAATTACACAAAATTCAGTCAATGATGGGGAAAGAGTTTAAGTATAGTTAAAGTTTAAAATACAGCCTCCTTGCCAGTCCTCCTTACCCCACAGTACAGGTCTTCATTGAATATCTGAGGCGGGATCGCAGTGGGGTTACCCGATTTACTCCTCATCTCATCCCGAACTGCACCTCCCACTGCGACGTCAATCAATTCATACTGGATGCTCTTACTGTCCAGAATACGGATCACCTCAGCCTGCTGAGACTTGACCTGAGAAACAAAACTCGTAGTCAATGATCTTCCAAAAGAAGTTGCACAACCAATGTTGCATTTCCCAGTCCGGTAATAACAAAAAATAATACAAATAACTGCCCTCGGATAGGCATGGACCGGTATGAGATTTTGACGGTATGGTGCCCTTAAACCATAATATCACGATATGTCGGTATTGCGGTTGTGGCTATAAAATGTCTTCTTTTAAATGTCTGAGTAAAAAACATTGAGCACAATCGATTTTAATTTTAAGCAAGGCAAAATATTTGGAACAGTAGTAAACATGAACAGTATGTTAGGTTAAATCAATGCTTCCCCAACATTTTGAAAGCATGTCACCACTTAGTCTTCTTTTAAATGCATTTCCAGTAATTAAATTTACATCCATACAAATATACATAAATTAATCAATTAAACGCAGATGAGCAAAAAACTAATTAAGCTGAAACAAAATATAGCACAGAACCTGATGGATTCTGGCACAAAACACCTCATACCTTGGAACGGTATAACAGAACTTTTAGTGGTTTTAAAACAGCAACTTTTCTAAACCGCCGTATACATTGAAACCGGTATTCGGCCCATGGGTAGTTTTGGGTGTGTAGATTGATCAGTAACATAACTTTCAGATAATTGATCCATAATCACTATATCTTCTAAATAAATTGTAGTTTATTTTTCTTCTGCAAAAGAGCAATCAACAAACAGAGATAAGTGAGCAAACCAATACTGATATGATTAGCGAGGTTACACAAAAATACTGCACACAGTTTCCACAGATGCTTTACACATTGAACCTAACACTACTATTACTAGTTGTGTTTTTTTTGAGAATCTATTGATAGAAATGCAATATTATATACATAACTATGTGTTCAGAGATGTAAAAATACCTTACATAATGAAATGTTTCTCTGAGCTATTTCTACTACATACAGCGCGGGTCCCTTGCATGGAATGTTGT
Organism: Triplophysa dalaica; assembly: GCF_015846415.1. Lineage (NCBI taxonomy): Eukaryota > Metazoa > Chordata > Actinopteri > Cypriniformes > Nemacheilidae > Triplophysa > Triplophysa dalaica. The sequence goes on along the minus strand of NC_079566.1, from coordinate 2,165,370 downwards.
TGCCATGTTGTTTTTACAGTAGCCCTAAACAGACAAACTGTTCCACAGAACGTGTTCGTTAATACGTTAGGCTTGTTCTACTTGAAACTGCGGCACAATATCTGACAGGCGGATGACATCAAAGCACCACGAGAGCTATTCGAACACCATAAAAAGTTTGGTTTCTAATCACTCTAGCGGTACTTTGTTGTCATCCGCCTGTCACATCTTGCGGCGCAGCATCAAGTCGAACATGCCTAAAATCTCATTTGGACGACATCTTAATCCTCTCTCAGCTTCTATAGTGCTCAGAAAGGGGGGGTGTGAGCTGGTTGAAAATCGCAACCTCACTGCTAGATGTCACCGCTACAATTATACAATAGTCCTTTAAATTCTCCACCAGTACAATTATGATTAGAAAGCTTTTCAAAGGGCAGTAGTGACCATACCAATTTCCCCTTTTTACTTCATAATAAGGCAATGTCAAAACATTGAGGAGGAAGTTAACTTCCCTTAACCAAATGTTACATAGATAACACAAACGGTCCTTGTTTTATTTGATTTTATCAACCAAATCAAATATTACATTAATGTGGACCAATTTGAGACGTGTACTTTGACTTTTAAAATGCAGTCTGACTATAACATGCCGAGTTGATGATTAACAATGAAACACTGTCTGGCAGGTATTCTATTTCTCACTTCCGTATAAAGTGTGCTCTGGTCACGTGAAAATGTCTACCTTACCACGAAAAAATGACGTTTTTACCAGCGGTTTTTACTATGGTAACAGCACAGATATTAACATTGGTGGTTAAAATACCCATGTGACGTCTCTCTTTAAATTTGTAAAGCTTTTGTTTTATTTTTAGTGCATGATTTTTCATAGTAAGGTAAGTGCCATTTTCAGGAATGTCACATCCATAACGCTTCATATTCCTCATAAATTGACGCATGAAAATGAATATAAAGTAACTATTTTATGTTCTATAAAGAGGCATCACTTCTCCATTCATTTGGGTATTATTGCTTCAGGATTGTGCATTTTATTTCACAGAAAGTTTGTCGTCTCTCAAAAACCGCTTCCTGTATTTGTCACATCCATAACGCATGTTTATTTCCCTTCTTAAAATAGAAAATTTGTTCATAGCCTGACATTTTTTTATGTTTAGACTCTGTCAACAAGGGTCTGGTAAAATATAAACAGATGCTTTGATATATTTGCAACAAATTCATTCTTTGAGCTTTTTTATGTAACTCAAAATGTCACATCCGTAACGTCGGAATTGTCCATTTAACTTAAAGTAATATTAAAGGTTCATGTATAACCAAAGACAGGCTATTTACATTAACATTTTTCGATAACAAATAAATGTACTTCCTCTTTATAACTGTTACTTACTAACTATGTCTATAAAATGTCCAGAAAAATCAGTCGCACGTCAAGGCGAATGCTTTTATTATTAAAAACAGATGCGCATTACAGTATTTACGTATGCTCAACTGCGCCTAGCAGAAATGACCACCGTATGACGTCAAAGTACCGCGAGAGAATCCTGTTAGCGCTCGCTTGATTAAGTAGGAAGTAACATAAGAGAAAATCGCTCTCGCGGGACACTGACGTCATGATATGAAGATCGGTCTGCCGTCTGCGCATCGCCAACATCGTACTGTTCCCATCTCCTCATTGGCCATTACGACGTTTACTAGTTTAGATCAAGTTAAATAAAATAATATTAATCAAGTTGTGGATGAATCCTTTGTTTTAGGTCACGCTTCCCTCAAACCTCGCGCATGCCTAAACATGCTGTTTCTATTCAAACATTGTTAGCATGAAAGTAATTACAGAGGAAACATTTAACGGAGTAAATGCCACAAGACAACATGACTTCCGCTCTCATCGCGATGCGAGTTTGTTTCCTCTCTGCAGCTCGTTTATTATAATATCTCTGCA